>NW_025927607.1:4779500-5112500 GCF_022837055.1 Prionailurus viverrinus
AGTCAAGTTCACAGTGACTTTTGGGAAACCGTCCACTATGACCTTGTGGTAGGACCACCCATCTTTGAGGGAGGCGCTGCGCAGGGCATGGGGCGGGGTGGGGGGCAGAGCGGAGCAGTGGACTTACCTTATTTTCATAACCAATGAGTATGAAATATCTCAGTTCTCACACTTTGAACAGTACAGTTGTGAAAAATAAGGTATGTTGCTAGGAGCTTCTAGACTTTTTTGTGAATTCTCCTGTGTGTAAAAGTATCTCCCGACACAGTTCTGAGCTTGCTTGAGACAAAAAGGGTTTTGGATAGGAGTCCTAAAATAGCTCATCTTTGGAAACACCGCTTTCCCTCGTAGGGGTCCTCCGCACCACAGGGGCCGGCAGAGCCCTCGACCCCATCTGACCCCTTCAGAAGCGACTAGGCTCCTGCACATGGGTAGGGCACGAAGGAAGCCCATGTGATTTCAAGGTTGCTTTAGCATGTTTTAAATGTGTAATAAAAGCAAATTCTAATTTGTTTAAATTGATGTGGAATAAAAGCACATTCTGATTTGATTAATAATTTCATGCTCTTAACAGCGTCCAGGTTTTCTCGGTCAGTGAATGTTTGCTTGAGTTTTCACTCTCCGTCGTGGTGAGAGGCCCACAGGAAAGTTCTGCCCTCATAGCATTGGTAGCTCCCCTCCAAGGCGGGATCCCCTCCCTGGGCGAGACCCCGCCAGCACCAGCAGCCTTCCAGAACTCCACCTTTGTCAATGTGAAAATCAAGCCTGCCGGCCGCGCCCCAGGGCTCCCTGGTGCCATGCTCACCCGGCCCTCCGAGCAGCCCTCTGCACTAACCTGCCTGCACACGTGCATGTTTGAGGTCAAATAAGCCAAGGTTTGGTTTTATTAGCTGGTCACTATAGGTGACTGCTTTTGAAGTCTCTGTCTACGGTGTAAGAGGATCTCGCTTTGAAGCCAATGGTGGATGGGCTGAGGTGGGGTGGGGAGGCACCAGGGGTCCTGGCCAAGTCACTTAGGTGCCCGCATTCCGTAAGCCCACTTAGCCACAGTCAGGAGTAATGGTAGCATGAGAGCTAAACGCCCATTTGTAAGCCTGAGGTAAATTTCAATTATAAATAGCTTCTAAACTGGTTCGATTTCTTACATACAACTCTGCTTTAAAGATACCTTCAAAAGTTGCCATTCAGTAGTTGACTGATTTCCCATAGAAAAACATTAGAAATAACCCTTTCAGACTTGAAGGTCTCTTGATAACAGAATTCCTGTATTGCAAAATGTGGGATGGGGCATGCCTCGTCAGCCCTCTTAGGACTCGGCCACGCTTTGGCCTCTGCCCAGTTCCAAGCAAACCCTGTTTTAAGAAGAAAAATAGTAGTAGTTACTGTTGTGGTATGAATCTAGAAAACCAATATAAAATCCTTGTTAATAAAAAATTCAAGGAAGTAGAAAACAGTATGATGAGTACATGATCCAGTTTTTTTAACGATTAAGTGAGGAGTGCGACCTTAAAGCACACTTCTGTTTTTCAGATTCGTTAGCACCTTCCGTCTAAGCTCCGCAATCTGCCTTCCATTAATGTGCGCACAGAAGCGCCCTACTCAGGGTGTGCCTTCTGCTTCGCAGGCCTTGTGCTGCTTATTCTCATCACAGCTGCATCTTGTCTAGAACCGAGAAAAAACCCCAGAAACTCAGAGCCCTGGGGTGTCTGAACTACCTGTAGGTTGGTCTCTGAAATTGGGTCGACCGGCCACCAACCTGTGTTCGTTTCGCTTTCTGTCATATTGAGAATTGCACCTGATAGAGGCTTTGTTTCCATGCCTCCCAGAAGGTGCCCGGTGGTAGCGTTAGGCTAATGTTGGCTAAAACACGGTAAGAACTGTGGTGTCTGGCCGACGTGGCGGCCCTTTCTCATTTCTTGCTCCATCCCCCGCCCCATTCAATTCCAGGCCTTTCCGTGGACAGTCCTCAGCCTTCTCCCTCCACCCGGAAGAGCCCGCTGAGCCTGAGCCCTGCATCTCAGGTGACTCTGGGCCCAGCTGAACAGGGCTTGTTCCCCCTCCTGAGCCCTGTCCTTAGCGACGCTGGCGGAGCCAGGATGGACGGCGAGGAGGAGCCAAAACACAAGGTGGGCGCCGCCCCAGCAAGAGGCTAGCTGCTGGTGGGCCTGGTTTGCAGGGAAGCCTGGGGGGCCCAGGGCGAGCTCTGTCCCAGGGGGCTGGCTCGCCCAGTGAAATCTGTCCCTAGAGCTGCACGTCACTGGGGACTCTTCGGCCACCTTTGCGCACAGGCAGGCTTTCTTATTCATTGAATGGCCGTTCCTGGCACCTGTGGGCTTCAAGTGGGGATGTGGTGGGAATGGTAGGGCCCTGGGGGACTTCTCAGCCTCCTGCCCCCCCTCCCTTGTTGGGCACTCTCTCAAACGATCGGGTAATTGGGAGGGTGACCAGGAACCCCCATCTTTTTGGTCTCGTGGATGAGTGGGTTCTGAAGGAGTGACCGGATGGGGTGGGGTCCACACGAGGGGGCGTGATAGCACAGGAGGAGGGTTGTGTGGGGTTTGCGGTGGAAAGTTGAGGGGATGCCCACAGGTTTCTCTTTGCCCTCAGGGACAGGAGGCCGGCAGGTCGGAGAGCCCCAACTCGAGGATGAGGCATTGGCCAGAGGCAGTGGCACCTGTTGCGTGGCCACCCCCACCCTCCTGGCCTGTGCCTCCCCCCCCCAACCCAAGCAGCACCATAGACCAGGTGGTCCTGGCCAGGCAGCTCTCTGGGCGGGCACACAAGGGAGGACAAAGGGGCCAGGCAGCTGGAGGCTTGGGGAAGAGAGTGGTTGAAATAACGGGCGGTGGACTGTGGTGGCCCAGAGGGCACCTGTCCCCCTGTTTAGGGTCCCCGAGGAGCAAGCTGGAAGGAAGCCAGGCTCACCTGGGCTGCCAGTAGGTGGGACCCTGCCTCACAGGTGCCTGTCACGTGGGAGGGCTGTCGTGGAGAACACCTTGTCAGGCCGTGGGTTTCATCCTGAAGTTGTGCCGAGGGATGCCATGCATGGGATGCGGGAGATTCCCCGAGAAGTGGGGTCGACCAGTCGGAGGCCTGGCGAGGCCTCAGCACACACTCCTTCCCGGGGCCCCTGTCAGAGAGAGCAGGTCCTGAACCGGAAGACGGGATGTGCCGTTGGGCGCCTGGCAAGGGCAGGGATCCCAGGACCCCGGCCCCGGGGGCAGGGCTCACAGTCCCCGCCCCTCAGGCCTCTGTTCACATTGGGCTGCCTGGCAGAGGTCACTCTGGTCCCTCGAACCCGGTTTGGCAGCAAGACTGTTGGCTTGGGGTGTTTTTATTTATTGATTTTGCAAACCTAACAATTATCTGTTTAGCTCACTGTTGCTTTGGTGCATAAACAGAACGGCTGGAAAGCTGCATAAAAAACTAAATTTTGTTTTGTTACTCTTCCGCACTACAAAAATAGTCATCCTTTAGGTGGTTCTGTAGGGAGACTTGCGAGGGTCACCGGCCGGATTCCCAGTGGGTGGCTGTGGCCTTCCCATCCAGACCAGGCCTCAGAGATGGAACCTGGGAGCCCCACCACAGGCTCACAGAGCCATGTCTGGGCCCTGCACCTGGGGACCCCAGGCCCTGCCCCACAGCTCCCCTGCCTCCTCTCCTGTCCCTGGGCACTTTCCTCAGTGCTGCCCACGGCCAGCCCACAGGCCGGCGCTAAGACACATGGGCCACAGACCCAGGAGGACTCCCTGGCAGGGCCTCAGCAGTGGCTAAGCGCTGGGAGGGGCTTCTGCGTTTGCCTCTGACTGCCGGACTCCCCCTCCGTGGGGAGCAACCCACCCACTTGTTTCCTGGTGTCCCTCCTCCCCAGTGTGTCCCACTTAACTGGCTGTTTCTCCCCCTTTCCAATAGAAATCCTTGAGGACTGACAGTATTCGGGAGGGACGAAGACTGAGGTGCTTTGTGGGGCACTCCCTGCCTGGGGCTCTTGGGCTGCTTCCTGTGAGGACAGGTGGCAGGGCTGGGCAGAAAGTACACTCCTCCCGGGGTGGTGCCGTCCCAGCCCCACCGATCTGCAGCCAGGCTGGCCGGGCTTTTGCTCCCCTGGGAGTTTCCCTAAGAGGTTTTTCACTGCGTTGGAAACCTGCGGACCACCCTCGGTACACAGGCAGGCTGTCCGTCAGCCGCTCCTGACTGCCACACCCCTGTGTCCCGCCACCAACTGGTGGCGCCTGTGACGTGATGGTGAGCTAATCAGTGACACTGCCGTGGCTGTGTTTCTGAGCATTTCTCGGTGGGTACTTTCATCCCCCACAGAAGAGGAGTCGGTCTGGAACCTTAGGGTGACCCTGCTTCTGCAGGATCGCACTCAGGGCTAAGGCACTGCTTGGGACCCCACGCAAAGGAAATGTGGGTAGGAAGCCAGCTTGCCTGCCCTGGATCCCCCACCCAGAACCCCCGGGCCGACAGCGTGCAGGTGGAGATGTCCAGGATCAGGGACACTTGGCCGCGTGGGAGTGGTCAGAGGCTGCAGACCGGGAACGTGGGCCTCCGCCTCGGCTCTGGCCCCCAAGAGCTTGCTGGGCACTTCGAGCTCAGGTGGAGATGGGGTGTGTCAAAGAGACTGGACTGAATCAGGGTTTGGAAAGTCATGTTTCAATAGCACAAAGCCCAGAAAGAATTGAAGAGCCACAAAGGTTGCCACTCTGCAGGGAGGGGGTCTGGAGCTCTAGGAACAAGGGGTGGGCACTCCAAGGAGATGCTGCTGGGACCCCGGTGTTGTGTGACCGCAGAGCAGGCTCACCGGGGCTGCTGGGACAGAGCAGCTGTTGACTATTTGGAAAGAGTGGGCCGCGGGGAGTAGTCCCTGTGGGTGGAGAGGTCACGGCCAAATCGGTGGTCTCCGGGGCACACAGGAGGCATGAGACTGTGTTGCCACCGTGGGAACATGGCAACCTCTGGTCAACTTCACCTGGGGGCGGGGGCACAGGGAGGAGAGGGAGGGGCCCCCAAATAGCAGCCTCTAGCCCAGCCTCCCCTGTCAGCTTCTCGCCGGCGTCGAAAGCCCATCCCAGACTCGTGCAAACCCGACTCCTCACCTTCCTCCCCAAACCTGTCACCTCGGGGATGGCAGCTTTGTCCCTGGGCCTGGACCCAAAATTACAGTCAGCTTTGTCTCCTCTGTCCCTTGGACCTCCACCCACACCAGAACGTGACCAGGAGACTCTTTCCGGGTCCTGCTGCTCCCCTCCCTACTACCGACGGAGCCTTCTGCCGGGCCCCAGCCCCCCATGCTGCTCTTGGTGCGGCATCCGAGCCCCTCCCAATGAGCTCCAGTAGGCCCCAGAGAGGCCCTGCCTCCCCCACCAGTAACCAGCTCACCTGTCTCTTGCCCGTCCCCCCCATCCTTGACCTCCAGCTGGTCTCCCACTACCCGACCCCCTGTCTCTGCCGGCAGGGGCTGCGGCCGCCCCACACCTCCGGCCTCCACCCTCCCCGCTCTGCCCTTCCTCCCACTGCTGTCGCTCCAGCGCGGGGGCCTCTACTCCTGGGGGAGTCCCCGGTGCCCGTGTGCCGTTGGTATGTGCTCTGTAGGTGTTTGCTTGGTGGCCTCAGGGACAGCCAGCCCTAGAGAAGTCCTCGGCCGGCTGGGGGAGCTACAGGGGAGCGTGCAGGGATAGAACAGAGCAGGGTATCAGCCAGGTGGGACAGGACGGAGGAGGGACCTTCGAGCCGGACCTTGACAGAGGCGGCTACCTGAGGTGCTCATGGCGTGGAGGAGCCCCGCAGGGCTGAGCAGGGCCACCCACGTGGGGCATGCGGCCTGTCCTTTGCTGGCCTGCCGAGAGCTGGGTGTGGTGTGGCCCAGGTTCCCAGGGGGGCCTGCGGCAGCCCTTCCTGCTCCCGAGGGTCGGGTCCCCTCCCTGCTGATTTGGCTGCCGGCACCCTAGAGTCAGGCAGAGGCCGTGACGACGGAGAATTCGGAGCTCCAGGGCGGGGTCATCTCTGGCCCTGCACTCAAAGCGTGTTAGCCGGCCTGGTGCTCTGACACTGGGCACAGTGAGAATGTTTGGCAACTTTAATGACTTTTTTGTGAGTTCAGCTTAATCGTTTCTAGTCACATACATGCGTGTATACGGACACATGTATCTGTTAACCAGCTACACCCCTGGCAGCGATACCAGAACAATAATTTCGTTACAAAACCAGTAATAAGCTTCAGAACATGTTGATGTTTGAACAGTGATTTTTTTTTTCTCCCTCCAAAAAAATAACATAAAATGGGAAAAACATGTGAAGGAGATCCATCTGGGCTTATGTTTGGACTCACAAGTAAATCCCTTCAGGAATTACAGATGAAAAGCGCACAATGATGTCAGCTTGGGCAGAAGAAAGCAAGAGCTGTGAGCGTGGGCGACGTGGCCGACAGACACACGCTCACACTGTCTGTGCCTCTTGCAGAGCATGGCAGCAGAGGAGGCCTATTTCATAGTGAAGGAGATTCTCGCTACAGAACGAACATACCTGAAGGATTTAGAAGTTCTCACTGTGGTATGAGACCTAAATCCTTTGTTACTTTGTCTTCTTTAATATAATCGACACCAGAAATAGAGCATCTGTCCTGAGAAGTAGCTCTTGGCCACCATGAGATGTGCATGTTTATGTTCTATTAAACATGTTTGCCTTCAAGCCTGTCTAAGAATAGAGTCAGAATAGTGAGTCCAAGTTTTTTTGTAAAACTAGTATCCATTTGAAGCTTTTCACCCAGAACTGTTTTCGTATGTTGCGAAAATTGGGTGATCAGCCAAGAGGATAGCTGTAGCACCGATTTGAACACTGGGGAATCCGGGATCGGTGCCGTGTGTGCTATGGCTACAGACCATCGGGGGCGAGGTTCCTCGGTCACCCTGAGCTCTTCCTGCAGTGGTTCCGCAGTGCGGTGGTCAAGGAGGACGCCATGCCTGCAGAGCTGATGACCCTGCTCTTCTCCAACATAGACCCCATCTACGAGTTCCACAGAGGCTTCCTGCGCGAGGTGGAGCAGAGGCTGGCACTCTGGTAACACCCTGCACGCGTGGGCGGCCCCTGCCCTGGACCCCCACACGGCCAGCTCCGCCGATGTAGCTACATCACTGCCCTCAGGAAATTCCCAGCTTCCGAAACGAACTCGCAAGAACCATTGTTTGGTCGAAGCATATGTTTAGAACTTGTGGGAGGGGTAGACCTGTAACAACAGCCACTTTTATTCTTCCTTTTCCGTAAGAGAGAATGAAGTAAAGGTAGATCCACTTGTTTGCCTCATTACCGTCTTCTGTCAAATACGGGCCTCCCACCTTGAAGCATCTCACTGCCATTCTAAGACTAGGACAGCCAGGCACACTAGCGTCAAAGTACAGCTCGCAAGTTTTAACAAGGTTTTGACCGTACTTGTCCATCTCTGTCCACTCCAGGGAAGGGTCTTCCAGTGCCCATTCCACAGGCGGCCATCAACGAATCGGGGACATCCTGCTCAGGAACATGCATCAGTTAAAGGTACCACGTGTTGGTGTGATAACTCCATACCTAGCAAATGACAGTGCGCCCTCAGCGTTGCCCTCAGAGCAGCAGTTATCCCCTCAACACAGCTTTCCCCTCGGGGAAGCTTTCCCCTCAGGACAGCGTTCACATCAGGACAGTTTTGTAGGCAGGACATGTTTCTCCCCGGGGCAGTTTTCCCCTCAAGACAGCATTCCACTCAGGACAGCATTCCCTTCAGTTCTCTTCAGGACAGTGTTCATCCAAGAATAGCTCCCCTCAGGATAGCGTACCCCTAAGGATTTGCCCCAGGGCCGTTTTCCCCACAAGACAGCATTCACCTGAGAACACTGTTCACCTCAGGATACGATTCCCCTAGAACATGGTTCACCCCAGGTCAGTATTCCACTCAGGACAGATTTCCCTTCAGGTGAGTTTTCTCCTCAGGACAGCATTCACCTCAGCACAGTTTTCCTCTCAGGACAGACTCCCTTAGAATAGCTTTCCCTTAGGACTGCATTAGCCACAGAGCAGCATTCTCCTGTAAAGAGCATATGCCTCATGACAGTGTTCCCCTCAGGACAGCACTCGCCTGAGGCAGTTTTCCCCTCAGGATTGTGTTCCCATCAGGACAGTGTTTGCCCCAGGGCAGTTTTCCCCTCAGGACCAGACTGCATTCCCCTCAGGACAGCATTCCCCTCAGGACTGGACAGCGTTCCCCTCAGGACAGCCTTCCCCTCAGGACCGGACTGCATTCCCCTCAGGACAGCGTTCCCCTCAGGACTGGACAGCGTTCCCCTCAGGACAGCCTTCCCCTCAGGACCGGACTGCATTCCCCTCAGGACAGCGTTCCCCTCAGGACTGGACTGCATTCCCCTCAGGACAGCTTTACCCTCAGGACTGGAAGGCATTCCCCTCAGGACAGCATTCCCCTCAGGACTGGACAGTGTTCCCCTCAGGACAGCCTTCCCCTCAGGACTGGACTGCATTCCCCTCAGGACAGCTTTACCCTCAGGACTGGAAGGCATTCCCCTCAGGACAGCATTCCCCTCAGGACTGGACTGCATTCCCCTCAGGACAGCATTCCCCTCAGGACTGGACAGTGTTCCCCTCAGGACAGCCTTCCCCTCAGGACTGGACTGCATTCCCCTCAGGACAGCTTTACCCTCAGGACTGGACAGCGTTCCCCTCAGGACAGCCTTCCCCTCAGGACCGGACTGCATTCCCCTCAGGACAGCGTTCCCCTCAGGACTGGACAGCGTTCCCCTCAGGACAGCCTTCCCCTCAGGACCGGACTGCATTCCCCTCAGGACAGCGTTCCCCTCAGGACTGGACTGCATTCCCCTCAGGACAGCTTTACCCTCAGGACTGGAAGGCATTCCCCTCAGGACAGCATTCCCCTCAGGACTGGACAGTGTTCCCCTCAGGACAGCCTTCCCCTCAGGACTGGACTGCATTCCCCTCAGGACAGCTTTACCCTCAGGACTGGAAGGCATTCCCCTCAGGACAGCATTCCCCTCAGGACTGGACTGCATTCCCCTCAGGACAGCATTCCCCTCAGGACTGGACAGTGTTCCCCTCAGGACAGCCTTCCCCTCAGGACTGGACTGCATTCCCCTCAGGACAGCTTTACCCTCAGGACCGGACTGCATTCCCCTCAGGACAGCATTCCCCTCAGGACTGGACAGTGTTCCCCTCAGGACAGCCTTCCCCTCAGGACTGGACTGCATTCCCCTCAGGACAGCATTCCCCTCAGGACTGGACAGTGTTCTCCTCAGGACAGCCTTCCCCTCAGGACTGGACTGCATTCCCCTCAGGACAGCCTTCCCCTCAGGACTGGAAGGCATTCCCCTCAGGACAGCATTCCCCTCAGGACTGGACAGTGTTCCCCTCAGGACAGCCTTCCCCTCAGGACTGGACTGCATTCCCCTCAGGACAGCATTCCCCTCAGGACTGGACAGTGTTCTCCTCAGGACAGCCTTCCCCTCAGGACTGGACTGCATTCCCCTCAGGACAGCCTTCCCCTCAGGACTGGAAGGCATTCCCCTCAGGACAGCATTCCCCTCAGGACTGGACAGTGTTCCCCTCAGGACAGCCTTCCCCTCAGGACTGGACTGCATTCCCCTCAGGACAGCTTTACCCTCAGGACTGGAAGGCATTCCCCTCAGGACAGCGTTCCCCTCAGGACTGGACAGTGTTCTCCTCAGGACAGCCTTCCTCTCAGGACAGCGTTCCCCTCAGGACTGGACAGTGTTCCCCTCAGGACAGCCTTCCCCTCAGGACTGGACTGCATTCCCCTCAGGACAGCGTTCCCCTCAGGACTGGACAGCGTTCCCCTCAGGACAGCATTCCCCTCAGGACAGCGTTCCCCTCAGGACTGGACAGCGTTCCCCTCAGGACAGCATTCCCCTCAGGACTGGACTGCATTCCCCTCAGGACAGCATTCCCCTCAGGACTGGACTGCATTCCCCTCAGGACAGCGTTCCCCTCAGGACTGGACAGTGTTCCCCTCAGGACAGCCTTCCCCTCAGGACTGGACTGCATTCCCCTCAGGACAGCATTCCCCTCAGGACTGGACTGCATTCCCCTCAGGACAGCATTCCCCTCAGGACTGGACAGTGTTCCCCTCAGGACAGCCTTCCCCTCAGGACTGGACTGCATTCCCCTCAGGACAGCATTCCCCTCAGGACCGGACTGCATTCCCCTCAGGACAGCATTCCCCTCAGGACTGGACTGCATTCCCCTCAGGACAGCATTCCCCTCAGGACTGGACTGCATTCCCCTCAGGACAGCGTTCCCCTCAGGACTGGACAGTGTTCCCCTCAGGACAGCCTTCCCCTCAGGACTGGACTGCATTCCCCTCAGGACAGCGTTCCCCTCAGGACTGGACTGCATTCCCCTCAGGACAGCATTCCCCTCAGGACTGGACAGTGTTCCCCTCAGGACAGCTTTACCCTCAGGACTGGACTGCATTCCCCTCAGGACAGCATTCCCCTCAGGACTGGACAGTGTTCCCCTCAGGACAGCCTTCCCCTCAGGACTGGACTGCATTCCCCTCAGGACAGCGTTCCCCTCAGGACTGGACAGCGTTCCCCTCAGGACAGCATTCCCCTCAGGACTGGACTGCATTCCCCTCAGGACAGCGTTCCCCTCAGGACTGGACAGTGTTCCCCTCAGGACAGCCTTCCCCTCAGGACTGGACTGCATTCCCCTCAGGACAGCGTTCCCCTCAGGACTGGACAGTGTTCCCCTCAGGACAGCATTCCCCTCAGGACTGGACTGCATTCCCCTCAGGACAGCATTCCCCTCAGGACTGGACAGCGTTCCCCTCAGGACAGCCTTCCCCTCAGGACCGGACTGCATTCCCCTCAGGACAGCGTTCCCCTCAGGACTGGACAGCGTTCCCCTCAGGACAGCCTTCCCCTCAGGACTGGACTGCATTCCCCTCAGGACAGCCTTCCCCTCAGGACTGGACTGCATTCCCCTCAGGACAGCGTTCCCCTCAGGACAGCTTTACCCTCAGGACTGGACTGCATTCCCCTCAGGACAGCGTTCCCCTCAGGACTGGACAGTGTTCCTATCAGGACAGCCTTCCCCTCAGGACCAGACTGCATTCCCCTCAGGACAGCGTTCCCCTCAGGACTGGACAGTGTTCTCCTCAGGACAGCCTTCCTCTCAGGACAGCGTTCCCCTCAGGACTGGACAGTGTTCCTATCAGGACAGCATTCCTCTCAGAACCAGACTGCATTCCCCTCAGGACAGCGTTCCCCTCAGGACTGGACAGTGTTCTCCTCAGGACAGCCTTCCTCTCAGGATAGTGTTTGCCTCAGGACAGAATTCACCTCAGGTCATTTATCCCCTCAGGACAGCTCTTTCCAGGGGAGTTTTCTCCTCAGGATAGTGTTCACCTCAGAGTTTTCCCTCAGAAAGCATCCACCTCAGGACAGTTTTCCCCTCAGGTCATTTTTCCCCTCCCAGCAGTGTTCCCCTCAGGGCAGCATTTTGCTCAGGACAAAGTTTTCTTCATAGTAGCCTTTCCTTCTGGGCAGTTTTTACCTTAGAATGACACAAAAGTCAGGATGAAATTCCCTTCAGATCAGGGTTCTCAGGTCACCATTCCCTTCAGGATAGCTTTTCCCTCAGGGCTGCAAAACCTCGGGATGCCTGGGTTGCCCAGTCAGTTATAAGTCAACTCTTGGTTTCAGCTCAGGTCATGATCTTGAGGTTTCATGAGTTCGAGCACCGGGTCAGGCTCTGTGCTGGCAGCACAAAGCCTTCTTGGGATTCGGTCCCTCTCTGTCCCTCCCCCACTCGCACTGTTTCTGTCCCTCTCAAAATAAATACACTTAAAATTTTTTTTTACTTCATTTTTTTAAAGTTTTTTTTAATGTTTATTTTTGAGAGAGAGAAAGAGAGAGCAAGCACGAGTGGGGAGGGGCAGAGAGACAGAGAGGGAGACACAGAAGCAGGCTGCAGACTCCAAGCTGTCAGCACAGAGCCTGACACGGGGCTTGAACTCACGAACCGCGAGATCATGACCTGAATGAAAGACGCTCAACCAACTGAGCCACCGGGTGCCCCTAAAAATTTTTTTGAAAAAAGGCTGCAGACCCTAAAGACAGGGTCCCCTTAGTGCAGCTTCCTCTTCAGGGCATCAGGACATCATTCTCCTCAGACACCCTTCCCCTAAGGACAGCATTGCCCTTAGAGCAGTGTTCCCTCGGGACAGCATGAGAGGGAATAGCGTGCTGAGGGCTGGCGCTCCCGATGCCTGCTGATCCATGATCCACAGTTGACCCGTATAGTTGTCGCTGTCCTTGCTGAGCTCACCAGCTGCAGTAGGATGTGCAGGACGTGTCTAGGCTGGCAGTGGGTCTTTGCACACAGGTCTGCTGGCTTATAGTTCAGGTTTTTTCCCTCAGACGTGTTAGAGCTCCCTGAGGGGAATGTGCCACGGGAAATACCGAGCGACTCTGGGGAGCGAGGTCAGCGACGTGGCAGAAGCAGCACGTCTTCTCATCAGGACCAGTTGTCACCGGTGTGGAAAACAATGGGGCCAGCCGTGCTTTCGCTGTTCAGGGGTCTCACTCTGGCTAAACACACCTGGGGCAGGTGCCCCACCCACATGCTCATCGTGGAGCAGCCCTGCAGCGTCCTGCCCGGGGACTCAAACCCACTGGTACTGCTCTGGGCTTCCGAGCCCTCATGGCCCCTCGCAGGGCTGGCCGCCGCCTCCATCCCAGGCCCGTCCTGCCTTCCAGCCAGTCCAGCCAGACTCCTGACATATCGTAGGCCCCACTCCTAGAAGCCTGGGGGGCCCACAGACCCCTCAGTTCTGTCTTCAGAGCGCCCTGCTCGGAGCCCCTTCTCTTACCCTGAGACTTGTTTGGTTTTCTGAGCCAGGTAGCAAATCCGTCATTTCTATCCCAAAAGCACTCGCACAAATTTAAAATCAAAACACACACGAATCTGCTCGAGGTTATCGTACCACAGACGTTATGTGTAACATTAGTAAAACGAACTGATTTAACATTGAAACCTTCTAGAAGGTAGAGAGGGACTGGCTGGGATTATCTGTATAATACTCAGAATCCATACACGTGTGCTTTGATTTGTGCTGTAAGAATATTAGGAGTGATCATTCCCACTCCAACAAGTGGCTCGAACACCCGCTCTGCTCTGCGCGTGGCTGGGACCTACGGCCTCTTCGGGGCTGAGGGCAGAGGGGGCCTGGTCTGTTTCCCTGCCGCCCAGCACCACTGTGTCGTGTGACGCAGGTTACGGCCCTCTCAGCCCCAGCCCTTCCTCTGTAAAGTGGGGCTAACACCCCGTGTCCCCTCACCACACTCCCGTCTGAGTGCCGTCTGGTCGCACGCGCACCGGCCGTTCTTTTCTGTCTTGCCCCACTGAGATTTCCGGCTGACCAGGCTGTCCACGCGGGCCCCCCTCTCCCGCCCTCCTAACCTAAGGCCCTCCCTTTTATGCCCCAACAGGAGTTCACCAGCTACTTCCAAAGGCACGATGAAGTCCTGACGGAACTGGAAAAGGCCACCAAACGCTTTAAGAAGCTGGAGACGGTGTACAAAGAGTTTGAGCTCCAGAAAGTCTGCTACTTGCCCCTGAATGCGTTCCTGCTGAAGCCCATCCAGCGGCTGGTGCACTACCGCCTGCTGCTGAGCCGGCTGTGCGGCCGCTATGAGCCCGGGCACCATGACTACGCGGACTGCCGTGGTGAGTGTGGGCCGGACAGGCGGGAGCCGGTGTGGCCCAGAGCCGGTGTGGACGGGTGCCAGAGGCCCGGCTACAGGGCAGCATGCTGGCTTTCTTACTGGGAACTGGGGAGCGCGTGGCTTCCCCCCTGGGAGGGCTGGTCTGGCCGCAGCTGCCGGAGAGGTGGGTGCCTGTCCTTTAGCTCTGCCACTCCAGGGCAGGGATCTTCTCTGCACGTCTGCGCAGTGCAGGGAAGGACTCCGATCGCCTCGCAAAGTCACAGTGGCCTTCTGCTGTGGGGGGATCCCCCCCCACCCACCCAAGTCCACTGCCGGTAGAGAGCAGCAGAAAGCTGACCCTTTCTGGCCTTGAAGCCTTGGCTCTAAAAGTCAAGCATTTGAGCCAGCATGGCCCATCAGAAGCTTCTGATATTAATGAGCTTGGTCATTTTTATTTGTGTTAAGGGGACAAAGGAGCATAGACCCAGAGCTTTTAAGCCTACAGACGACCTCTAGTTGTGCGCTTCTGGTGCCAGCCTTTGTGCGAGTCCCCTACCGTCATTGGAAGATGAAAGATTATTTAGCTGGTCCCCACCTAGTCCCGAAGGGAGTAAATAAGATACTTTCTAATGTGTCATAGGACACTGACATCTCCCTTCCTCTTCATTCCAAAAGCAAGGGCTTTCTGCTCGATAAAAGGACAAAATTGTGGGAAACCCTCGCAAGCACATTTAGGGCGATACAAGTACGGAGCGTTTATAAAAGTCCGTTGGCCGTGGGGCGGGCGGTGCCGGCAGCGGAGGCCCGGGCTCCGGGACACGGCAGGGAGGCCAGTGCAAGCGGAGGGGGTGGGGCCCGCTCGCTACCACCGGCTTCCCACTTGGTGGAACCCATCCCCGGGCTGATGCACGAGAGGGCTGGGGTTTTGCTGATGCAAAAACCCAGCAAGGTTGCGTGTCTGAACGTGCTGTGTAAATTGGTAACATGACACAGTGTTGATAACCCGACAGCCTGGATGGGTTTGCCTCAGAGCCTGGCCATCTCTGGAGCACTGGGAAAGCCATGGACGAAACACATGCTTAGCTGACAGCAGCGGTCGGGGCCCCTTCCCACCTGTTCCCCGACCTGCAGGGCTTCCTCGAACCTGTTGGGCGAAAGGGGATCCCTTTAGGTTGAGGCTCGCGTTGTGTTTTTTTATTTTTATTTTGTTAATGTTTATTTATTTTTGAGAGAGAGAGAGAGAGACACACACAGAGTGTGAGCAGGAGAGGATCAGAGACAGGGGGGCACAGAATGCAAAGCAGGCTCCAGGCTCCGAGCTGTCGGCACAGAGCCCGACGCGGGGCTCGAACTCACAGACCGCGAGATCATGACCCGAGCTGATGTCAGGCGTTTAACCGACCGAGCCACCCGGGAGCCCCTTGTGTTGTTATTTTATCTTTCGTTCAGTAAGGGTTTCCTGAGGGCGCTGCCTGGCACTGGCTCGGGGCCACTCGTGTGTGTCTGATCCCTCGACATCACTGTGATTCTGTGGAGACTCAGGCACAGGTGGGCCTGGGGACATCAGTTTGGCAGTAGGTCAGACACGTGTCCCCAGCTTCCACAGCCAACAAAGGTGCAGTGCGAGCCCACGTTCCGGCCCTGTGCTCCATGCACACAAGGCGTCTGAGAGCGAGGGACACCGGCGAGGCAGCCCGCGGTGCACCGGCAGGGCAAAGCAAGCATCCGTGTGCCCCCGCGTCCAGACTCAACGGGAGCCCTGCAGCACAGCAAGGCCGGATGCCGCAGGCGCTCAGGGGCGTGCACCGTCCCTGGGGCTCTCCCAGCGGTTCCTCCCGAGGAGTGGCTCATCAAAGCGCGTGCTTTCTTATCCGATTTGATCCTCTTAAAGCTGTGAGGCAGGGGTGGGCACCCCGCTGGGAGCAACCGACCTGCAGGGGCGGAGCTGAGGGTGCAGACAGCTCCCGCTGTGCCTCTTGGGCGCACCAGGCAGTGGCCAGGCTGTCAGCGGAGGTTCTGGCGGGAGGGTGGAAGCTTCTCTGAGCCGTCCCCAAAAGGAAACAAAATGTGGCCACTCTGCTCTGGCCAAGCGGCTGCTCCCGGTGTGGCCTGCTCAGGGCTGCGTGGTGAAGGCCACCCTCCGTGGCTGCTTTTGTGCTTTGTCTGAATGAGTTTCCCGTCCTGATGATAAACCTTCATATCTGTGCTGGAACTACAAGATTGGCACGTGTTTCTCGATTGAAGGAGAAAAAGGACAAAGGTTGTGAAGATGCGAATTATTCACCTTTCAACTACAGTAGCTAGTTCTCCGTAAAAAACAAATACGGCTGTGCCCAGAACGGCAATTATTCACAAAGACCATCTTCCCGTTTTCCAAGCCGGAGCGTTAGCTAGTCAGTGGTTTGGACGGAACAGGTCCAAATTTCGAGGCATCTGCAGGGACCCCCACGTGCTGTCCCTGGCAGCTGCAAACCATGGACGGCAGTCCCGTGAGGAGTTGGGAGTAGAATGTTCCTTGGGTTAAAACTGCCTTTTAAAATGCCAGTTCCTGTTGCAGAGGTGTGGGTGGAGGGTTCCTTCCATGCCCACCTTCCCCGGTGCCTGTACTAAGGGGTCTCTCCTCACAGATGCCCTCCAGGCCATCACAGAGGTGACCTCCACACTCCAGCACAGCCTTGCCCGGCTGGAAAACCTCCAGAAGCTGACAGAGCTGCAGCGGGACTTGATCGGCATAGAGAATCTCATCACTCCCGGCAGGGTGAGTGACTTCGAGGAAGTTTTTTGAGATGGTCACCTAATTGTTTGGTTTTTAGCCAGTGTAGTTCACAATACATTGTTGTGTTAGCTTCGTGTGTGCAATACAGTGATGGTTCTGTGCTCCTCACGGTGAGTGGGCTCTCAATCCCCCTCACCTGTTTTACCCATCTGCCCACCCACCTCCCCTCTGGGAACTACCAGTGTGTTCTCTATAGGTAAGAGTCTTTGCCGGGGGGGGGGGGGGGGGGGGGCGGGGGTTGTCTCCTTTTTTTTTCATTTGTTTCTTAAATTCTACGTACGAGTGAGATCATATGGTATTTATCATTCTCTGACTTCTTTCGCTTAGCATGATATTCTCTAGATCCATCCACGTGTTTGCAAATGGCAAGATTTCATTCTTTTTTATGGCTGAGTAATACCCCATCTTATCTATACACCACGTCTTCTTTATCCATTCATCAGTCGGTGGACTTGGGTTGCTTTTATATCTGGGCTATTGTAGATGATGCGGTAGTGAACTTAGAAGTGCGGATATCTTTTCAAATAGTGTTTCCATATTCTTTGGGTAAATAACCATAGTGGAATTACTGGCTCGTAGGGGAGTTCTATTTTTAATTTTTTGAGGAACCTCCACACTGTTCTCCAGAGTGGCTGCACCAGTTTGCACTCCCACCAGCAGTGCACGAGGGTTCCCGTTTCTCCACATCCTCATCAACACCTATTGTTTCTTGTGTTTTTAAGTCATTCCAACAGGTGTGAGGTAGTATCTTGTGGTTTCCATTTGCACTTCCCTAGTGATGAGTGACATTGAGCATCTTTTCATGTGTCTGTTGGCCATGAGGATGTCTTTGGAGAAATTTCTGTTCATACCTTGGATTATTTTTTCATATTGAGTTGTGTAAGTTTTTATATATTTTCGATACTAATCCTTTCTCAGATATGTCATTTGCAAATATGTTCTCCCATTCAGTAGATTGCCTTTTTGTTTTGCTGTTTCCTTTGCTATGCAAAAACTTATTTTGATGTAGTCCTAATAGTTTAGTTTTGCTTATGTTTCCCTTGCCTCAAGAGAGATATCTAGAAAGATGTTGCTAAGGCCCATGTCAGAGAAATTATTCTGAAGTTACCTCTTCTAGGATTTGTATGGTTTCAGGCCTCACATTTAGGTCTTTAGTCCATTTCAAACTTATTTTTGTGTATGGTGTGAGAAAGTAGTCCAGTTTTCCCGGCACTGTTTGTTGAAGAGACCGTCTTTTCCCCACTGTATATCCTTGCACCTTTTGTCAAAGGTTAATGGCCATATGATCATGGGTTTATCTCTGGGCTCTATTCTGCTCCACTGCTCTATGTGTCTGTGTTTGTGCCGGTACCACACTGTTTTGATGACTCCCTCTTTGTGGTACGTCTTGACATCTGGGATTGTGATGCCTCCAACCTTGTTCTTTTTCACTTCATTGCGTGTAATTGAGACCTGGGTCACATACCGCAGAATTCATCTTTCCAAAGTGTACAGTCCAGTGGTCTTTAGGGTGTCCACAAGGTTGTGCAATCAGCATCGCTAATTCTAGAACATTTTCATCCCCCGGGAAAGAAACCCCGCACCTGTTAGCCACTCCCCTCCCCCGTCCCCAATCCACGGCAGCTACTAATCCACTTTCCGTGCATTTGCCTCTTCTGGACGTTTCCTCTAAGTGGAATCACTGTGTGGCCTTTGCGTCTGGCTTCTTTCGCTGAGCATCATGCTTCCGGGTTCATGTTGTAGCACGTCAGGGCCTCACTCGCTTTTGTGGCTGTAAATTCTGTTCTCTGCATACAGCACGCTCTCTGTATCCGTTCATCTGCTGGTGGACTCTTGGGCTGCTCCCCCTAACGGGGACCGTGAGCAACGCTGCTGTGAACGTCTGTCCCTGCCACGCAGGTCCATCTGTGAACACGTGTCCAGTTCTCCTGGGTAGACACTTAGGGGTGGATCTGCTGGGTTGTATGGGAACTGGGTTTAACCTTTTGAGAAACTGCCAGTTTTCCAAAGTCTTTCAGAGTTACCGGACAGCTTTACGTTCCCACCAGGGGTGTGTTGGGATTCCGGTTTCTCTGTGCCCTGTCCCTGTGAGTCTAGGCATCGGGCTGCTACACAGGGTGTCTCACCGGGGTCACGATTTGCGTTTCTCACACAGCGGATGCCAAGGTTTTTGTTGTGTGTTTGTCGGCCGTTTGTGTGCCTTCTTTGGCAAAATGCCACTTCGGATCCTTTTCTCCACCCGGGTCGTCTTTTGGCTGTTGAGTTGCGAGATTCTTTATCTGTTCTGGATACCAGACACTTACCAGAATAGGATTTGCAAAGATGCCCTCCCATTCTGTGGGGTGTTTTTTCACTTTCTCGATGGTATCACAACACAGAAGGTGTTGGGTTTTGTTTTTAGGGATTTCTTAAATTTTTTTATTTATTTTTTTAAAATGGTTTTTAATGTTTATTTACTTTTGAGAGAGAGTGACTGTGAGTGGGGGAGGGGCAGAGAGAGGGAGACACAGAATCCAAACGGGGCTCCAAGCTCCAAGCTGTCAGCACAGAGCCCGACACAGGGCTCGAACTCACGGACTGTGAGATCACGACCTGAGTGGGAGTTGGATGCTTGACCGACTGAGCTACCCGGGCGCCCCCAGAGATTTTTGATTTTCACGAAATCCAATTTACCTATTCTCTCTTGGGTTGCTCGTGCTTTAGGTGTCACAGCTGAGACATCACTGCCCAGTCCACAGTGTGAAAATATACATCTGTGTTTTCTTCTAGAAGCTTTCTGTGTTTCAGCTCTTATATTTGTTAATGTTTATTTATTTTTGAGAGAGTGCATGAGCAGGGGAGGTTACAGACAGAGGATCCAAAGTGGACTCCATGTTGACAGCAGATGGCCCGACGTGGGCTCCAACTCACGAACAGTGAGATCATGTCCTGAGCCAAAGTCAACCAACTGAGCTACCCAGGCTCCCCTCAGCTCTTATATTTAGATTTGATCCATTTTTAGTTCATTTTTATGTGTGGTGTGAGGTAAGGGTCCCACTCCATTCTTTCCCACGTGGACATCTACTGTTCCCAGCACCATTTGTTGAACTGTCCATAGACACAGATATGCAGGTTTCTTTTTGAACCCTAGTTCCCTTCCATGGGTCTACATGTCTCCTGGCTGCTTGCTCCTTGCTTCGCCACTAATGCTTTTTGCTTTGAACTTAGTACTGTCAACCTAAGAAGACCTTTTTAAGGGTTGCATGGGGGATGTGTCTCATCTTAACACAAATTAGATTGTGGTGTGTAAGTCATGTGTCCGTGTTCGCCTTGTTAGAAGGTATGGAGAATGTGGGGTCACAAAGAAAAGAAATGAGTTACACTAAAATGTATAGGAAGGGGGAGCCTGGGTGGGTCAGTCTGTTGAGCGTCCAACTTTGGCTCAGGTCATGATCTCGCGGTTCCTGAGTTCGAGCCCCGCATCCGGTTCTGTGCTGACAGCTCAGAGCTTGGAGCCTGCTTCGGATTCTGTGTCTCCCCCTCTCTCGGCCCCTCCCCTGCTCGAGCACTGTTTCTCTCTCTCTCTTTCTCAAAAGTAAATAAAACATTAAAAATTTTTTTATGTACAGGAAGGTTCTGACCTCCTGGAGTCAGGGCTTTGGTTGGTACCCAGACAGCTCTGTGTCCTTTCTCTCCTTGCCACGTGGCTGAGGGTTGCGGCTGGCTGTGAGCTCCTGGAGGTCAGTAGGGCTCTCAATACAGGCTGTTTCTCTCGGTGCTCCACTCAATGGGTTATCAGTGGTGGCCCAGGGGACCGTCACTACAGGGACTGGAAAACCGGGCGGGGTCTCTGTGTGGCCCGGCAAGTTGCTCCACGTCTGGGGCCACAGGGGACTGATGGCAGCTGCTTGGCTCAGCGCCTGGCATGAAGTGGCTGGTCTGCAAACACTTGCTGCCATAGTTGTTTTTAGCCCAAACCTCTAACGTCTTCATGACTCAGGGCTCCTGGTCTCCCTGCTTGCTTAAATGCTCATGTCAGAGACAGAAGCCACACGAGAGACGTGAGCAGAGGAGTTTAAGAGCCAGGGTTATTAACTAGGAAGAAAGTTGATAATGAGGTACCAGAGGGCCAGCAGGGCCCTGTCGAAGAGGCAGGACGCAAGTGCCACCCGGGGCGAGCCTGCAGCGCCGCAGGCAGTGTTTGAGGGAAGGGCAGCCACGGACCTGGGACACACTCCCCGGAGAAGGGGCTGCTGCCCTGCGGCTCCCCGGGGCAGAGGGGGAGGAGCCGGCTGTGTGAAGGGAGGAGCCCTGCAAACAGGACTGGGGGCCGCAGGAAGGGGCTGGGCTCCCCGCTCACCCTCAGCCGAAGAAGAGTGAGAAGAGTGCGTGCGGCTGGGCAGGTGGGTCCGCAGGGGTTCCGCGAAGTCCTCCGTTTTACGCCCTCACTTGGTCCATTCGAGGGCCGGGGTCTCTGGCGAGTGCTCAGGGTGTGAAGCTCACGCTCCTGCTTCTCTGAAAGGAATGACAGATGGCAGCAGAATGTCTGGAAATTGTCCAAACCGGAATTCTTCGGAATTACCAGGACCGACCCTTCCCGCCATTGGTGTGGGCAGTCAGGCCTGTGTGGACGCCCGAGGGCCTGGGAAGTGCTGCTTCCGGGGCAGGTGGGGAAGTGTGAGGGTGTGCCCGGGTCCTGGTGGTGCCATGAGGCCCTGGCGGCAGAGGCCGCACCCTCTCCTCCTCGGTGGAGGGACAGCCCAGGACGAGTGTGGGCGGCTCCCACCAGGGCCTCATTCCTTTGGGGTGGAAAAGCCTGCGTGGTTTGGGGAATCATTTCTGCAAATGCCAGTGCCCAGGTGGCAGCTGACACTAATTACCTGTGAACATTTGGTGGGAACCAGCTGTCCCTTCCTCCCTCCCATTCTCAGGCTGCTCTGGCCGACTTTTTCCTCAAAGCTGAACTCCAGTATCTCTGTGTCTGAACCTTCCAGAAGCTTCCCCTCAACAAGAACAGTGCCCTTTGCATTCCATGAAGGCTCTCGGCATAGCTGGCCGGTGGCGAGACGGGGCTGCAGGTGTTCAGCAGACAGTCTGGGGACCGACTTGGATGCCAAGGGAGGCAGGCGAGGGAGGGGGGAGGGGAAGGGAAGAGGTCGGAAAAGCATGGAGCGTCCTGGGTAGGAGGGCACTGTCGAAGGGTCGGACGGGGGCCTGTGAGTGGCTCATCCAGACGGGCTCAGAGAAGTATAAATGGTGACATCACCTGGCCCTCAGCCCCGCCAGCACACCACCTGCAGAGGTGGCCTTCGGCACAAATAGGACCTCATCTCTCTCTTTTAGGAGTTCATCCGCGAGGGCTGCCTTCACAAGCTCACCAAGAAAGGTCTGCAGCAGAGAATGTTCTTTCTGGTAGGTGGGGTGGGTGTGGTTGTGTCCGGTGAGCCAGTGCTGAGGCCCAGGCAAGCAGCCCCAAGTCAGACAGGAGCCCGCCTAGGACGGCACAAAACACTCGCAGCGAGGCGCCTGCCTCATTCTGTGTCCTGGGAGCCTGCCTGCAAGGCCATCAGAAAACCAGAAGATAGAAAAGTCCACATTCCCGTTGCTGCAGGAATGTTCTGCTGAGAGCTGGCTTTGCCTCAGAGAGGCCCTCCCGGCGGGTCCCCTTGATCGGCTCCCTTCCTCCTGCCACTTAGGAGACCCCAGCCTGAGCCACCCTGGCTGAGCCTGACCGGAGGACCAGCCAGAAGTCCCCACCGCCTCCAGCTGGCGGGCACTGGGCATGCGGGCCTAAGAGATCTGCTGCCTCATGTGGTTACCAGCTCGTCAAAATAATCGTGTGACTGAAAAAAAAAATTCCTTTTTTGCCCCAAATCTCCAGCAAGCTGAGCAAATTTGATAACCACATAAAGGCCCCAGGCGCCGAAGTTGGTCTATTAAGACATTGAAACCTGTCGCTTGCTTTTAAGCTTCACGTAATAAAGCCTGTCGTCTTCAGTTCTCAGATATGCTGCTCTACACAAGCAAAGGGGTCACCGGTACCAGCCACTTCCGGATCCGGGGCCTCCTTCCTCTCCGTGGCATGCTGGTGAGTGCCAGGCACCGCGCCGGTGGTCGTTACTATCCCTCCTCACGCTCCAGCCCACCTGCCGTTCCCCTGGGGGCCTGTCCTTCCTTGGACGGCACAATGGGAGACCCCAGTTGGCTGCTCAGGGAATGGGGCCGACCCAGCTCTTGAAAAAAAAAACCCCGATCCCCTTTCACTGCTCTTGTGCTCATCCCTTCTCACATGGGCCGTTCTCCTCACGTCGTCTGATCGTTCCTAGTTCTGTCACACGTGCACATGCGCACACAGCTTCAAAACCGGAAGACAGCACCACCAACAAGTCGTCAGGCTGTAGCTGGGGGCTGGGCTCGGGCCTTCCCTCCATGTTCTAGGACCTGGCCACAGGAAACGTCGCACCCCGTCTGTGCGCCGCCGTAGCGGGCCTGGGCCGCCGGTGACCCTGTTGCACAGCGTGCTCTCTGTCCACGCCACACACCGGTCAGCATGTCTGTGTCCCCTCAGCACAGGCTCAGCCAGACACTTCAGTGTGGTCTCTGACGAGCCCTTCGTTTTGACGTGACCCAGTTCCCCAGCCTTACCTTTTGTGGTCGGTGCTGTTCGTGGTCTGACGACCCTGCGTGAAGGTCTCAGAGAGGCTCACGCACACACATCGACTCACTGTCCACTCGCCCTTGAGCGTAAACCTGCACTCAGCCTGGACCCCGTCTTTGGGAACAGTCAAGATGGCTGGCCAGGTTCGGGTGTTTGCCACAGAGCTGTGCTGTTGGTCCAGAACAGGCCACACTGCAGTTGAGCGTCTCTCCTGCAGCCCCGCCAGCCTCCCGTCCAGGTGCCCACGGGTGGGGGCTCAGACACCACTCTGCTACACTTGCCTGGTCTGCCTCAATTTCCCCACCCTTCTTCAAGGGTGTTTTCCCCTTCCCGGCCCTCCGTGTTCCTGGGCACTGTGCCTCCTTCCACTGGGCACCCGAGCCTGTAACATTTGGTGGTTTTCCCCACCCTCGGCAAAACGGGGCCTGTCCGAACACAGTCCTCTGCCCTCGCTGGAAGCAGACCCCATCTGTTCTAAAGTGTATTTTTTTTTTAATTTTTTTTTAACATTTATTTATTTTTGAGACAGAGAGAGAGACAGAGCATGAATGAGGGAGGGGCAGAGAGAGAGGGAGACACAGAATCGGAAGCAGGCTCCAGGCTCTGAGCCATCAGCCCAGAGCCCGACGCGGGGCTCGAACTCACGGACCGCGAGATCATGACCTGAGCTGAAGTCGGACGCTTAACCGACTGAGCCACCCAGGCGCCCCTAAAGTGTATATTTTTTAATTATACTTTCATTATAGAAAAAAATGGAAAATATAAAAATCTCTCATAACTTCGCCACCAAGTAACACGCACTGTTGGCATTTTGCAACGTGCCCTTCAGGCTTCGTCTGTACGGGAACATTTCTGTGGGTGGCACGGCGCAATCACCTACAAGCTCTTCTGTAACTCGTTTGTTCTTGCTCAGCGCTTCATCCCTAACGTCTCCCGTGCTTGTAATAGGTGGGCTCCGTGCACATTTAACGGAGACGGGCAGTGGACTGGGAGGCCAGACTCTGGCTTTCTGAACTGTTTCCCGACATTGGACATTCTGGCTCCATTTAGTTTTTCGAAATTAGAAATAACCCCGTTGGATTTTGTTCTTTCTACACATCTCTACGCCCGGCACGTGTTGTTCGAGCCTTGGGCACACTCGTTTTTCTGGCTCCGAATATCAGCGCCACATCACTGCCGGAGCATACGCACGACCCGGCCTCCCACTAAGTGCATCCGAGCCTCTTTCCACGGCGTCGGGGGGCACTGGGCACTCACCCCTCATCCTTCGCAGTCCGGCCGGTGGCGCAGCTTTTGGACGGTCGTGGAGGCTGACGGAGTCCGTGTCTCCTAGAGTCTGGGGCCTCCCCGAGGAGACACGCGGGTGTCTGCTGCCACGGTCTCTGTCGGTCTGTTGGCTCTTCGTACACATTTGTGCCGCATTTTATAGACGCCACCCGCTCGCGGAGGCCACGGATCCCTTCCGCAGCTGGCAAGTCCTGTTTGTCTCGCCTGCGGTTTGGTGTGATCTGGTAGAATTGAAAGTCCACTGGACAGTGATCGTGTCTTCCTCCTGGGACGGCACCTGGCACAGAGGTCCCAACAAATCCTTGCTGAAGGAGGGAATTCAGACATTTTTATAGTCAGATCAGTTCATCTTTTCCATCAGGGCTCCCATCCTTAGTGCGGGCTCAGGAAGTCCTTCCCTGTGCCAAGATCACACCGGCGCCTTTTTGTTCTTCTGATACATTCAGTTTCCTTAAGTCTCCCTCACAAACTGCCTGAACGTGTTTCCTTGCGGGCCACCAGATGGGGACGTGCCACGTCCCCCCTTGCACGCAGCTTCCTTTGTCGAACCTGTTTCTCTCTGACCTCCAAGGCTGCCCTCGTCATGGAAACACTGTGGCCTTCACACTTGGGGTGCCTGCTGGGCCTCCCGTCTCATTTCTCCGGGCCAGCCTCAGTTCACACTGTTCTGTCATGTGGGGGGGGGTTGCTGTGTTGGGAAGCTCCACCCCTTATTCGTCCTCCTTTTTAAAAAGTTCTTTGCTACTTTCAAGTATTTAATTCTTCCAGATAAACTGAGGAATCATTTGGACAAATTCCTTCCAAAAACAGCACCGGGATTTCTAGTTCAATGGCATTACATTTACGTGCTGACTTACAGGGAGACGAACATCGTGACCTTCTCTTGCTGGCCACTGCTCACACTTTCAGATCTTTTGTGTCCTGAGTGAGGCTTGGTGGTTGGCATCGCATGGGCCCCCACACAGGGAAGCCGTCTCTTCGGGGGTGGTCTGCAACCGGGTGGTCTCGGGGAACAGACAGCCGGCCTCATCCTGAATGCAGAGGGAAGGGTGACAGGTCTTGGCTTCAGAAAGAGAACCTGTGTCATGTTTACGGCTTCCTCCTGTTTCCACGTGAGAGACATCAGAAGTCACACGTTGGATTTTAGCTGAGGTGTATGTGGCATTGCAGAAATGACCGCCCTCCTCCCGACAGGGAGACCTCTGCTGGCCGGCTTCCCAGCGTCAAAGCACCGTTGCATCCCGGGAGCACCCTTCCTCGGTCACAGGGCAATTTTTTGTCTGTGCTTTGGGTTTGATTGGACAGTATTTTATTTGGGAGTTACTTCAGTGAGTCACTTAGAACTGTGAGCAGTCCGTTAGGTTTTTCTCTGAAGCTAACTTTGTCAGGTTTTGGTACCAGGTTTATAAAGCAAACTGTCCATTTCCCTTTTTGATAATGAAAATGCTCAACATTTTTTCCTGTGCTTGACTTTCAGCTAATAGTGCTGGACCCACCGGTGAGTAGTTCGGTGCCCTGCGGCCCACAGCTCGCCCACCTGGGTGGCAGGTGCCGTGGCCTGGGGATCCCCATGCCCCCTGTAGCCCCTGGTAGTCAGCAGAGATTTGCCCAGCACAGGGCTTCCGAGGCACCTGTGTTGTGCTGCAGGCGCGGGCTCTGCCGGCCCCGGGCTCACTCCACACGCCCGCCTCTTCTCCCGCCACAGGTAGAAGAGGGCGAGAGCGGGCGGTCTGTTCCACACTGTTTCACCATTTGTGCAGCTCAGAAAACAGTCGTGGTGGCAGCCAGGTAAGAATGTTCCACCGTGCACCCAGCGGCCCAGGGCGGTGGGGTGGGGCGGGGGAGTGCTTCCCTGGCACGAGCGAGGTCGTTGTGGGGCGCGTGCCCCCTGGAGCCCTGCTTCAGTTATGTGACCGGAGAGCAGGTTCTCCTGTGGTGGGAAGCGAGTGACCTTTGAGAATGTCCCCACGGAGCGGCCACGGTGCTGTTGAGCTGCCTCGACCAGGGGCAGCCCACGTGGTTAGTGGCACTTAGGTGCCCTCAAGTCGGGGAGGGGCCCGGCCTCCACCTGCTCCCACGGCCGAGCCACTTCCCCCAAATCACCCCAGTGTGAAGGAGGCCTGAGCTCAAAGGTGAGCAGGTGGCTCACTGCCCTGTAGGGGCCGGGGGTCCCCGGCCCCTTCCAGAGGGGAGGCGTTTCTCCTCCCGGGCGGGCGCCTGGCTCTGGGCTTCCACCCCGTCGTCATCGCGTCACGGCTGCCGTCAGAGAGCACAGGACACTTAATGCCCCACCAGGAAGCCGTGGCAGCTTATTCATGAACCAGGAACGGGTCTGGTATTTCAGCGGCAGAGACTTGAAAGTTCTGGTTTCGGGAATAAGGTGTCCCTGGAGAAGCCCCCCTCCAGGCCCTTCACCTCCCAGGGGGGTGCGGCCCTCGGACCTTCAGTCAGAGAAGCCGGCACAGCAGGGAGCCCCTGGTGGCCTGGGTCCTGTGATCCGGGCGCTGAGCCTCGGCCCTCCCCCACCAGCACCCGCCTGGAAAAGGAGAAGTGGATATGTGACCTGAACACTGCCATCGACGTGGCCAAGAGCGGGGGTGACCCGTCCCTGGTGCTGCCGGGTAGCGTGCTCTGCGCTCCTCCCTGCAGTGAGTTCCGGCCGGGACGCCCCCTCGGGGACCCTGCTGCACCTAAGCTTCCCTACAGATCCCTTTTCTCGGTCACAGGCCTCCTGCCGGCCCACAGGCTCTCCCTCCACAGAGAACGGTCCAGGCACCCCGAACACCAGGGGAGAGGTTGGGGAGGGGCGCGGGGAGGGGCCACGAGCTCTCCTGGCAGAAGCGCCGCGTGACTGCTCTCCGCCCATTGCTGACCCGGGCTGCAGGCTTCCCTCGTCCCCCAGTCCAGAGCACTGGACCAAAAGCACCCCCCACCCCCGCCCTACTCGCCCCATGCTCCCGTTTCCCTCTGAGCAGAGGGCCGACTCCTTCCCCAGGGTCCTCTGAGGAGGTCTCTCCGGAGCAAGAGTCCGAAGACACTCATGGCGTCCACGGGTCCCTGGAGGGGCAGGGCCAGCACCGGGCCAACACCACAGTGCACGTGTGCTGGTACCGGAACACCAGCGTCTCCAGAGCCGACCAGAGCGCGGCCGTCGAGGTACGGCGGCCCCAAGCGCCCTCTGCTTGCGCTGGCTACAGGGGAGGAGGGCTGGACCGGGCAGAGCAGGGGGCCACCAGGCTGCGGGCTGACCGTGACCATCAGGGCTTGTGCAGGCCCACGAGATTAGTTCCGTGTGGGAGGATCCGGGCGGACGGCGTCCCTGGGGTTCTCCGGAAAGGGCGGTCTCATGGGGGCTGCCGCCTCCCCTCCCACCTCCTTCACCCGGAGCGGCCACTTCACGCTCCAGCCCTTCGGCCCCCAGGCCGCCTCCCATTCGCTGTGGGTTTTGGGCTCCTGTCGTACCTGAGGCAAACCAAGTGAGGAAGCCGTCAGAGCCCCGGGCTCCCCCGTCAACTGGGGCCCGAAAGGTAGGGCCCACAGAAAGGGCAGAGCACCGCCAGCACGCCAGGCCCCACGAGCCCGGGGCGAGGAGTGCGGGCTGAAGGCCCGCACGGTGACGGCGTCCCTGCAGGGCCCTCGTGAGCACAGTCAGGGTTACAAGGGAGAGGCGGGGCCACTGGCCACAGGGGCCATCCTGGGTCAGGACGCCACGCTCAGGGCCAGGCCGTCTCGTTGGGACTGTGCTAACTTGGCTCCACGTGGCCTGTCACAGCATCGGGTTTATGAGGGTCATGGCTGGGGAGGTTATGAACAGGGAAAAGAAACTTCGCGTCCTTCAACTCAGCGCCTGGGACCTCACCCCCCACATCTGTAAACATCCTTGTCAGACTATGAACAGACTGACGACCCAGAGCCCTGGCGAAGGAAGCTGCCGCTCAGGAAAGTGTAGTCAAGGCCACAGCCAAGAAAGCCCTCGGGGGCCGATGCGCGCTTCGGGGTAGCAGGTGCTGCTCCGGGACAGAGTCCCAGGACCCTAACCGGTACCGGTGTCTTTCTTTCCCATAGAACCAGCTTTCAGGGTATCTGCTGAGAAAATTCAAAAACAGTAACGGCTGGCAGAAGCTCTGGGTGGTTTTCACCAACTTCTGTTTGTTCTTCTACAAAACTCATCAGGTAAAGGTGCTGGACGGAGCCGGGGCGGGGAGGCGGCCGTGCCCTTGGCGCTGGCAGACAGCGGCCCCTGCTCCTGGCACAGGAGAGCACGGCCTCCCGGCTCCTCCGCCCGCGCCCACGGGGCATTCAGTCCCGACAGGGAGAGCGGGTTGGGCGGTGGTCGGGGGGGCGCACCCGCCGAGCCACGTGCCACCTTGCAGGACGACTACCCCCTGGCCAGCCTCCCGCTGCTGGGCTACAGTGTCAGCGTCCCCAAGGAGGCCGACTGCGTCCACAAGGAGCACGTCTTCAAGCTCCAGTTCAAGTCCCACGTCTACTTCTTCCGGGCTGAGAGCAAGTACACGTTTGAGAGGTAATCCTGTGGCAGGCGGCCACGGTCGGCCGCTGTCCCCGCGGGTCTCCTGTTGTTACAGAGGGTGCCGGAGGCAGGCGCTCTGAGCCCTGGAGAGAAGGGCTGGGTGCCGCCTCCAGAAGGGCTGGCTGGCCCGTTCGCTCCGTGCCCGGGGTTACCCCTGGGGAGTTATTTGAGCACAAGGCCACTGGTGTGACCAGGGCACACCCTGAAACCCGAGCGAGCATCTTGGGAGCTTCTGACGGCCCAGCCTCTTCTCCAGGTGGATGGAGGTGATCGAGAGAGCCAGCAGCTCACCCGGGAGGGCCAGGCGCCCCGAGGACGAGGCGTGAAGCCCGCCCTGCCCGAGGAGGGCAGAACCAAGGAGCAGAGCAGGGTCAGCACATCCCCCGTGACGGCGGGTCCCGTCTTCCCAACGGCGCAGGGGTGGCTGTGGTCTCCTCGGGTCCCCGGCGTAGGATAGGTGGGGTAGGACAGCGTGGGGACGCCTCACAGTGACCTCTGGGAGGGTCGTCATCCCGAGACCCAGTGGGCACCGGGAAGGACACACAAGTAAAAAGGCGGGCCCGGCTCAGGGATGGTGGCCGCACCCCACGCTCCCCTGCCCTCTCCTCTTCCAGAGCAGCGCCCCGCCGAGGACCGGCCCGGAACAGGAACCAGGGTGGGCCCTACAGCTGCACGCCAGGTGACACGTGTCCACGCAAGTCCAGCAGAAGCCACTCTGGAGCCCGCCCCACAGACCTCTGGAGGAGAGGACACCAACATTCCCACCTGGCCCCGGGAGGGCAAGGGCCTAGAGTTTCTCGGTTCCCCCAGGGTTTCCTCACAAATCAAAGTAAATGGACACGGGCTCTGTTACTCTGTCCATGCAAACATGCGTGCGGTCCAAGATAAAGAGTTTCTCCCCTGCTCTCCTGCCAGCGGGCCACAGGGTCACCCTGTGCCATGATAAGGACCCAGAAGCCAGAACCGGGGCCCCCGCCCACCACCAGCATCTGTCCGATTCAGGTTTTTATTGAAAGTGGCCCGAGCCTCTCGATGTTCTATGAAAACTAACACCTTAACCTCAGAACATTTAGGGAAGCAAGAAGTTCAGTTTCTTTTAAAAAAAAAAAAAAAAGTCCTGGCTGAAACGAGTCTTTGGGAGACACGGTAACGTGACACGAAGCAAACCTGGGCCCGGCGCGGCCTCGGTGGACCCCAGGCAGGGGAGGAGGAGGCAGGGCTGCCCCGACAGTCTCTGCTCCTCGTGCCACATGGTCGCCTGTCGGTGCTCCGCTGCCAGGAGGGGACGTGGAAGAGGGACCCTCTGCGCGGGTGGGGGGCGGTGACCCGGCAGTGAGGCCCACGTGGCCACGACAGCACAGGGGGCTCCGCACAAAGACCCTTCTCCCCACTTCTCAAGCAGCAGCGCCTTCAGCGGGATGACGTCAGGTGGTTTCTGTTGTGGGAAAACCTGCGGAGCGGGGGAGACGCGGTCACTCCCGGCCAGGAGGGGCACGGCCCCGGACAGGGTGGGGGCTCCGGGATGCCGAGGGAGGGGGCGGCCCGCGTTCTGACCCGAGCCTCGGAGCACAGCCCGCCGGGGGCCGCGAGGGCCGCAGCCTCTCCTCGCAGGCCCCGAGGCTCCAGAGGAGAGAAAAAGAGAAGCCGACGCAGACAAGGCCGGTGCCCCGGGCCTCACCTCTGCACCCGTTCCACCAGGTGTGCCATCAGCTTGTCCGAGATGCCAGGGCAGGACTCCTCGGCCAGGCTGAAGGCGTTCTCGAGCTCCTCCAGCGCCCCCACGCCTCCGCCACTCTGCCTGTGCTTCTCCTTGAGCTGTGGAGAGACCACCGGGAGCCTGACCGGAACTGCCGACCCCGGGGCCCTCGGCTCTGACGCTCCCACAAGGAAGCTCCCGCGGAAGGCTTCCCGGCCCTTCGCTGTGACCTGCGTTTGCGGGACCCCAGCTGTCGGTCCACCGCAGAGCTAGGGTGGGCCGGGTCCCCCGGGGTTCCTCGGATTGCTGCTTAGGCCAAACCCGGGGCTCCCGCAAAGACAGATGCTGCCCCACCCCCACGCCTGAGGGAATCTCCCAACTCCGTTCTCGAGAGGGGTCTCTACTGGCCTGTCACCGTCACGCTACAGTGGGCCAGGCTAACCACGTGGCTTCCTCCCAAGGGTCACAGAAACCCGGTGCCTCAGGCCCCGCAAACTTGAGAGAACAGCCCAGAAACCCCCCCAGTGCACAGCACAGCCAGATCAAGGCATCCTGACCCTGGGCCCCACCACCACCGGGGGCTGTGAGAACCAGATGGAGGCATCACCGCCCTGGGGATTAGAAGCAGGTCACCCGGGTCCCCTGCCACACCCCTCACAGAAACTACAAGGGTGCCTCCTAGCACACCCTGTCCGGCGGCCTCCACCTCAGGCCCTGTCCACAGAACCAGGCCCCACAGGGGGGCCCCGACCACCTGGATGAGGCTGTGCTCCGCCCCCCCCAACCTCCCCACACACACGCCATCACACACGGTGCAGGGGCTCCAGCAGCCCAGAGCCCCACCCCTCCACTCTACACATTCCCAGCGGCCCAGGGCGCTACAGCCCCGGCCCTCCTGTGACACTGGCCGCCTCCCTCCCCAGCGTGGGGACGTGTCCCAGCTGAGCCCAAGCTCCTGGTCCATGGCCCGACAGTACCGCTCTTGCCACCTGCTCCTCCCCAACCTCCTCCCCTGCGTATCAGGCCCCTCCAGGTGGGAGCTCTCCCGCCTCTACCCATTGCCCCCCAGCGGATACCCAAGGGCCCGCTTGCCTCAGGAAGGCTCTCAGCACCCCGTTCCTCCCTCTCTGGGCCTGCGGTGGGAACTGGGCCCCTGACCTACTGCCAGCCCCAAGTCCAGGGTGTGGGGGTCCCTGGGGTGCTATCGGCCCCCCACTGGTAGGTGACATGCAGGGTCGCATGGCCCTTGAGGCCTCCCTGCCCTGGGCCCGACATCCAGCACTGAGAACTGAACCTCCCAGGCTCTGTCTCAACAGATGACCATCCCATGCGTTGGCAGTTCAAAATAAAAGTCACAGGAGTTTTCGATCAAAGCCATCCTGAGACCCCAAACCACCACAGCAGGGGGAGAACTCGGGGAGGTCACATTAAAGTACTTTCTCCCGGCCGCTTCTGCTTTGCTCAGAAAGCCTGGTCCCCAGGTCCAGGTCCAACCACAATGGGCTTCAAGGGGCCCAGAAGCCCCACACACGGGGGGGGGGGGGGGGGCTGGCCAGCACACCTCCTGATAAACCTCAAGGTCACAACGTGGGGACAGCATGTGCAGGGAAGCACGATAGCCTCCTGCCCCAGGGGACCCCCTGACCTGGCCCTTACCTCTCCAAAGACAGGCCGGACCAGCGTGGACAGGCACTGGGACCTCGGCTGCCTCTTGGCGGGCTCCGCAGACTGCCAAGTCAAAGCCCCGGCAGGGTGATGAGAGCGAGTGTGCCCCAGGGTCAGGCGTGCCCCGCCCCCCTCCCAGCTTTCTGACCTCCTTAAAAGGTGCAGCCCGTGAGGTGTCCAGGCCTGGGTGCCTGCCCCCCACCCCCCAGCCAGGTCAGACCTTCTGGGAGCCGTGCAGGGCTGTGCCCTTGTGCACCTTGCTGTGGGGGCTCGGCCGGATGGTGGGGGGGAACGTCCAGAGGGGGCCCTGCTCTCCATCCTCAGCGTCTCCGTCACTACGGTGGAAGGTGAGAAGGGTCGTGAGGAGCATGGGGGCTGGATTTGGGGGTCCCAAGGCCCACACCTGCCCTTAGTCTCCCCATTGATTTTGGAGGCAACCTCATGGCCCTAAATGTCGAGTAGGCCCGCCCTGGGGCCCTAGGGGCCCACTGACCCCCCACCCCCACCCCCGCCACGGCACAAGGCCCACGGCCATCAGGGGGCGTGACCCCCGGAAGGGCCCTTACATGTCGGAGTCCTCGGAGCTGGACTCCTCGCCGTGCCCCTCCGACTTCCAGCGCTTGTAGCGGTCAATGAGCTCAGTGAGGAAGGAGGTCTTCTTGGTGTAGCGGGTGATGAACTTGTGCTTCAGCAGCTCCTTGGCAGTGGGCCGCTGCCGAAGGAAGGGCACAGGTCAGCGGACGCCAGGGACGGCTGAGCTCTGCCTTTACGCTCCCGGAGCTCACGGCTCCCCCCGGGGACCAGAGGGACGAGGCCACCAGCAGGCTGGGGTGGAACACATCCCCTCCACACCAGGTAAACACCCGCCACGAGCTCCCCCAGACCTCAGCCCCTGGCCAGGGCCCGCTCTGGATCAGGAGGCGCTCGGGGCTGGGCGAGGCTGGGCGCAAGGAAGGGGCCTCAGGCCCCGTCCCCTCCCACGGGGCCGTTCTCTGGGGCCCGGTCCCAGAGCCGCCCCTACCGCCTTCAGCCGCTCAGGCCTCCTCCTGGCCCATCCCACAGAGCAAGGGCCCCAGCGGCCAGGGTGAGACAGGCCTTACGAATCGGGGGTCTTTGTTGAGGCAGGCTTCCACAAACTCCTTGAAAGGCTTGCTGTGGTGGCCCTCCAGGGTGGGCGGGCTATTCTTGGGAATCAGGAACAAGACACGCATGGGGTGGAGGTCAGAGTTCGGAGGCTCGCCCTTGGCCAGCTCGATGGCCGTGATGCCCAACGACCAGATGTCAGCCTGGACAGAGACCCATACAGGACTGTTGCCGCCGGGGGGGGCCCCAAGCCACGCGGCGGCCCCCCTGCCGCCCGCCGCGCCCACCTTGAAGTCGTAGGCCGACTGCTTGATGACCTCGGGTGCCATCCAGAAGGGGGTGCCCACAAACGTGTTCCTCTTGATCTGTGTGTCTGTGAGCTGCCCCGCCACACCAAAGTCGGCCAGCTTCACGTCACCCTGCTCTGAGAGCAGCACGTTGGCGGCTGCTCGACACAGGACGGTAGGGGGTCACCCTCAGCGCCGCGCAGGGCCCCTCCCCCTGCACACAGCTGCCTGAGGAAGCACAGGGCTACCTGGGGACGCCAGCAGGTCTGGCTCAGGGACCTTAGCTCTCCTCGGCACCCGGCAGGCCAGGCACCCAGGACCACGTGCACAGCCGGGGGGTGGCTGCGGGAGGGGCCCGCCTGGGCACGAGGTCCAGGCCTTCCCAGAGTGTGCCTTGTATGACAAACCCCAAGAACAGAGCCGCCGCCCTTTTCTCCCGAACGGCAAAGCAGGCAGAGGTGACTCTGGCCCTCGCCCTCACACCCCCGGCTGCCCTTGGCAGGGCCGGCTCCCACGGTGGGGCCGCTGGAGCACACACTGGGCGCTCAGGAGACCACGAGCAAAAATCCACACGTCTGCATTAATCAGGTCCCTTCCGACCCGAGGAGCAGAGGTGGGGTCCCCACCGTACGGGCACGACATACTCGGAAAGTTCTGTTACTGGCAGCGTCTTCAGGAACAGAGCAAGACGGCACCGCTCGGCGTCGGACGGACCAAGGGAGTTCAGGCCAGAAGCGCCGAACTACAAGGGTCCCCACATCCCAGACCCCCCAGCACCGCCAGCCGCACACCCCTCGCAGCGACCTCCACCTCGCACCCTGGCGCTTCTAGGGTCTGCAGGGGACGGGGACGAGGGACAGGGGCCGCGCCCCCGGGGACCTTTGATGTCTCGGTGGATCTTGCGCTCCGAGTGCAAGTAGTCCAAGCCCTTCAGGATCTCCCGCAGGATGGTGGCGATGTACGTCTCCTCCAGGGGCCCGGGTTTCAGCTGCAGGCAGAGAAGGGACGGCAGGGCCTCAGGCACCCCCACCAGGGGCCTCCACCAGGGGACAAGTGGACTTCAGATGCTGAGTCAGGTGGGAGTGGGGGAGGCTCTCTCCAGACGGCATCTACCGTTCTCTCCGCTGGCGTGAAGGGGGTCCCGGCCACTGCCGAGCCCACGTACCTGGGGGCGCTGACCCGCCCACACCCCACCAGCCCAGAACCCCTGGGAAACCAGTGGAAATGGACCCCAGTTCACTTCTGGGCTGAGAAGGCTCTTAGCACGCACCACACCGAAGCAGCCAAGGACCGGAGGCCCACAGGAGCCGGGGGTCCTCAGGCAGTGGGTCCAGGGCTGCTGCCCCAAGCCCCACAGCCACCTCCTGTGTCCACTCCTGCCCACGACAAGCCGCCCACTGCCGCAGCCTATGCCTCACCAGGTCCAATGCGGAGCCTCCGCCCAGATACTCCATGATGATCCACAGCTTCGTGCCCTGGGCCCAGAGAAACGCCCGTGAGCTCAAGGCCACGGCCCCAAGACACACACACACTCCCCGGCAGGGGAGACTCAGGCCTCCAGCCCTCAGGAACCCTCAGGGACCGACCCTCAGGGACCCACCGCAAAAAGGCCCCAGGGGCCCCTATCCAGCCCCCCTCCTGTCACAGCCCTGATGTGTGTGTGTGTAGATGGACCCAGTGCTCAGGCCGGTGGCCAGGTCCCCCATGCCAGTACCCCAACGGGAACCAGGCTGCAGGCATGACGTGTCCAGCCGGCACTTGGCCTGCGGGCACCTGCACCCAGGCGGCCCCTTGGGCGGGCCCCCAAGGCAGAGCGGGAGATGGGCTCAAAGACGCTGTGCCGTGGGGCTGCCCTGGCCTGGGAAGACGGCACAGCCAGGAAGTGAGACACCACGGCCACTTCAGAGCCAACTAGGTCGCATTCATGTCCTACATGCCTACCTGGCCCTCGGGACTGTAGTTTCTTGAGTGCCCTCATCCTTCAGACCCGGCCTGTCCCCACCGTCCCCATGTGGGGGCAGACCCAGCCCGGGCCTCCCGAGCAGGTACAGGGACTTTCTGCCTCTCTGGAGGCAGCCTGGGTGGGGGGCGGCGGTCACGGGCATCTATCCAAGCGCAGGCCTGGCATGGAGCGAGCCCCCACCCCACAGGCACCTTCAGGTAGGAGCCGAAGTAGCGGGTGATGTAGGGACTGTCACACTGGCTGAGCACAGTGATTTCCTGCTGGATGTCCTCGATCTCATCCTCGGCCTCCTCCAGGTCGATGATCTTGATGGCCACCACCTCCTTGGTGCGGTTGTCGATGCCCTTGTACACCTCCCCAAAGGAGCCCTTGCCGATACGGTCGAGCTTGGTGAAGAGCTCCTCGGGGTCCACGCGTGAGTGCTGTAGAGACACGGAGCAGGCAGACTGAGGGTGACCCTACTGGAGGAGGTGGCAATCCCCAAAATGAGGAGCTAGGGAGCCCACCCACATTTTTTTTTTTAAGTTTACGCTTTTTAAATAATCTCTACACCCACTGTGGGACTTGAACTCACAACCCCAAGATCAAGAGTCGCGGTCTTCTGACTGAGCCAGCCAGGCACCGCTCTCCTTGCTGCTTTTACCTCTTTGTTCAGGAAACCTAAACGTACCCTCCCCACAAAGGAGCACAGAGGCCCCCGCAGCAGCCAAGGGACCAGGCTGTGGAGCAGGTGGAGAGACGGTGAAGGTCATGCCCTACCTGCCCACACCCCACACATGGACACGTGGGGAGGGCCAAGTGAGGCACAAGGACAAGTTTAAAGGGGATACGTGGGTAGGAAATGGGGATTTGGGGGCAGCGAGGCTATCCCATAGGATAGCGGGGACAATGGGGACAGCACCGATGCAGTCTCGCGGACCAGGGGCCTAGTTCGCAAGAACGTACCCATGCTGCCTCTTCGTTTGTAACAAACACACCCCAGCTAGACTCGGGGGCGGGGGAGGGAGGTACCGGCGCGCTCGGTTCCCCGGACGCCCCCCTGAAGTCCTCCTGAGCAAGAGTCTATGGCATCAGCCGGTTCTCCCTGCACACCTGGGAGCCACACCCCCCGGAAATGGCTTCCCTTCTGGTCCCCAAATCAGTCCTCAAGACAGCTCCACCCTCACACCGCGGGGAGTTGAAAACTGATGCTGTCTTGGATGCTTAACCCTGGATATTCAAGTACCACGCAAAACCAGCGCACTGTCCTGTCCTCGGACTTCAATTCAAAGCCTGAAAATGAGCGCCCAGAGGTCTGAGCACCAGGGCGCGGCCGGCAGAGGGGCGCCCGCCCGCCCGCCCGCCCGCCCGCGGGCGGACACTCACACGCCTGACACTGACCTTCCACACGTCAGGGGCTGAGATGGCGCTCAGCCTTCGGGGGGCTGCCCGAAGGAGGCAACACCCCTGTGCACGTGGCCCCCCGGGCTCCCGAGAACAGCACTCTCTTGGGAACGCCAAGCCACTGTGTCCTCAGAGAGCCAGCAGCAGTCCACACAGCCCCAGAGTGACACAGGGGGCCAGGAGGGTGGGAGCCTAGCGTCTTGTCCAGGCAGAGGCAGAAAGGGTTTTCCAAGGCCCCGAGACTCAGATGCACCAGGAGGCGCCTCCCGGCACAGAGGCCGCTGCCACAGCCCCAGCACCACCGGCAACAGAGCATCTTGGTGCCGGGTACACGAGGGAGAAAAGTACGGCTTCCCGTGCCTCATCGGCCCGAGGGACGGCCCATCCTGCGGTGGGTGGGCGCCCCCGGTCCCGAACAGAGCCCTCCACGCATGGACTCGGCACACACACGGAGCCCACCTTGGGCTCACCCCCAGCAAAGCTCCACGTCGGGCCTGACCGGCTCCAGACAGAGACTACGCGTCAACAGAAACTGCTAATCAGCCGCCTTCCCGAGGTGTGCGACCGGGAGGGAGGGGGCAGCACGCAGGCCCACAGGTGAGCAGCCCTGATTCCGAGCACCCGGAGAGCCGGGACAGCAGGGGCCGTCGGGTGCCAGGAGCCCCGCAGGACAGCAGATGGAGCGGGGCCTGGCCGGGACCAAGGGGCAGAGCAGCACTTCAGCACAGTCCCCACAGACGGGCCGGGCCGGGCCGGGCTCCACCCACACGCTGGCCCAGCTGGTTCAGGAACGTGGCCCTCCTCGCTTCCTCACCAGAACCAGCAGCCCAGTCCCCAAGCCAGTGCATGTAGAGGACAAGGCGCAGCGGGTGCACGCGGTCAAGTTACCACCGAGCCCCCAAGCCAAGGCTGAAGGCTTCAGCAGGATACAGAGCTGAGCGCCACTCGGGTCCCTCGGGCCCAACCACCGGGCATCTCCATTCCTGCCGCGCGTGTCAAGAAAACCAGGACAGGTTAGGCATGTGGCCGCGAGTTGCAGCCACTCGGCTGTGTTCGGGAGGGGGGTGGCGCGGATCACGTGGCCAGAACCCACCCCCACCCGAAAGAAAGGCCCGGCAGGGCGCCTGCACCATCCCGCCAACCCCCCGCCCCACACGCGACCCCACACGCGACCCCACACGCGACCGGCCGGCGGCCGGACAAGAACACCTTCCTGCCGGAGGGCCTTCTCCGCGAGCGGGTGGGGGACCTCGCTGTTCCCTGGCTGCCGCGGTGGGGCATGGTCTGGGACACGGCCCCTCCCGGACCTGCTCCTTCCGCATCGGCCCAAACAGCACCTTCCCAGAGGCTCTTGCCATCGACTCAACCGCCACCGCCTATTCGGTGCCGGGGGCGGCGGTCCACCAGACCGCCAGCCTGTCCCCTGCCCCAGAAGGGCTGGCACAGCCCTGCAGGACACCCCACGACGGCTGTCCAGTAACTCCAGTCCAGCTGGTGCCCTGACCTCGTGTCCTCTGTCGCCGAAGAGAGTCCCTCCCCTAAGGCGCCCTGAGAGAAGAGCTGGAGGAGGTGGGACGGACAGCAGGCAGCGCCAATCAGCGGGTCCCCTCCCACCCTCAGGCAATTGCTGGCAACACGTCCTCCTGCTCTGCTCCCCTCAGCCCTGCTGAGAACACCGCGGCCCTCTCCACGCAGGGCCAGCAACCCAACAAGGGAAACCCCCAGACGGGGCACTCAGACCCCCACTGCCCGGGAGAACACGGTGGACCCTAAGCCAGAGTTCCTGGCTTGGCGAGGAAGGCGGGGAGCCCCAACCCCCGACTCTCATACTCCTTGAGTCCCCCCCGACTGCAGGCCAGTCAACTCAGCAGACAGTGTGACACGTGCACGCGCCTGGCTGCGACCCTGACGCTACAAGAATGTCACAGGGCCCACCTGTTCCCAGCCCCGCCGGGAGAAGGAAAGGCAAGTAGCTCCTGGGTCTGGGGGCCTCGGGCTGCTTTTCCAGGCGATGCTGTAACAGCTCAAAAGCTCGACTGGCTCTGGGGGTTGACACCCTTGTCCTCCAGCCCCGAGGCTGCCAGGTCTGTGGCCGCTGCCTGGCAGCGTGTCTGCCGTTAATGTCACCTCACGAAATGAGGGGAGCGAAGCCATCCCCACCCACCACACCACAGGCGGCAGCACAGGAACAAGCGGGGGGGGGGGGGGGGAGATGGGGAGGGCAGGAGGGCAGGCTGTGGGGGAGCACAGCCTACTGCCCCAAGCAGGGACTGCCCCACGGGGCCACAGTGACAACTGTCTCAAGAGAAAATGATACACTGACAGGCTCCCTGCCACCGGCCTCTGGAAGGACAAAGGGGGCTTCGTTCCTGAGGGGTCCCTTCTCCCCGTCTGATCTGGACGCCGAGGGCCGACACGAAGCACCGACCGCACACGGGGACGGGGGCCGCTCAGGGCTCCGATTTCCGGGAGCCACGGGAACTACTCCCACAGCTTTTTTCCCTTCCTGTATTCTAAGAGGGAAAAGAACGGTAAAGGGTATTTCTGATTCATTGGGAGAAACCTCGAAGCCGTGACGACAGACACATCCTGCCATCGGACTGCAGGACGGTTGGGAGCGTCACCCCAGGTAGACTTGGATTCGAAGCCTCGATCTGCCACTTTCTAGCCAACTAACATCTCTAAGCACCGACTTTTTAAACCCAGGGTGACGACGGCACCTGTGTGGTGAGGCTGAGGGGAACCACGAGGCTACACACGCAAAAGGCTTAGCGCACAGAGACTGGCGGCAAGTGCTCTATAAACGTTTACTGAACGAGTAAATGTCACCCAGACAAAGTGTTTTGTCTTTTTCCAAATCAGTTCTCTCTTTCTAACCCGCACCTTTCTAACGGCCTCTCAAGTTTGACAATGAATGTCAAAGCCCTTCACACATGGGTTTGGGGCTTCCTGCGCACTTGGAGCTGCAGCCGTGGAACTTACAAGGTGAGCTTCCATACAGTCACTTCACGATCACCCGGCTTGGTTCTCCGGTGCTTTCTCTGCAGCTTCTGTCACTCACCAGCAGCAGGATGGGGGGCGGGGCGGGGTAAGGCAAGGGAGGCTCTTTCTGGGTGCAAAATGTACCCTGCGGCTCTTGAAAATAAGCTCGAGGCCGAGTTTTCTCTGCGCACCAGTAATGTGACTTACCAGACAGAAATGTCAAAGCCTAGAGAGGAATCTGCCAGCCCCATTCGGCATCAACCAGCGAGGCCCGGTTCCCATCTGTGGCCACAGCTGGTGCAGGACGCGCTGCTCGATGGGAGCCCCACAGGCTCCCCTGTCCACACCTTCCCGGGGCAGATGCCAGCGGAGGGGGGCTAACGGGCCATCCCATCACCCTGCAGCAGCCAGCCCACTGAGGACACGACCCCACCGCCAGCACCTAGGAAAAGTCTCCTTCGTGCTGCCTCCATCGCCCTTGTTTTGAGACAACAAAACGGGGAGGGGAACCAACCACAAGCCCCCACGCTGGCTGCCGCCACCACGTCCCAGCACCAGCAGCCGGCCCTGGAGCCGGGCAGACTCCGGCCGGATGTGGGGGGGGGGGGTCCCCCAGAGCCGGCCGGTGACGCCGCAAAGTGGTTCGGGTGGGGAAGCACAAGAACCTTGCAGGCAGGCACTTCCGGCCCAGGTGACGCGCTCCTAGAGCAGTCTTCCCAAGAAACCCCGACAGAAACACACTGGGGCCCTCAGCTCTCCCGACACACCAAGTCACCCGAGGCGGCTTCATCGCGCCCCCAGGGAGGGGACCCCCAGCCTCTGCCACAGCCCGGCATGCCCCCGGCCCGGCCCCGGGGACCCCGCAAACGCAGCCACCCAGGTTCCCAGACAAACCCACCGGCGCCGCCCGGCCCCGCTCTGCTCCCAAGGTCAGCCTCCGCACACCCTCCACTCCTGCGCGGGGCGCGGGGCGGGGGGGAACCTTCTATTCTGAGAAGTCTGCGCGCATCTGCCCCCCAAAACCCCGCACCAGCCGCCCCGAGGCAGCAGCCCCTCTGCACTGCCCCCTCCTCGGGGTCCCCGGAGGAGCGGGGTCCTCAGCGGGCGGCTCTCCTGAAAGCCCAGGCGCCGTTCAGGTGACACGCTCGTGGGTGAAATAAACGTCTTCCCGGGACGTGGCGGTCGGCGCTCCCACGTGCGGGGGCGGGGCAGGCACGCTGCCGCACACCCCCCATCCCGGAACCAGCCTTACCTGGTTGGCGAAGCCCCTGAGGTGAGCCATGTCTGCGATGCCCTCAGACCATCGGCTGCAACCCCACGAGGCCCCTAGATCCCGCCTCGAGGCTCTGGAAGCCGGCTCCCTCGCTTCAGTCAACTGGAAGGACAGCAGGCGCGCTCGATGCTGGTGCTGCTCGGGGTACACGGGGCTCCCCGGGGCCAGGCGCCCCCACCCGTCTCGTTCCTTGATGGCCTCACCAAGCGGGGCCCCCGTCTTAGCCTCTCCCGCCCGCGCTCCGGCCTTCGACCCTCCACCGCTACTCCCCCCCCCGCCGCCCAGGGCCGGGTCCCCGAGCCCCTTCGCGCCCCTCACACCCCCCCGCCCCAGCGCGGAGCCCCGCCCCCAGCGCCCTACCCCACCCCGAACCCCACCTCCAGCGTCCTCTCCCCCCTCCCCGCGCCCTGCCCCCACCGCCAAGCCCCGCCCCCAGTTCCCTCAGCGCCCTCCGCTCGCCCCACGGTCCGTAACTGCCCGACACCCCCCACCGCCCGGCCCCCTCCCCAACCGCCGCAGGCGCGGGCCCACCCGGCAGCGCGCCCACCTCCGGGGGGCTCCATCCCGGCCTCCCCCGGCCCGCTCCTCAGTGCCCACGAAGGCTCCCACCCGCAGCCTCCTCTCGCCCGGGGAACGCCCGGACCTCCAGCCCGCGAAAGAGCGGCAGTGGCGGCGGCGACCGGAGAAAGCCCAGCGGCGGCGACGGCGAGGGCGGTGCGCGGTGTCGTGGCCCGGCGCGGGGCTCTCTGGGACACCGAGTCCCGCCGCTCGCTCCGCGCTCGGGTGCCCGCCGGCTCTGGACTACAAGTCCCGGCAAGCCACGGGGCAGGGCGGTGTCGCGGGGCTCGCCGGGACTCGGAGTCGGGCTTCCTGAGCGGCTCTACACTACGTCTCCCAGCAGGCCGCGGGCCGGGCCGGGGCGGGGCCGGGGCCGGGGCCGGGGCCAGGAGGGGGTCCTGCGGCCGGGGGTTGGGGGGGCCCTTGGGCATGCGTCCTCCCACCCGTGGACTCGCTCCCCTTCCCGCCCACCCCGTCCCCGTCTGCCTCCTCAATTACCCCCGCCATCCCCTCTCCGTCCTCCCTCCCAGTCCCGTCCATCCCCCTCCGGCCTTCCTCTCCCCTCCCCTCCTCTCTTCCCCTCTCTATCCTCCCTCCTGGTGGTCCCTTCCACCCACCTCCCCGCTCTCTGCTCTCCCTCCTCCCTCCTCCCCTCCGCCTTGGAGGGCTTTCGCCGATGCCCTGTGCATCAGTGCAGCAACTCAAGTAACCGTGGAGGGTGGGATGGAGAAACAAAATGTGATGTAGCAAAGCCGTGGAATACTAGTCAGCCTGAAAAAAGACATTCTGACAGCTGCGACAACATGGATGAACCTGGAGGGCATTATGCCGCGTAACAGAAGCCAGATACAGAAGACCAATTATTTCATGGGTCCACATACGTGGAGTCCCTAGAGGGGGTAGATTTACGCAGAGTAGACGGTGGGTGCCAGGGTCCGGGGGAGGGGAAATGGGGGGAGTTACTGTTTAATCGACACAGAGTCTGTCTCACAAAATAAAGAGTTCTGGAGATTGAGGGCACAACAATGCTAATGTACTTACAACTTTTAAGATGGTAAATTTTATGTGTTATGTCACAATTTAAAGTAAATAAAATACAATAAAATAGAAAAGGAATTACGTTCTGACACGTGTTACAACATGAACTTTTAAAAGCATCATGCAGGGGCTCCTGGATGGCTGGTCAGTTAAGCATCCCAATCTTGATGAGGTCAAGTCCAAGTTCTGTGTTGGGTGGTGTGTTCAAGTCCCAAGTCCACACCCAGCATGGAGCCTATTTAAAATAAAACAAACAACAACAAACACATTACGCACGGGACATACGCCGGTCACAAGAGGCAAATACTGCATGATTGCACTTACCTAAGGCATGGAGAATAGGCCAATTCAAAAGACAAAGTCAAATACAGGTTTCCAGGGGCTGAGGAGGGGAACAGGGAATCATCACTTAAGAGGGACAGAGTTTCTGTTTGGGGTGATTTTTTAAAAGTCCTGGAAATAGTGGTGATGATTACACAACATCGTGAATTTGTTAATCCCACTGAATTGTACACTGTATAGTTTATGTTATGTGTATTTAATTTTTTAAAGTTTATTTTTGAGAGAGAGAGAGACAGCGCAAGTGGGGGAGGAGCAGAGACAGAGGGAGACAGAGAATCCCGAGCAGGCTCCACCCTGTCAGTATGGAGCCCTATGCAGGGCTTGAACTCAGGAAACTGAGATCGTGACCTGAGTTGAAACCAAGAGTCATACGCTTAACTGACTGAGCCATCCAGGCGCCCCTACGTTACGTGTATTTTAACGCAAAGAAAGAAAAGCAGTGATAAAGTGAATGTCAACAAATTTTTTAAATTTTGCTTTCAGAAAGATACTGTTGAGAGAAGGAAAAGACATGCTACGAGGCTGGGGGAAAAAAACTGCAAAGCACGTATCCAAATACATACATACATACATACGGATGTACGGACATGAAATATGTATTTATACTATACACATACTATACAACGTATATACACAGAGCTCTCCAAACTCAACGGTTAGAAAACAACCCAATTAAAAAAAATTGAGAACAGACTTGAATAGACACTTCATTAAAGGGGGTGGTGAGGAGCACCCGGGTGGCTCAGTCGGTTGGGCGTCCAACTCTTGACTTCGGCTCAGGTCATGATCTCATGGTTCGTGGGTTGGAACCCTGAGTTGGGCTCTACACTGACAGCGCAGACCCTACTTAGGGTTCTCTGTCTCTCTCTCTGTCTCTCTCTCTCTCTCTGCCCCTCCCCTGCTCATTCTATCTCATAAATAAATACATAATTAATTAAGACGGGTGAATGGCAGTAGCACGTGAACAGATGCTTTACATCATCAACTCTCAGGGAAATGCAAACAAAACCATAGCGAGGTACTGTCTACATGCCTGTTAGAATGGCTAAAATACAAGGTACTGATAATAGGGAGTTTCCAGTTCTGGCACTGAAAGTCCCACATCCCTGGAAACCCCTCTGCCTGAGGCAGAGCTGAACAGTTGGTCATTCAGGAGGAGGATGAAAACCCGGAACGCTCATAACATCCTACACGGTGCGAATGCAAAATGGCCCCACCGCTCTGGACAACAACTGGATGGTTGCTTCTCTCTCTAGGCCTCTCCCAGCCTGCGTGGCCTTGAATGATCCCACTGGCCCAGTGCCCCGGGCTCTGGGTCAGAGTTCTGCGGGGGGGCCCCCTGTTCTGGGGCCCCAGGGGTGGGACAAGGCGGGCCAGAAGCTTCTGCTCTAACGTGCGTGCTCTCCTGGCCAATGTCAGGGTCAAATGGGCTCATCTCGGGAGGGCTGCAGAAGCTCACGCCGTCCAAAGGGGCAGGGGCAGTGTTGGGCGGGGGAGGCACCAGAACCGCCCCCTGGGTGGGAGGGGACTGAGCGGTCTGGGGGCTTCACCTTGCCCCTGGTAGTAGGTCCCAGAGGGGAATCCCCAGGCTTCTCAGACCCTAAACCAGGCAAGGATGAGAGGGTGCAGAGTTCACGGCGGGGGGGGGGGGGGGGCGGGGGGGGGAGGGGGAGGGGCGGGGGGGAGGGCCTCACCGCCCCTCCTTGGGACCCAGGCTGCCGTGGGAGGAGGGTGTGGATGGCTGAGCCGGCCCCTAGGGGCTCCCGTGTCATCCAGAGGCGCCCATCAGCCTGGATCCCGGAGTCCAGGGGTTCAAGAGAATGGAGAAGGGGAGGGTGTTCCCCGGGCCGAGGACAATGCCTCCCACTGGTGACTGTGGACGGGAGGCAGCACTCAGGCAGTGGGTGTCACAGGGCCACAGGGGTGTCCTGGGATGCCTGGGCAACCGAGAGACTGCAGGGAGAGTACCCCGCAGGGGCAGATGGCATGGCCGCCGGGCTTGGGTGTAGGATGGAACCCGCGTGGGGAGCACCCAGTTCCACACAGGCCCTGGGCTCCCTGGGCTCCCCGGGCTCCCTGAGCTCTGCGCCTCCGCCTTCGATCCCGCTCTCCGCCCACCAGGCTCTGCGCCTTCAAGTGCGACCCCAAGGAAGCCTCACTTTCCGGCCGTGACCTGGCACCCACTGCCACCACCAGGAAAGCCACTGAGAAGGGCAGGAGTGTCCTGTCCACGCCCGTCTGTGGACAAGGCCGACGGCTCCTGGAGGGCGGTGGAGGATTCCGGCCGTGGGACGGAAGAGATGCCACGGACACATGCTCAGGGATGGCGTTAAGTGAAAAACCAGTTTAAAAATTTTTTTTTAATGTTTACTTATTTTTGAGAGAGAGACAGAGCGGGAGCCGGGGAAGGGCAGAGAGAGAGGGAGACACAGAACCCGAAGCAGCTCCAGGCTCCGAGCCGTCAGCACAGAACCGGCCGCGGGGCTCGAACCCACAGACCGCAAGAAGTCCGACGCTTAGCCGACTGAGCTACCCCGGCGCTGCGAAAAACCAGGTTTTAGAACTACACGCTAATTGTGTATACACATGGGGACTATTTTGAACTGACAGGATATGGGGACTGGACGCAGCCATGTGGATCTTAAGTCTTATTTTATTTGCTATCCTAACTTTCCAGGTCCAGTAGACTTCAGTGATCAGATTTTACTCTGGTATTCAGAAAAACAGGCTTATCTGTGTCTGCTGGCTGACTTTGAAATCTCAGAACAACGAGGATTGTTTCAAAACAACACATTCAAGGCCTCAGGATCTCAGGAAGGAGGTTTAGGTGGAAGAAAACTCACTCCCCTCAGGGCAAAAACAAACAAACAAACAAACAAACAAAACACCAAGTCTGGACTAGAGGTAAAGGGCCCACGACGACGACACGGCTCAGGTGACTTCCTGGGCCTGCCCGGACCTGCTCCCTGGCCCACTAGGCGGCAGGGTGGGAGCCCTGGCTGGCCCTGGGGAGGTGACGGCCCCCAACCGCAGCCTCGAGGATCCTCAGGCTCTCCGGGGTCGAGGTCTCCTCCACCCTCACAGACAGCAAATCTTCACCTTCTAAGACTGACTTGAAGTTCCGGAAACATTCAAACCCAGTTTGGTGAAGACTGGTGCAATCAGGTGCCTCCGCATTAGCCAGCAGCCTCTGCCTCCCGCCCAGCTTCCCGGTCACCAGCAGCCAGCACAGCCTGTCTAGACACACCCTGGGTCGTGTCAGGCTCCGGACCAAATAAGTGCTGCTTTGCCCAGTGCCCACCGGGCAAGCTCAGACTCGGATGGGTTCGGATCCTGGCAGTGGGGTTGGGGGGCGGGCGGGGGGGGGGGGGGGGGACAATGCTGTCCCGCATAATATTACCCAGGTGCAGAGCTTTAAAAAACGCCCCCTCCTGCTGATCCAGCAACACCACCTCCAGGCATCAGCACTGAGGAAATCGAGAGGCGCGGGGGCACCGGGGGGGTGAGTCAGCTAAGCGTCTGGCTCGTGATCTCGGCTCAGGTCATGATCTCACGGTTCATGGGATGGAGCCCCGCATCGGGCTCTGCACAGACAGCAAGGAGCCTGCTTGGGGTTCTCCCTCCCTCTATTCTCCCTCCCTCTCTCGCTGCCCCTCTCGCGCACACGCGCACACATGCTCACACACGCTCTCTCTCTCTCTCTCAAAATAAATAAATATTAAAAAAATAGGCACGATTTAGCTCAAAGGTGGGAAAGTGGAAACACCGCAAATACCCAGTGATACTAACAGTTGAATAATACTTCCATATATCCTTGGGATGCGGTGCGGTCATCCAACTGCTGTTGCTAAGACACCATAATGACAGGAAAGTGTTCCCAAGGCAAGTGGGAAAATAGAAAAACTGCTCCTGTTGCAACCCAGCCCCCCTCCCCCCTCCTCCCCTCCCCTCTCTCTCTTCCTTCTTCCCTGTTGGATAGAAATAAACGTATTGAACGTTTACAGTGCTCACTTGCCTGTGAGCCAGATTATGAATCTTTCCTGCAAATTCTTTAATTTTTTCTGTACTTTTCAGAGTTTATCAATGGCCATGTATTACTTATAGACTAGGTTTCCCCTGGCGGAGGGCAGCAGCTCGGCTCCCAAAGTGCTCCGCAAGCTCTCCCTGGGCTCCCTGAGCCTAAACAGAGGCGAGCTCACAACCAGAAGCGCCAGGCACGCGCCTTTCCCACGGCTGCTCTAACAAGATGCCACAAACCGAATGGCTTCAGACAACGCAGGTATTTATTTGATGGTTCTGGAAGAAAAAGTCTGACAGGGGTCTCACTGGGCTACAGTCAAGGCATTATCAGGGCTGTTTCCTTCTGGAGGCTCCAGGGCGAACCCGTTTCCTCGCTTTTTCCAGCTTCTAGAAGCCACCCGCAGCCCTTGGCTCATGCTCCCTCCCCCATCTGCAAAGCCAGCCTCTCTCTGACCCTGCTTCTCCCAGACCCTGTTACGGATCTCCTCTCTAGGCCGACCCTCCTTGGTCCCAGTTACAAGGACTCTTGTGATGATACCGGGCTCATCTAGACAATGCAGGGGGACCTCCCCCCTCAAGATCTTCAATCCAACCCCACCTACGAAGTCACTTTTGCCACGTGAGGCAGCTCACGCGCAGGGATTAGGCAGAGCACATCTTTGGAACTGATCACTCGGCACGCCAAGCACGGACAGCGCACACAGTCTCACACACGCACACACTCAGACACATACGCAGACACACACAGAGACAGACACACACATACTCGGACACAGACACACACAGACACTCAGGCAGATACAGACAGGCAGGCAGGGGCAAACACAGACCCGCAACCACTCAGACCACATGCATGTGCAGAGACACACAGTAGGCAAAATTTCCCCAAAAGTGAAGAGAAATGTGGGTTTTCAGGTTAGAAGAGGAAATAAAGTCTTGACCTAACACGTTGTAGTAAGTTTTAGAATTCTAAGGATAAAAACAAGTCTTAAAAACCGAGAGGGTTGGGGCGCCTGGGTGGCTCAGTCGGTTAGGCGTCCGACTTCGGCTCAGGTCATGATCTCACAGTTCGTGGGTTCGAGCCCCGTGTCGGGCTCTGTGTTGACAGCTCGGAGTCTAGAGCCTGTTTCAGGTTCTGTGTCTCCCTCTCTCTGCCCCTCCCCTGCTCACGCTCTGTGTCTCTCTGTCTCTCAATAATAAATGTTAAAAAATTAAAAAAAAAAAAAAAAAAGCTGAGAGGATTGAATGGCATCACCCAGAGAGACATGTTGAGACACGGCCCTGTCCCTGTGAATGGAACCTTGTTTGGACAGGGAGTCCTTGCAGAGGACGTCAAGTTCAGATGAGGTCATGCTGGAGTAGGGGCCTCTGGACGGGAAGATTTGGACACAAACACACAGGGAGAGGGCAACACAGTGAGGACAGAGGCAAGGACAGACCCTCCCCGAGAGCCTCCGAGGGAGCCAGCTCTGCCCATACCTGGGGTTCTGGCCTCCTGGCCTCCAGACTGTGAAAGAGCCTGTCTACTGTTCTAGGTCAGGTTTGTGCTGCTTTGTTAGGAGCCCCGGGAGATTAATGAAGATTAATAAAGGAGAGGAGGAAGGGACGGAGCAGGGAAGAAGATTACGGGAGGGAGGACGATGGAAATGCACAGAGACCATGGAGTGCTGTCTACTTGTATTCCGAGTGGAGTCACAGGCATCTTCAAACACACAGGGACCCAGGAGTCGGAAAGAAGGATCGGACAGCGTCGCCCAGAACAACGATAAAGAGGCACAGGACACAAGTAGCAGAATTGCACAGAGGTCAGCGAAACGTGTTGGGAAGTCAGCATAAGTGTTGACTGTACCGCTGGAAAGCAGGCAACCCCAATCCCAGTTTAAAATGGCTCAACAGCAGGGCGCCTGAGTGGCTCAGTCGGTTAAGCGTCTGACTTCGGCTCAGGTCATGATCTCACAGTTTGTGAGTTGGAGCCCCGCGAGGGGCTCCATGCTGTCAGTTCAGAGCCTGGAACCTGCTTCAGATTCTGTGTCTCCTTCTCTCTCCGCCCCTTCCCCGCTCCCGCTCTGTCTCTCTCTGTCTCTCAAAAAATGAATAAACGTTAAAAAAAAAAAAAAAGGCTCATCAGTCACATCTCCTCCCCACGCCCTTCTAAAATGGCAGTGAAAGAACTGTACAATAGGGAAAACCTTCAAAAACAAAGAGAACTGCAGAGAAGGCAACAGTAGGTGAGAGATTTGACTGCTTTCCACCACACTGTAATGCAAAGAAAGATGGAAGGTGGTGTGTGACTCGGCACACGTAGCTGTCAGCTCCGGGCAGTGACTCCCAGTAAGGAGCAGCCCTTGAATCACAGCCCCTGGCGGCAGCCAAGTTGTCTCTCTCCAGCAGGCACCCTGTGCCCCCTGGCTCCTCCCTGCAGCCCCGCCCACACACATTGGCTCCTCCCTTCAGCCCCGCCCACACACGTTGGCTCCTCCCTGCAGCCCCGCCCACAAACATTGGCTCCTCCCTGCAGCTCCGCCCCCACACACTCCTGTTCCTGCTGCGTTCCAGGAGTCAGGGGGAGGGGCAGCCTTCTCTGGGGCAGAGCCTGTGACCGAGTCAGGAGGCAGAAGCGCGTCCTGGCTCTTCAAGCTTCTGCTCACTCATGGCCCTCGTCACCCTACTCACGTTTCATAGGCCGAGGCAAGTCTCGTGGCCCCACCAGACATCTGGGGTCCAGGGCCTGTACCCACCCCGACGCACACAGGCAGGGACTGTGAAATCGATGGAGATCACGCTGACCCCGAGGATGTCTGAGTGTCACAGCCCAGTCCCTGCCAGGGAAGGCAGCAGGGCCTGACCCCCACGTCCCTCACCCACGTCCCGCAGCCAGACTGGGTGGCCTTGTCCAAGCATCCTGCCCCCAGGATTTGTCCTCGGGAAGAAACTGGGTCTGAGGCATTCCAGCTGTGGGAATGTCGAGGGCGGTGAGGCCCAGGGGAGGGGTGTCAAGGAGCGGCTGTCTCCTAGCCTGCAGACCCTGATTCCCTTCACGAGCGCTGCTCCGGGATGCTGCCAGAAAGACAGGGTGTGCCCCGCTCACCCTAAGCAGGAGACCTGACGAACCTTCTCAGGAGAAGCCAGACTGCCCAGGAAAAGGACCTCGTGTTAGGGTTCCCAGGAGAGAAGCAGGCCAGCTACCAGACTTGGTTGGACACCCACAAGGAGCTGCTGGACCTCCCTGTCCACGTGGAAGGACAGCCAAGGAGCACCTCCCTCACGAAAGGGGAGGACTAAATCATACAGAAGTGTGGGGGGAGAGGGGGCAAAATAAGAGGCCTCTTGCCAAAAAGTCCCTTAAAGTTATAATCCTCAGAAAGAGAAGATACTGTGTCCATAACACCGAGAACAGGAAACTTAGTTAAGGCAATGATCAAAGAATAAGAAAGAAGCATTGGAATAGAAATGCATGAAGATAAAATTAAGGAACTCTTCCAGAAGCCAGAACCAAAGACACAGAGATGGAGCAGAGAATATGGACGGGGGCGGGGGAGGGGACACTGGGAAGCTGGTGCCGGCCCCAGGCCATTGGCATCACCTGCACAGGGGTGAGACCCACGCACCTGGGGGAAGAACGCAGAGGGGGGCCTCCAGGACAGGACAACGGACAGATGCACTTGGAACAATGACTGATAACGATGACAGGACCACAAAGTGTCCATCAACTGTTCGTACCAGGCACACAGAAGCAGTAGGAGGGGAGGCAGTCCTTAACTCCAGGCAGGGAAGCCTGTGAATCAGAATGGCTGCTTACAAGCCATGTCCAAGGTGAACCTGTGATGTGACCATATTGGGGAAATGGAAGGCAGGGGCGAGGGGTGAGCCCGGGAAGGCCCTGTACCTCTCCTGGGGGAATCCCCGCCAAGCTCTGAGGTCAGAGAACACTATAGGATCGGTGTGGCCTGGGTTTCTTCACATGAATCCATCAGACTGATCCAGAATGTTGTTTTCCTGATGATGTCCCTGGGGAATGGCAGGCTGGACCAGCGACGAGGGGCCCCAGAGCTCTGGGTTATCTTCCTCTGGGGCAAGATTGGAAACGACTGGAACTGGGCAGTCACAGACCAAGAGTGTGCACTGCAGGGCCACCACCGGGACGCCAGGGCTGTGAGCATGGCTCTGCCCTGTGGCACAGACACAAACCTCACCCAGTCCCAGAGAGTGAAAACGGGAAGGTAGAGCAGCCAGGAAGTAGGTGTGGGGCTGGGGGGCTGATTCCTCACCTTCCAAGGCAGCAAGTGAGTGGGCACATCTCTGACAGAGAACCCAGAGCTGCCCAGAGGCGTGCCTTGTAGTGAGGGTTGGAGATGGTGTGTCTGGGGAGGAGGCCCCAGGGACAGCTGCTTTTCACCGAAAATCTCGTAAAGCTACTGAGTTCTTTAAATCATGGACGTGCATGATTTTCGTTGAAGTGCACAATAAATGCAAAAAGAATGCATGAAAGTCGAATTCACCGTGCCAGATGTGAACACATACATGAAGTAGCTAGGAGCATGAGGAACTGAGGCAGGGCCTGTCCACGGTGAGTCCAGACTTGGACTCAGGTTCAGCTTTGAGTTTCAAAGTCCTGGAAAACACCAGCCTCTTCGGCAGGAAGTGTTGGACAAACCTCCAGCCCAGGTTGGAGAAGACCAAGAAAAAGAACATCTTTCTTACTAACATCCACAAAACAGGCGCTTTTTGTTAGAGAGAGAATCTCTCTCTCTCTTTAAAGTTTATTTCTTTATTTTGAGAGAGAAAAGCCACGAGTCAGGGAGAGGCAGAGAGAGAGGAAGAGAGAGAGAATCCCAAGCAGGCTACTGGCTGTCAGTGCTTGAGCCCATGGTGGGGCTCGAATCCATGAACCATGAGATCATGACCTGAGCAGAAGTCAGACGCTCAACTGACTGAGCCACCCAGGGGCCCCACAAAACTGGATTTTAAACACCACCAGAAGGGCAGGAACAGAGCCTGGCAGCAGGGGTAAGACAGCGGGGTGGGCGGCCCTGCCCCAACAAAGGCCCCAGGGAAGGGCGGCAGCCTGGGGGAGCGGGCAGATATTTGCAACATTTATATAAAACAGACAAAAGATTAATACCCAGGATATACAAAGAATATGGACAAGCCAAGGAGAACAAATAAATACCCGAAGGAAAAGGGCTGATTCTGTGCCTGGGAAATTACAAGAGCCCGGATGGCTCACAGCTGGTGCAAAGTTGCTCAGTTCTGTCGGCAGCGGGCACATTAACTGGGCTCTTCACCTGGCTGCTCGACAATGTTTGCATTTAAAAAAAAATTTTTTTTAATTTTTTTTTTCAACGTTTATTTATTTTTGGGACAGAGAGAGACAGAGCATGAACGGGGGAGGGGCAGAGCGAGAGGGAGACACAGAATCGGAAACAGGCTCCAGGCTCCGAGCCATCAGCCCAGAGCCCGACGCGGGGCTCGAACTCACGGAGTGCGAGATCGCGACCTGGCTGAAGTCGGACGCTTAACCGACTGCGCCACCCAGGCGCCCCTTAAAAATTTTTTTATGTTTATTCATTTTGGAGACAGGGAGAGAGAGAGAGGGAAAGAGAGAGCGCACGAGCAGGGGAGGGGCAGAGAGGGGGAGACACAGGATCTGAAGCAAGCGCCAGGCTCTGAGCTGTCAGCACAGAGCCAGACGCCAGGCTCGAACCCTCCAACAGTGAGATCATGACCTGAGCGGAAGTCGGATGCCTAACTGACTGAGCCAGCCAGGTGCCCCCAAATACTTTACAATTAAGCAGCGGAGGGGCTGGCAGAGGGGCGACGGGCCCTGCGGGCGGATGCAGCTGGTCCGGCTGAGCCCGCCGCCCCGAGGCCGCCTCCCAAGGCTGGAGCCCACCCTTCCATTTGTGCAGTGGGGGAGGGGGCACAGGGTCAGGCATGTAGACCCCCCACCCCCGTCTCTGCCCCCTGGGTGCTTATCCAGCACTTACCCCAGTGTATACAAAACCCTTCTGTCCGGGCTTTGATCCTTTCGGAAGAAGAATGAGCTACTAGAGAAAAACAGGGAGGGGCCAGAGCAGGGCTCACAGCCTCCCCAGGCCTCAGCCCCAGGAAGCTTCCAGGTGCCGCCTCTGTCCCACAAGCCCTCCTATTACTGCAGCATCGCTATGGAAGAGCCGGAGTGGACGCCCACCCGGGCAGCTTCTGCCCACGCGGCCTTCCTGAAGGGGTAGTGAGGGTCACCTGCCCTGGGGTACCACCTGGGGGCCCCGCCCACACCACGGCTCCGCCCCGCAGGGCTACGTGGGGCCCCGCCCACATTACGGTTCCTCCCTGCACCGCGCTCCCCTGCTTTGTCCCTGGGGTGGGGTGGGGTGGGGTGGGGAGACGGGCCCGGGGAACCAGCCCCTTCAGACCTCGCTCAGCACCCCCAAGGGCCCCTCCTGGGGTGTTCCCATCTGGCAGCAGGGCAGGAACCTCATCCCAGAGCCTGGGCCAAGCCACAAGGGTCTGCAGGTTGATGTCCACGTGACCACCTTATCGGCTTCTGCCTCTGGGACTCTTTAAACGTCTCCAGGGTTCACGGATGCTGTGCATTTCTGGTCGGGATCCTCTGGCTCCTTCTCTGCTCCAGTTCCACCAGCCTGGCTTGGTGCAGTGGCCCCGTGTGCGGAACCCCCTGCAGAGAGGCTGGTGCCTGGGGGGCCATTTCCCCTCGTCTGTCTTTTCCGAGGCTCCGACCTCCTTCCGGTAGGTCAGGTACATCAGTTCGTTTCCTGTCAGAGAACCTTGAGGGTATCCCATCACCACCCGCGAGGTGCACATCCTGGACCTCAAGAGAAAAGGGGCAAGAACGCCTTGGAGTAAACAGAAGCCCTAACAACAGAGCTCCGGGGGATCCGCCGACAGGGATGGAGGGCCAGAGTCGCAGCACCCCCCACTCTCGGCTCAGTCCACACGGGTGCTCCGCACAGACCTCTGCCCCTGCGTCCAGGAGGAGCAAAGCACCCGATGAACACCTGAGCCAGAGGAGGAGGGGAGCCCTGAGGTTCCCGGAAGGACGGTGCGCCGTGCCCGGTAGAACATACACAAAGTGATACTCAATAAGGATATCTACCGTCAGTGAGGCTTTGGACTTCCGAGAGGGCAGACTCGGGTATGTGAGCGGCAGGCTGTGTCACACCTCTCGGGGACTCCGCCTCGTGTCCTCCTGGTCCACCTTGTCCTGGGCTACCCCTGTAGGGACCTGCTTTGCACAGAGGTTGTGAGAGTGAGGAAGACTGTAACGGGAGTGGCGGGAGAGTCAGGATCCAGGAGTGGGCATCTCTGATGAAATGTTACGTGAGCAGAGCCGTGAAGATAATAGAGAAGAAGGCACAGCAAGTGCAAAGGCCCTGAGGCACAAGTGTGCCGGGTGGTTTTGATGATCTACAAGGAGATGGGTGGCCGGAGCTGAGAGCAAGGCAGAGGGAGGGGAGAGGAAGCCTCGGAGGTCGGGGAGGGTAAAAGCAGGTGCCGGGGTGCCGGGCACTAATGAAAATGGTTGGGTTTGAAAAGGCACTCCCCACGCACAGCGTAGCCTAGAGAGGTGTGGCTGAGAGGCAGGCATTCAGGAAGAGAGGGGCGCTGGCCTGAGTCAGGGTGCTTACAGCAACGGAGGCAGAAGCAGCTCCCTTAGGGTGTCTTCTGAAAGGAGAATGAAGAGGCTTGGTGAAGCCCCACCCCACCCATGGGTCATGGGTCCCCGGACGGCGGGCACGTGTCCCCAGCCTGCACACAGGAGGAGTTCAGCAACGACTCAATGCAACATGCAGGCCCCCACCTTAGACGAGCAGCCCCATGATGCCCTGGGAGGCCTGGACGGGGCCCAGAAGATCAGAGTCCCACAGGACCCTCGCGTGGCCTTCGCGGCCACAGCCAGTCCTGCCCACGAGGCCTCACGTGAGCCCCACGTACGCAGCCCTGTGCAGCCACTTCCATGCCCATCCACACGCCCGTGACCGTCCACATCCTTGCAGACTCCAGCTGCTCAGTCTCCTCCAGGGCCGGGCTCGGGGAGAGGCCCACACAGGCTCTGTGGGTGGCCGTGCTAGTGTAGACAGGGGTTTCTGGAGGCCTGGGCATTGGCTCTGCGGGACAGGACAGTGGCCTGTGTGCCTTCCCCGTTGCATGGCTATAGGGGACCAGGCAGGGACCCTGGTCCATGTCTGTGCTAGTATGACCACTCACCTTTCAAACCTGGCATCACTAGGTTGTGGACCCCCTGCTCCCCAAATCGTGACCCCCACAAAGGCCTTGAGCAGGATCTTATGGAAAGCCAGGCTCCCTCTCCAGGTCATGAGCTCCACCCCTATCCTTGCTACCTGGTGGCACTGGCAGGCCCCTGCACCCCATCCAGGGCCACGTATATAGTCAGACCTGACACCGTGGCACCTTCCCTGTCTCCAGCCACAGCTGGTTCAGGGAGGGGCCTGTGACAAAAGCTGCTGGCCCCAGGGCATCCTGGAAAGACCGGGTTTTTTCCCTCTGGGAAAGCCTGCGTGGCCGAGGTGGGTGCAGTCACTCAGGGACGGCCCGCCTGAGAGTGAAGCCACCACGAAGGAGCACAGACAGACCCACGGGCGGAAGGAGAGCCTCCTTCAGGATCCAGCCGTGCCTGAAACCAGTGGACCCCTCCCCGGACATTTTAGTCACACGAACCAAAAGCCCCCCTATGCTCAGGCCAGTCTGGGGCCGCAGAAGGCTCCTTGCCAACCAGGCACCAAGGTCCACACTTGGTCAACACCAGGGCAGACAGAGGGTCAGAAGCAATACGTTCTCCAGAGGCAGAGAATCGGGGCTGAAGGTGACGGCGGAGTGTCGGAGCACTCATGGGGAACTGCGACCAGGACCGGGTGGACAAGGCCAGCTTCCTCCAGGCCTCGAGGGACAAGAAGGCCTCAACTAATTCCAGCATGATCCAGCCTTTTTAAAAAAAGATTTTTTTTTTTAACATTTATTCATTTTTGAGAGACAGAGAGAGACAGAGCATGAGCAGGGAAGGGGCAGAGAGAGAGAGGGAGACACAGAATCCGAAGCAGGCTCCAGGCTCCGAGCCGTCAGCACAGAGGCCGACGTGGGGCTCGAACTCACGGACCGCGAGATCATGACTTCAGCCGAAGTCGGACGCTCAACCGACTCAGCCACCCAGGTGCCTCCAGGAGCCAGCCTTTTTAAGGTCTGGATAAGGGTTTGTGCTCTAACCACTCAGGACTGCTTTAACCTTCTCCCCTAGGGGCGCCTGGGTGGCTCAGTCGGTTGGGCGTCCGACTTCGGCTCAGGTCATGATCTCGCGGTCCGTGAGTTGGAGCCCCACGTCGGGCTCTGTGCTGACGGCTCGGAGCCTGGAGCCTGCTTCGGATTCTGTGTCTCCCTCTCTCTCTGACCTTCCCCCATTCATGCTATCTCTCTCTGTCTCAAAAATGAATAAACGTTAAAAAAAAAATAAAAAAAAAACCCAAAACCTTCTCTCTTAATAAGCCTTTGGGGGCATTTCCAGTCCCTCACTGTTATCAATATTCTGTACTGAACATCCTGAGACATGGCTTTGATCTGCTATAACAGGTCCATGGAGGAGTCCACTGGTTTCAGGCACGGCTGGATCCAGGCACGGCATCTCCTGGACTGAAGGGACTGTGCTAAACATAGGCATCGATCAGTTATGTGCAGTGATTTGTCACTTCCACGTGGGGGCCTAGCAAGTCTTTCTGCACCCATCCATGCTCCCCAGGAGGAAGGAAGCAGAGAATGGGATCTCACGTCCTATAGGAGGCTGTGAGTGGGGCCGAAAGTTGCCTGAGGCCACGTGGGGGGAAGGTGGCAGGAGGGGGCATCCCTGTCTCCTGTGTGCAGACACAGGTTTTCCCTCCGCCAGAAGTACATTCCAGGGGCCCCAGGGGTGGACTCCAAAGTTCTGTGCATCTGATTATGCACAGTCTTGCGGAGATACCGTGGGTAAATCCCTTTCCATTCTGAGCATCCATATTCCATATTCCCATCTTTAAAACACAGGGAGGTCCCAAACCTGAGTGCTCTGCAGAAATGCCAGGGCAGACTCTGTCCTGACACTCCAGACCCTACACTGAAGAGGTCATCAAAATGCACACTCACATTCGAGAGCCCCGTAGCTTTTCTATGTGACAAGCAAGTTTTTACGTGGATTCACTAGTCTAGGCCTCTTGACAACCACACAAGGTAGGTAACTGTTCTATAGATGGAGAAGCCAAGGCAGCAGAGGTTCGATAGCTTTCCTCGATTCTTGTAATGTTCTTTTTTTTTTTTAACTTTTTTTTTTTTTTTAACATTTATTTATTTTTGGGACAGACAGAGACAGAGCATGAACGGGGGAGGGGCAGAGAGAGAGGGAGACACAGAATCGGAAACAGGCTCCAGGCTCTGAGCCATCAGCCCAGAGCCCGACGCGGGGCTCAAACTCACGGACCGCGAGATCGTGACCTGGCTGAAGTCGGACGCTCAACCGACTGCGCCACCCAGGCGCCCCTCTTGTAATGTTCTATGTACGTTTGGGTATCAATGCTTTGTTGGCCTTGCAAAATGAGGTGGGAAGTATTTGCTCACTTTTTAGTCTCGGGAAAGGTTTGTGTAAGGTTGGTGATATTTCCTCAACTGTTTAGAGGAATTCCCCCAATGAAACCATCTGAATTAAAAAAAAAAAAAATGGGGCACCTGGCTCAGTCAGTAAAGCATCCCACTTCAGCTCCGGTTATGATCTCATGGTTCATGAGCTCAAGCCCCTCATGGGGCTCTGTGCTGCCATCACAGAGCCTGCTTGGGATGCTATCTGTCCCTTTCTCTACCTCTCCCTCAGTTGTGCTCTCTCTCAATAATAAATAAATAAATAAATAAATAAATAAATAAATAAACAAACTAACTAACAAACAAACAAACAAAAAAGAAACCATCTGAATTAGATTTTCTTTTGGGGAATATTTTAAATTATGGATTAATTTTATTTAATTGGTATAGGACTATCCAGATTTTCTATTTCTTCTAATGTCAGTTTTGGTAAATTGTGTTTCATTTAAATTTCAAATTTACTGTCTTGGAGTTGTTCATACTATTCTCTTATCATCCCTTTTTTTTTTTTAAAGATTTTATTTTAAAGTAATTTCTACACCCATGTGGGGCTCAAACCCTGAGAGCAAGAGTTGTGTGATCCACTGACTGAGCCAGCCAGGGTCCCCTTATTATCCTTTTAATGTTTGTAGTATCTGGTTATGTCCTCTTTTTCATTCCTGATACTGGAATTTCTGTTTTCTTTTTCTTACCCAACATTTCCAGGGGTTTATCAATTCTATTAATCTCTTCAAAGAACCAACTGTTGGCTTTGTTGATTTTCTCTAATTTTGCTTTATTTCATTAATTTTTGCCATAGTTTTTGTTATTTCCTCTCACCTCTGGGTTTAATTTGTTGTTCTTTTACTAGCTTCTTGACTTGGAACTTAGAGCATTAATTTTCCACCTTTCTCCTAAAGCTACAAGTTTTCCTCCAAGCACTGCTGTACCTGCGCCCCTCAGTGTTTGACAGGTCATATTTTCACTTCAAAATATTTTACAGTTTCCCTTGTGATTTACCATTAGATCCTTAATTATCTAGAAGTGTAAGGTTTAAATACCAAGCACTTGGAGGCTTTCTCATTGTTTTGTTGACATTGAGTTTTAATTTAATTCAAAGAGGACACACTTGCATGGTTTCAATCCTTTGAAGTTTGTTGAGGTTTTATGGCCCAGGATGTGGTCTATTTTGATTAACATTCCATGTGCACGTGTTAGAAACATGTATTCTACAGCTATTGGATGACGTGCCCTATGTATGTGAGTTAGGGCAGGTTGGTTAATCTTGTTGTTTGAACTGTGTCGTGTTGGTTCAAGGATAGAGGAATTGACCAGTGGGACGTAAGAGCATCTAGAACAGGTCATCACATACACCATTACTTGATTTATGATGGGGGCTCTTGTCCAAATCAAGAGGAAAAGGATGGTCTTTTCAGGAAATGATGTTGGGTCAACTGGATATTCATATGAAAATACAAAAAAGAGCTCTGTCTGGTCCCTAGGATGCCCTTCACAAGAACTGATCTGTGATCCACCGATGTCACCGGTAAAACATTTATGCTATGAAAAGGAAACGTAGGAGACTATCCTAATGAAAAAACATCAACCTTACGAGAAAAGACAGGGGCGCCTGGATGGCTCCTTGGGTTAAGCGTCTCACCCTTTGGTGAGTTCCACCCCCGCATCAGGCTCTGCACTGAAAGGGAGGAGCCAGGAGCCTGCTTGGGATTCTCTCTCTCTCTCTCTCTCTCTCTCTCTCTGTCCCTCCCCCCCTCACGCTCTGTCTCTCCCAAGATAAACAAAGTTAAAAACATTTTTTTAATTAAAAAAAAGAGAGGGAAAGACAAATTGGACTTGGCTGAGAATCACTCCAGTTCCTTGTAAGCAACAGCAACCCCCCGCCCACCCCCCCAGCGCCACAAGATTTTTGTAGGGTCTTCAATGCGCTACGCGGCCAAGCGTCTATCTACAGCGCAAGGCCACGTGTCAGCCCAGGGGCACGTCCCCGGGGCACATGGAGAACGTCTGGGAACCAGTAAGAAAACGCACTGGGTGCGAAGCCAGGGGCCCGCGCGGGGGCCGCAGCTCCAGGTCCTGCCCGGTGGCGCCGGTGGCGGCGAACTCGCTCGGTCCTCCTTAAGCCGGGAGGCGGCGGGGAGGCCGGGCCGCGGCTCCGCCCCGGGGGCTGCCTTTTCCTTAGAAGGCGAAGCCCCAAGCCTCGCCTCTCGCCGGCGGAGAGCCGCGCCGTGCGCCCCCGCGAGCGCGGACCTGCGGGGCGAGGGGCGGGCGCGCGTCCCCGCCGCTGCGGGGGGAAGGACCGAGGCCGGCGGGGCCCGCGGCCCGCAGACGCTGAGGCCAGAGCCCCCTCCCCGGCCCCGCGCCCGCGCCATGCCGCGGGGGAGGTGAGCGGGGCGACGGCCGGGGACGGGCGCGGGGGACGCCGCGTCTCCGAGGCGGGGCCCCAGGGGCGCATCGCCACCTCGCAGCGGTCCTTCTGGCGCGGGCACCCTGGGGAGCCTTGTGATGGAACCCGGAATCTCAAAGAGCGTGGCACCGTGATTTCAAAGATTTGTCCCTCCCCCCTTCACCAGAACGAACGGCCCCTCGCGGCGGGCCGCGCCCCTCCAACCCCTCCCCGCTGCGCCCCCTCCCCGCGCGCCCCCTCCCCGCGCGCCCTCCCCGCCGCCGGCCAGGCCGGGGCGCTGAGCCGGGCTCCCCGCAGGTGCCGCGCCCCTGGCCCGCGTCCCCGCCATGGAGGTGCTGCGGCGCTCCTCGGTCTTCGCCGCCGAGATCATGGACGCCTTTGACCGCTCGCCCACCGACAAGGAGCTGGTGGCCCAGGCCAAGGCGCTCGGCCGGGAGTTCGTGCATGCGCGACTGCTGCGCGCCGGCCTCGCCTGGAACGCGCCCGAACGCGCCGCTCCCGCCCCCGGAGGCCGCCTGGCGGAGGTGTGCGCGGTGCTGCTGCGCCTGGGTGAGTGCGGGCCGGGGCGGGCGGGTGCCCGGGAGAAGCCCCCCGCTGCTGGCCCGAGGGGTGTCTCGGGGGCGACCCCCGTTGCTGGGCCGAGGGTGCCCGGGAGAAGCCCCCCAATTCTGGGCCGAGGGGGTGCCCCGGGGGAGACCCCCGTTGCTAGGCCAAGGGGTGTCCGGGAGAAGCCCCCCGCTGCTAGGCCGAAGTTTCCCTTGGGGGCGGACAGGGGGCGGGCCGGGAGGGGAGGAGGAGGAGGGCAGGAATAGCCTTGCTTCGCTAGACGGGCCCACCCACACTCCCCTCTTTAGCCCCTGGGCTCTCCGGCCCACCCGCCGCAGAGCTCCCCGGCATGCCAGCTCCGCCCAGATCTGAGACATTCTGTTCGCAAAGACTAGAAATCTCTGGGAAACAACAGTGTTTTGGTGGCTAAACTTCCAGAGTGACCCTTGTACTGAGCTGGGCACAGAAATCCTTTGTGGGACCACGTGTCCCGATGTTTGTTTTGGAAAGTAGGTCTTTGGGGCTGCTGCCTGAAATCCCCGCTGCTCTTTCCCCTTGATGTGGAGGCCTGGTAGGGCTCCCTGCAAAAGAGGCTCAGAGGCTCAGAGCCACCAAGGGGCCAGCCCGTGTGTATAGACACCTGGGGGCACTTATGGGGGGGGGGTGCGGTCACACGCAGCCCAGTAACTGTTTCCACCTTCTCCAGGGTCTACACCCCAGAGGGGGACCAGCCCAGCTGATTCAGTGTACTTCCCCCAGGGACTGAGCTCGCTTACTGGTTGCTGGCGGTGGGCACATGGGCAGGGGATGGAGGCCTGATGGTGCGGCTCTGCGCGCAGAGTGTGGGTCCAGGCTCGCGGGGAAGTGCTGTGTGAGAGGACGCTGCCTCTTCTCCGGCTGACACCGGTGTCTGCTTGTCCCTGTTTTGTGTGGACTCAGAGCAGAGCTGTGTAGACCTGGGGTGTGGGGAGACACACAGATTCCCTGGGGCGTCAGACAAGGCTGCCAGGAAGGGTGGTAGCCCTCCGCGGCCTCAGGGGAGGGGAGAGCCAGTGGGGTTTGGGGAACCAGGCAGGGGTCCAGAGGGCCTAGACTCCCATGAGGTCGGCCACCCACAAGCCGTTTCTTCAGCTGGCCTGTGGGGATGACACTGGTGGAGCATTCTAGAGGGCCCTGGAGAAGGTGGTTCCTTGGCCTCCCTGGGGGAGCCAGAAGGAAGTCTTGCCTCCGTCCTGGCCTGCCCTGCAGCCCCCCAACCTCCAGCCTCTGTCTCCTTGTCTGTGAGCGGGAGCTGGGCGCTGCCTCTGCCCTGGGCCCAGAGTGCCTATTGTCTGAACTTGTCTGAAGAACTTTGCTTCGGCCTCTCCCAGTCTGACCAGGCTGGTTCCTGTGCCCTCAGTCCTCTGTGTCCCATCCTGAGAGCCCCGGCATTTCCGGCCTGGGCTTGGGTGCCCAGCACCAGCCATCTCAGGAGCAGGGCCTTCGAGGCCCTTCCCCGGCACCAGGCTATGTCCGGTGGCTGGGACTCAGCCCTGCCGGGTGAAATCCGGAGGGAGGAGATGGCCTGGCCCCCCAGGGTGCTCTTCTTCTTGTCCGTTTGCTGCGTTCTGCTCTTGGTGCCGCTCCGCACTAGCCCCTTCACGGCCGGCGCTGCCTCCCTGCCCCCCAGCACGCCCCTCAGCCCCTCCTCGGCACAGACGCCTAGCTCCCGGGGCAACGGCACACAGGAAGAAGAATGGGTCGCGTCCCCGTGGTCAGTGTCTTGGGGCCGGCCCCCAGCGGCCCTGAGGTCTGTGTGGGAACGGCCAGGCCGGCCCTGGGGATTTCCATGCCACCTCCTCCAGCTGCCCGCCAGCCTCGCCGGTTTGTGCTCTGCATCTAGATCTTAGTTCATTAGACGGAGTGCAGCTGGCCTCGGGAATGACGCAGACACCCCTGTGGCTCCGTGCTGGCCAGTCCCCGGCATTTCCCCGTTGGCCTTGGCTGCAGAAGTGCCTGGGCTGGGGGACACCGGTCGGAGGGCCGTGCGGGATTCCCAGCGCGTCACTGCCAGGGGCGCCGCAGCGAGCGCAGGCCGCGGGCAGGGCTGCTGAGAGGGCATTTTCTCTGCCCAACGTGGCCGCCCGTCCAGACACACCCGCTTGGCACCAGGAGCCCAGGTTTGAGCCTGGGCGGTGTCGGCGGCTTGGGGCAATGGCTCAGCTTCTCGGTTCACAGAGCAGGGCCTGAGCGAGGATGCCCCTCGGAGGCGGCAGCCAGGGGCCCACCTGCGTGGGGTCGTTGGCACAGCCCCTGCCCGTGTCGGGCTCTGGCTGCCTGCCCAGTCCGCCTGCCGCCCGGGCAGCTCACTGTGAGCCATGAGTCACCCATCAGGCACGGCCCTTGTTCCTCCTTGGGATTCCCACCACACCGGCCCAGCAGGCTTGGCCCTGGGTGGGAGTGGGGGGGGGCTGGCTTGTCGGAGGGGCGGGACGCGGAGGTGGGTCTGGGGGTTCCCAGGGTACCTCCTTGGTCTCCTGTTCCCAGGGGCCGTGGTGGGGCCAAGTCAGGGTGGGAATTTGACGGGCTGAATCCAGTCGGGGATCAGGCATGTTCGGTGCCAGCTGCAGGCCGTGAGGAGTGGGCTGGTCCCAGGCCCGTGTGACGGTTGGGACTAGGGTCGTGCAGGCACGGACCACCTCTGACCCCGCTGTGTGACTGCACAGGAGATGAGCTGGAGCTGATCCGGCCCAGTATCTACCGCAACGTGGCTCGTCAGCTGAACATCTCCCTGCAGTCTGAGACAGTGGTGACCGACGCCTTCCTGGCCGTGGCAGCACAGATCTTCTCCGCAGGTAGGCCTGGGTGCCCCCTCCCCGAGGGCGCCCACAGGGCTGGGGTGGGCCGGGGGGCAGGGCCTTCAGCACTGGGGCCTGCAGGAAGCGGCCCCCACAGCCCTGGAGCCGCCTGGTGGTCACGTGTACTTTCTTGCTGCACAAAAGAGCCCAGAACCTTGACTCGAACGGTGACGTGCAGTGCCTCCCCCGGTTGTGAGGACGGTGGGCCTGCTGGGCAGCTGGTGCCAGGCCTCTACGAGGCTCTGACTGGGCATCGGCTGGGGTGGCAGTGACCTGAAGTCTCGTCTGGGCCGCGTGTCCCAGATTGCCAGTCGGTGCTGGCCGTTGACTTAGAGGGGGGGCAGCGTGTCCTGCGTGTGGCCTGTGGGCTTCTCACGGCGTGGTACCGGGTCCCCAAGGGGAGTGTCCCCAGCATCCCGGATGGGACTGCCAGGCTCTCGGGATGCAGCCTCTGCAGGTACGGTGTCACTCTGCCGGATCGTGTTGGTCAGAGGCTCCTTGCGGGGCGGCCCCACATGGAGGGAAGATCCATGAGGGCAGGAGCCCCGGAGCAGAGGCTCCCTGGGCAGTCTCTGGGGAAGAGCACCACACCTGTCTCAGCTGGCCGACCCGCACTCCCCTGGGCGTCTCCTGATGCCCCAACTGTGCGCAGGTGACGTGTGCTCCTGCCACCTCCTCTCTGTGCCCTCACCTCTGAGTTCAGCTCCTGCTGCTACCCCCAGACTCACTGGAGGCGATGGGGCTCGTCCCCCTAAACCTTCTCCTGTCCCCATGTCCTCTCCTTGGAACCCTGCTGGGCTCCCTGCCGTCCACGGACCTCATATCCCCACCTGTGACACCACGTCCTGTCCTGGCACCCACACTCTGTGAGTCCGTCCCTGTATCTTTGTATAACAGGTGCCAGGCTGTGCGTCTAGGTAACCAGAGCCCCAGCCCCAACCAGCACCTCCTGCCTCAGCACATCCCGTGGGTATTTCCCTGGCACCGGGGCCAGGGGACAGCCTGCCCTGGCCCTCGGCGGGGGAAAGCTTGGGGGCCTGGGAGCCAGAGTGTTCCAGAGGCTGCATCCCAGCTGGAGTGGGGAGTGAGGTGAGCGGTCATGTGGCTAGTGGAGAGGGCCACCCTCCCTCTGGGGCTTTCTGGAAGGCATTCCACTGCAGGAGGAAGGGCCCCAGGCAGCAGGGAGGCCTCGCACCCTCCTCTGGGAGGCGGTCCTGGCTCTGTTGCTGACCAGCTATGTGACCTTGGCCTGGGTTTCCTCATCCATGGGATGGTGGGGACAGCAGCAGAGCAGGGCTTTAGGGTGGAGGCTGCGGGGGGAGCCACGGTCCCCACCACCCGCAGATGCAGCCCACACCCTGCAGGGAAAAGAGATAAAGCAGAGGGCTGCTTCATCCCATCAGAGATGAACCCCTAGCCCAGCTGACCCCACCCTCTGGGGTGACCACACGTCAACTTCCGGTATCCTCCCCCAAGGAGGCTCTACCAGCTCCTGGTGGGCATAGGCTTCCCTCAGTTGTGGCCAGTGCGGTGGGGATGCAGGACAGCCAGGGATGGCCAGGGACATGGGACGGCCAGGGACACAGGACAGCTAGGAACGCGGGACAGCCAGGGACATGGGACGGCTAGGAACGCGGGACAGCCAGGGACACGGGACGGCCAGGGACACAGGACAGCCAGGGACGCAGGACGGCCAGGGACATGGGACAGCCAACCGTAGAATGTAGCTTCCTCCAGGGCCACCACCAGGTCAGCACTGACCTCCCAGATAGGAGTCAGTAAGGCTAGGACGTCATGAGGCAGGTGCCTGGATGGGCTGGTGGGAGGGCCAATTTCCTTCAGAATGTTCTAACTGTCCTGACCTGGGGTGGGGCGGGGGGGGGGGGTGGAGGGCGGTGCTGGGCTGTGGCAACCTGCCGGGGTGGGCTGGGAGGGCACGTTGTGGAGAAGGAAGAAGGAAGCAGGTGGGGCCCAGGAAGGAGGTGGGGCCCAGGGGAGATCCTGGGCTGAGGATCCCCCTCCCCCTCCCTGGGCTCCTGTGTCCTGGGCCTGATGGCTGGCGCGTGGGTGGCCGCCTGTGTCTGACTCCAGGCTGGCGGGCGGCTGGTTTATGAGCCGAGGTCTGGCTTTAAAAGGAAGGCTTATCTCTGAGAATGCGGCTCTGCTCTGCTGCTGGCTGTGGGTCTGAGCGGGAAGGCTGGGCTAGGCTCCTGGGTGGTGGCTGCTATGTGGGCAGGGGACAGGGGACAGAGGGACCACTCCACCTGCCCAGCCTTGCTCAGGGAGGTGTTCGGAACGACTGGGACCACGAGGACAGGGGAGGGGCAGGGAAGAACGGGCACAGAAGCCCCGAGGCTCGATCCGCTTGCAGAGGTCAGTTAGTCTTGTGGTTTTCACCGGAGACTGGGGCGGAATATACCCCCTCATGTTCAAGCACGTTCGGCCCTGGCCCCTGCCGGCCCCATCCCCTTCTGGGGGCAGCCTCCACACCTGACCCGCCCCTGTGGGCTCTGCGGCAGCTGCCCCTCATCGGCTGCGGTTCCGTGACCTGCAACTGGTTTCTTAGCTTCTCTGAACCTCAGAGCCACCTGAAAAGAGCAGGGCTGCACGGAGGTGGGGTTGCAGGGCTGGCCCTCTGCTGCTGCCTGGCTCTCCGGCCACCCCCTCACCAGCTGTGGGTGCGCCTCTCACCACCCCGCTTGCCGCCCAAGGCTTCCCCTTGGTCCCTGGTCCATCCTACGTCTCAGGTCCTTAGACCCTTTCGCCACTGGGTCGGCCCCAGCCGTGAGGTCCAGCCTTGAGGTGCTCGCCAGCCCCGTCCGTCTTCCCGCGGCCCTTCCTTGCTCACACGGACCCTCCCGCTGCACCTCGCACCCCCTCCTCCCCTTGGCAGGCCCCCGTGGGGTGCAGGCCCAGTCAGGGCTGTGGCCCCGGATGCGGCAGCTTGAGGACTACAGGGCAGGACCTGTGGAGGCATCCCCTGGGTGGCCGTGCCTCTGTCCCTGCCCTTTGTCTGCTCAGCTCCCTTCAGGGGAAAAACTGGTTTTTCTCTCCCTGGTTAGAAGTTGGCAGGGTTTTCAGTTTTTTCTTCTTAGGACGAGAGCAAAATATTTTACCACAAAGAGATCAGAAAATAGAAAAGATAACCAACTCTTAGAAAACAGTACTAAAAAGACCACCCAACCTAAAAGAAGCGAAGAATCTGAGTAGACGCTTTTCCAAGGAAGATGTACAGATGGCCCGTGAAAAGTGCTCTCATCAGCCAACCAGGGAAGAGCCACCACCGCGAGGCCCCAGCGCCCGCCCACCAGGATGGCTGGGATCAGAGGCAGGTGCACACGCCACGGTGGGGACGTGAACAGTCGAAACCTCATTAGCTGCTGGTGGGGCCCCAGTGTGGCTCGGCTGCCGTGGAAGACGGTCGGCCTCTCTAGCGGTTTAACTCAAGTGGCGTTACCGCGGGGCACACCGGTCCTGCTCCTGGGCGTCCACCCGTGAAAAATGGAAGCACACGTCTACGCAGACGTTCAGAGCAGTGCTGTTCACAGGCAACCCAGACGTTCATCATCTGATGGATGGATGAGCAGAACGTGGTCTCTTTGCGCAGGGGAATGTCATTCGGCCACAGAAAGGGAGACATGCTGACAGGTACCACGTGGATGAACCTTGGGGACGTTGTGCCCGGTGCAAGCAGCCAGACGCAGAACGGAGTGTCGTGTGTGAGCCCTTCCACAGGGAACACCTACAGGAGGGAGATCTGCCAAGGCAGAAGACGGGTCTGTGTGCAGGGGTGGGGAAGGGGCCTGACTGCCTGTGGTGAGGGCGTCCTTTGGGGGCATGAAAATGTGTTAGGGCGAGACAGAGGCGGTGAGTGCATTAAGTGCCACTGTAATTTAGGGTAACTTATTACCATCCCTGGCTTTTCTCTCCAGACCTGAAAATACAGCCATCACATGGAGCTCGCCACAGTGAGCACCTGTCTCCACGTGGGGCACCACAGAACGTGGTGTTCACCTCCTGCATCCCGTGGCAGTCACTCCGACCCTCGCGTGTCAGTCCCTTCACCTGCGTCCCGGCAGGGAGGGGGGCCTGTCAGGTGCCAAGGGCACCACGTGAGCGGGACGGGCATAGGGGGGAGTGCTATCACCACGAGCTGGCACCCTCAGGGCCTGGCCTGTGGAGCTGGGGAGCACTGCCGGCAGCAGGGAAGAGGCGGGAAGAGCACACGCGGGGCCGGGGTGGTGGGAATGGGGCCTAGAGGGGGGTGGGGGCTCACATGAGATTTCAGACTTGGATTTATTTTTAAGTCATCTCTACACCCAGTGCGGGGCTCGAACTCACACCCCTGAGCTCAAGAGTCACAGGCTCCACAGGCTGGGAGCTGGCCACGGGGCCCCGTAACTTGAATTTCTTTAGAAAGAGATGCAAAGTAACAGTAATGGGAGGTTTTTACGCAGGGGAATGATGTGGTCCGATTTATGGGGTTTAAAATTTTTCTCTTTATTGAGATGAAACTTACAGAACAATGAACCGTTGTAAAGCGTACAATCGAGTGGCCGTTAGTGCATTCACAGTGCGTGCAACTAACACCTCTGTTTTCATCGCCCAGGACACCTGGAGCCCCTTGAGCGCCCCCTCCCCGCCCCTCCCCCGGCCCCCAGCAACTGCCGACCTGCGTCTGTCTCCACGGATTTACCTGTTCTGGACGTTGTGCGTAACAGATTCATACAGCGTATGCGGCCTCTTGAGTCTGTGGCTTCCCCTGAGCGCCGTGTTTCCGAGGCTCCCCGACGCCCCATCCCTTTTCGTGGCTGTCGTGTTCCCTGGCACGGACGGACCACAGTTTGCGCTTCCGCTCACAGTTGATGGCTCTTTTGTCGCTTCCACCTTTTGGCGATTGTGAGCAGGGGTGCCGCGAACACGGCCGAGCAAGGGTGGGTGGGAGCCGGTCTATGCACCGGCTGCTCCGCGAAGGTGCGTTGACCCGGCAGCACCACCATCCGCAGATGCCTCGTCCTCAGGCTAATTCCTGCCGTGATGGTGGCTGTCTTTCCCGTCAGGGTGACAAGGTGCAGACTCACCTGGATTTAATCTGACAGGGGCGCTGGGGTGGCTCAGTCGGTAGAATGTGCAGCTCTTGATCTTGGAGTCATGAGCTCAAGCTCTGTGTTGGGGCTAGAGCTTACTTTAAAAATGAATAAATAAAGGGGCGCCTGGGGGGCTCAGTCGGTTAAGCGTCCGACTCTTGATTTCGGCTCAGGTCACGGTCTCACGGTTCATGAGCTCGACCCCCGCATCAGGCTCTGTGCTGACGGTGCGGAGCCTGCTTGGGATTCTCTCTCTCTTCCTCTCTTTCTTCCCCTCCCCCACTCACGCTTTCTTTCTCTTTCCAAAATAAACAAGTAAACTTAAAAAGACGAAAGAGGAGAGTCGATAATGTACTCACATGTACTCGCTAGACCAGAGTAATTGTAGTTTTCTGCTGTTTGTGAAGAATCTTTACTTGTAGAGGGGCCCCTCGTGTTGGGAGGCTGGAGGGCTGTGACTCTCGTAGCCTGGCAGGGAGGCGGGCATGGTATCCGGGCCTTGGTTTCTGGGACCCCGGGGCCCTCCCGTTTGCTTCCTGACTGGTCCAATCCATGCCATGGGTCAGAAGTTTGCTGGGTGCACAAGTCTGAAGCTGTCAGAGTTTCCAGCCTGGGGTATCTACCTGGTCCTTGGCTTTAGGGGCTATATCCTGTGACTCTGCACAGAGCACACCCTCTCCTCAGCTTCCAGAGTCACTGTTCAGACCTGTTCAGTGTTATAATAAATCTGGACAGGGGACACACTAGATCCCAAGGGATGATCTGTCTGGCCATTGTTTTATTTTTCCCCTGGGTCGTATGACGCTTCCTCGGTTATGTCCAGGTAACCATAATCCTTCCCTGCTACAATCTGTTTTAAAGATTCTTCGACATATTCTATGTTTTCTCATGGTATCTTTTATAATTGATATTTTAATGAGCACGAGGAAATTTTGGTACAAAGAGGAATGGCTAATAATTATAATTACAATGACAACGGTAATACAGCCACAGAAAATAAAGTGCCCCCCACATGTTACAGCAGTGCTCTTCCAAGTGCTTTGTGTTCGTTAGTCGGAGAATTAAGGACGGTGGGTTCGGGGAGGAGGAAGATTAAGAGAGGTGAGAAAGAGGGGAGGCTGGGTGGCTCAGCTGCTTAAGCATTCGACTCCTGACAGCCGCTCAGGTTGTGATCTCCCGGTCATGAGATCAAGACGCACGTCGGGCTCTGCATTGACAGCGTGGAGCCTGCTTGAGATTCTCAATCTCTCTCTCTCTCTCTCTCTCTCTCTGCCCCTCCCCCCCAAAATAAATAAACTTAAAAACAATAAAGTTTTAATCTGACAGATTGCAATCTATATCTTGTTTTCATTGGCCTTTCTGTGGTTATTTGTGAGGTGGGCATTTTTCAGATGTTTCATGTATTTGTATCTTTTCTTCCGTGAAGCAGCTGTTTATTCTGCGTTCATACTTTTGAAAGGTTTCTCTTTGTTCTGGCTGAGTTGTAAACTCTCTTTATACATTAAGGAAGCCCACACCCTAGAATTTCGGGCATTCTTTCTCAGACTCCGTTCATCGGCCTTTTCCTCCCGGGCGGCCCCATCTTGGTGCCACTGCTCAGGAGCTCTGTGGTCTGGGGAGGGTCACCCCCCTCGCGGGCCTCAGCTTCTTCGTGTAGGGAACGTCCGGTGCCTTCACACCGCCATTCGGGAGACCGGACGCGCCCGGGGCAGGTGTGGCTTGACGCCACTTACTGGACACAGCGTGCAGCTCCAGGTCACTTGGCCACCCGTGCCCCTGGCCTCCGTTTCCTCCTCACTGAACTGCCTTGCTGTCTTAACGCCTCCTCCGGCAGACGGTGGGCCGTGCGAGGTTGTCCCGGGCGCTGGCACAGGTGTGCGGGCGGATAACGGGGGCTTCGAGAATCTCCACCTGAGAACTGCCCGTGAGGGTGGCAGGACTGACCTGTGATGGAGGGCGGCTGGGGCTCGTGCCTGGCGGTCAGCTGGCAGGGCGCCCGTCCAGGTGGGGTGGAGGCTGGCGCCCTGGGTGCCCACCCCAGTCATCAGTGGGAGGATGGCAGGGGGCGTGGCTCAGAGAGGCCCTTCCTGCGACCCCGAGGGCTGGACTGGAGCCAGGGTTTGGGTGGTCTTCTGCTGACCGGCGTCTGTCTCTCTCCCTGCAGGCATCACGTGGGGCAAGGTGGTGTCCCTGTACTCAGTGGCTGCGGGGCTGGCCGTAGACTGTGTGCGGCAGGCCCAGCCCGCCATGGTCCACGCTATCGTCGACTGCCTCGGGGAGTTCGTGCGCAAGACCCTGGCGCCCTGGCTGCGGAGGCGCGGCGGATGGGTGAGGGGCACCTGAGGTCCCGGGAAGGGGTTGCTGGGTGGGGCAGGGGTGAGGCCCAGCTCCCTCCAAGGCCGGAGCCTCCCCCCACCTCTAGGGCTAAGAGGTGTTAGCCCTGCTGTCCGGGAGTCCCCCGCAGGGCAGAAGCTGGTTTGCAGCCGTGACCCCTCTGTCCAGGAGAGGTGGGGCACATCGGCCCAGCCCGCAGGGATGCGTGCAGGCGTCCTTCCCATCAGTCCCCGCGCCCCAGCCGCCCGCCCAGCCCTGGCCAGGCTCCCACAGGAGATCTCAGTCTTCTCCTCTGTAAAACGGATGGCGGGCAAGGGTGTGCGAGGCCGGCTGTGGATGGCAGAGCTCAGCCCTCCGCCAAGGTCGGAGCCGAAGGCCGAGGTCGGGCGGTTCTGGGGCCGGAGGCTCATCTGAAGTTGGCGCTGTGGGAGGCAGGCGGAGGGACACCGCCTCCAGGGTGACTTGTGGCTGTGGGTGTCCCTCAGCAGGGACCCAGGGGCCTCTGTCCCTCCTGCTTCCTCTCCGTGGAGCCAGCAAGGCCGTGACCACCACGGTCCAAGTCTGGACTGTAGAGAAAATACTTCATTTCTTAGCAGGAATAGGAAGAAATAGTGGCCGTTCCCTGGGGTTCTGGAAAGCTGTGTCCACTCCTGTTCGAAGGGAGAGTCTGAAGCTGGGTTTGGCGTTTCCTGGCACCCCAGGCTCCACAGGGCCAAGGCAGAAGGAGGCCGGGGGTTGCGGGGACGTGGCTGCAGGTAGTGGCCACGGGGCTGGCGGTGGAGTCCTCACGTGGGCACCGCAGGCTTCTCCCATCGGCTGGCCGCTCCCTGCCTCCACCTACATCCTCCCTTCGCTTCTCGTGGCCGGGTCGGCCCCACGCGGGTCTTCCGTCCGGAGTGGACCACGGGCCTTCCCTAACGGCCTCGCGCACCCCCTCGTGGGTGTCGGCGGACATCCGTGTGAGGTGCCCTGCCCTCTAACTGTGCCCTCTTCCCTCCCAGACCGATGTCCTCAAGTGTGTGGTCAGCACCGAGCCCGGCTTCCGCTCACACTGGCTGGTGGCCGCACTCTGCAGCTTCGGCCGCTTCCTGAAGGCCGCCTTCTTCGTGCTGTTGCCAGAGAGATGAGCCGCTGGCTCGGGCAGAGGCCGAAGCCAGGCTCTCCGAACCAGGAGACCCCCGGCCCTCGAAAGCGCCAACGTCCTCCCCAACCAGGCTGGGAACGCTCCGATCCTCAGAGCCCCGCCTCAGTGCCGGAGGCCCTGCCCTGAGCCCCTTGTCCACAGACCCTGGCCCTCTAGAAGGGGAAGCAGGGGGGCCTCCCTGGCCTGGAGCTGGGTTTCAGTGCTTTCCCTTGGAACCCCTCCCTGTCCTCTTCCATCTGGAGCCATGAAGCCAGGGTCACCATCCAGGTCCCAAAGGAAGGGGGCTGAGAACGCCAGGCTGTCACTTGATGCCCGGGTCCCGTCCGTGAAGGGTGACCACGTCAGGACGTGAGCTGGGCCGTGGGCCCTGCACATTCAGTCGGAAGGAGACCCTGGCCTGGCCAAGGCTGGAGGAGCTGTGGGGTCTTACTGACCTTGTAAACAGGGCATAGAGCTCATGTGCTGGTTGCTTAATCCATTTCTGGAGGGAGCGCGTGTCCCCCTCCCATGGTAGGGAGGCTGTGTTGGGACCGGGGGTGTGGGCTCCAAGCTGGCACGCCTGACCTGAGAGCACAGGAGCCTGTGAACAAGAAGGCTGGTGTGTGTGTGTTCAGTCCCAATAAAGTTTCATGGCAACGGAGGTGACCCATCTGCTTTCTTGGTGCCTCTGCCCTGCCCTGCCGCCCAGGGACGGGACAGGAGGCAGGTGAGAAAACACAAGTGTGGAAGCATCCCAGCACGCTCCCTGATTAGGGCGGCCTCTGCTGCCACGCACCGTGACAGAGAGCTCCACACGGACACATTCGTGCATGCACGGCGTCACGGGCACACACGCACACGCACCAGGAACAAATGCTCAGCGGTCCCGCCCTGCATGACTCCTCAGTCCAGCCCGGCCGTTCTCCTCCCCTTGCTTTGCCGACCGAGGCCTCCGTGCCCCTTCCCGGGCTCCCCCTGGGCCCAGAGGCCTGGCTGCTGTGTGTCCACCTCAGGGCCGGCTCCGGGCAGTCCGTACCCCCGGCTTTCTGGTGAACGGACATTCTCCCCATGGGGGCCCGACTCCTGCTCAGGCCACAGGCACACGGTGCTGGATTCTGCCACTCAGTCTCCCTTGGTCTGGGTTTCCCTTTCTGTACAACGTATGGCCGAGCCAGAGGAAGGCTGAAGTCAGCTGGCCGGGCCCTCCCATCCAGCCTCCCAGGGAAGCGGCACAGGGTGGGAGTCGGCTGGCTGTAAGGATGCTGCTTCCTCCAAGCCCTGCCTGCCCTCCTCTCGCCCTGGTGCCCGAGACGGGGGCAGGCGATGCCGGTCAGGTCTTCGTTGCCTGCTGGGCCTGCCCCAGCTTCCTCCCTCACCCCCTGGACCCAATCCTGGGGCAGGCTGGCAGCACAGGACAGCAGCAGGGTCCGAAACCGCAGGGAGATCAGACGGGGGCTGTCTTCACACACCTGTTACAGGACGCAGTAGGAGAGAGGCTCTGTTTCCAACAGCAACAAATAGATGAGACTCCTCTGCATGAACCCAACAGTGAGAGAGCCTGTGTGCGGAAGGCTCGTGTGCCTTCAAGACCCCACACGGACTTGAGCAGACGGAGGCACCATGTTCCGGAGAGGAAATCCACCCACAAAGAAGACAATTCTTCATAAGCAAATTTACAAATTTAATGCATCCTTGTAGACATATCAGAATGGCATTTTTTTTTCTAGATTTAAACAAGCTGATTAAAAAAATTTGTTTAAGGTTTTATTTTTGAGAGACAGAGACAGAGCACGAGCAGGGGAGGGGCAAAGAGAGAGAGGGAGACACAGAATCCCAAGCAGGCTCCAGGCTCCGCGCCATCAGCATAGAGACCGACGCGGGGCTTGAACTCACGAACCGTGAGATCGTGACCTGAGCCAAAGTCAGATGCTTAAACCGACTGAGCCACCCAGGCGCCCCCGAACAAGCTAATTTTAATGGGAGGAAATTTTCTTAAAAAGCAAAAGTAGGGGCGCCTGGGTAGCTCGGTTGAGCGTCCAACTTTAGCTCAGGTCATGATCTCATGGTTCGTGGATTCAAGCCCCACGTCGGGCTCTGTGCTGACGGCTCGGAGCCTGGAGCCTGCTTGGGTTTCTGTGTCTCCCTCTCTCTCTGCCCCTCCCCTGCTCGTGCTCGGTCTCTCTCTCAAAAAGAAATAAAATGTTAAAAAATTCTAAAAATGAAAAAAAGTACAGCCAGAATGAATCTTTTTTTTTTTTAATTTTTTTTTAAATGTTTATTTTTGAGACAGAGACAGAGCATGAACGGGGGAGGGGCAGAGAGAGAGAGGGAGACACAGAATCGGAAGCGGGCTCCAGGCTCTGAGCCATCAGCCCAGAGCCCGACGCGGCGCTCGAACTCACGGACCGCGAGATCGTGACCTGGCTGAAGTCGGACGCTTAACTGACTGAGCCACCCAGGCGCCCCCAGAATGAATCTTAAAAAGGAGAAAGGTGAGGGAGAAGCCCGCCTGTAGCTGAGCCCGGTGTGGCGTCTGTCACGGAACCGCGAGCACGAGGCCAAGTGCAGGCAGGCAGTCCGGGGGACCTGGGACAGCCAGAGCCAGACCCCAGTGCCTGCAGAACTGAGTCCGCGAGTAAGGTGGGGGAAGAGACGAGATGGGGCCCGAGGTCACAATATACACGGGGACAAATTCCAAGTGGATCAAAGACCTAAGTGAAAAACGTGAAATAAGTACTGGAAGAAATGGGTAATTTTCTCCGTAACTGGGGAACAGACAAAACCTTCCTAAGTAAGATGTACAATTCAGGAACGATGAAAGACAAAATGCATAGTGGATAAAAAGGCATTTAACATTTTCAAAAATACTTGTAACTTGAGACAGAAAAGAGTAGTGGGCGCCAGGGCTAGGGGTCGGGGGACGGGAGTGACCATCACGTGGTCGGGGGCTTCCTTCCGGGACGACAAGGATGGTTTGGGAGAGGGCAGAGGTCACGGTTGCCCAGGAGGATGAAGGTACCAAATGCCGCCAAACCGTACTTTAGTTACTGGTTAAAATGGCGAACTTTATGTCATAACAGTGTGTTTTCCGTCAATAAAAAAACTGTAACTGAACGTTCATGTCAGGATTAATATTCCAAATTCAAGAGTGCATCAGCTACAAAAACCCAGAAGAAAAAAATAAAATGAGAGAAATGCAAACCCCAGCTAGCCCAGCTCCCGTTCCCTGACGAGCGCCCGGCTGGTGGGGCAGGCGGCCTCCCACAGCCGTGGGGGTGGAGGGCACAGCCGCCAGGGGTCGGGTCCCCTGTGCCGCTGGCCTTGGGCTGGCAGCCCCCCTCCTGGACGTCCCGCCTGCGTGCGCCGGCGGAAACCCAAAGCGGCAGGTTACTGGTGGGGACATCGTTAGGCCCGCCGAAGACCGGAAGCGGGGTGGGCGTCCGGCGGGAGGGGACCCGCTTGGTGAGCCGTGGCCTGGCTGCCCCAGAAGCACCTGCAGCTGCGGGCGGGCAAGTGGGCCCTATTTTACGGTCCTGGCAATAAAGTCACGTCGGGGGTTTTGCGTAAGCAGAGCCACCTTGCGGAGTCAATCAGAGAGTTACGCAGGGAGCTCGTGTGGCGAGCCGGTGCCGGAAGCACCAGGGAAACCGAGGAGTCCAGTTCGACTGTATCTGGACTCGCTCTCTCTGCTGGGAAGGGGCAAAACCAAAAGGAAAAACTGCAGACGTCAGGCTCCGTCCGTTGTCACAGTGTTACTCCTCTGAAAACGCTATGTACCTGGAGACTAAAGCAACTAATATTGCAAAGAACCAAGATTTTTCACCTTAGAAGGGGTAAGATCAAAGAGTTTAGGTGAAAAGTTCTCCGCTCCTAGAGAGCGAACTGGAGACGGCACGGATGCTACGCCTTTCCCCGTAAACACGAATGTGAGTCCCCTGTGCTGAGGCGGCCACGGGGAAGGTGCCGACTGCGTGGCGACCTCAAACGGGCCACGGCGGTGCCGAGATCATGAAGTGTAACTCCATTTCTGGCTCTGCCCACGCAGGCGGGAAGCAGGGCAGTGGGCCTGCGGCCTCTGAGCACCCCGCCACCAGAGCGGAGGCCACGGGACACAGCTGTGCGCTCTGGCCTCTGAGCACCTCCTGCCACCTTTGACCTCCCACCCGCGACCTCCTGTCCTCTGAGCACCTCCCGCCCCCTTTGGCCCGAATCACAGGTTCCGGGCAGCAGGAGGAGCAGAGGAGCCTTGGGTGTGGGCCTCCACTCGAGGTTCTAGGGCTTTCTGGCGCAAATGGCGGCCGGCTTTCTGCTGGGAAGTTACTACAGGGCGAGCAGGCTCAGCCTGCTGCACGCGGAAGGAGTTTCTTCCTGACAATTCATCCGCCAGCGCAGGAGTGGCTGCTGTTGGGGTGCCTGGCCGGATCAGTCGGGGCAGCGTGCGACTCATCCCAGGGCCGATATTTTGTTTTTTAAATGTTTATTTTGAGAGAGAGAGAGGGAGAGAGAGAGCGAGCGAGCGCGCACGTGCACGGTGGAGGGGCAGAAGGGGAGAAAGGGATTCCCGAGCAGGCTGCGCTGTCAGTGCAGACCCCGACTCGGGGCTTGGTCTCACGAACCGCGAGATCATGACCTGAGCTGAAATCAAGAGTCGGATGCTTAACCGACGGAGCCCCCCAGGTGCCCCTTGGGTTGATATCTGGAGCCCCGTGCTAGGCACAGACATTACTTAAAATAAAGCAGTTAGTGGGGAGGCCTGTCCCTCCCGCCTCTGAATGCCTCTCTCCGGGTCTCTGACAAGCCTTTCCGTTCCTCCCTCTCTCCCATCTGCCGCTCACGCCACGGCTCCAGGAAGAGAACAGTGTGAGGTCCGTGCAGCTCTCTGACTGTCATGTAGCCAGTCCTTCAAGAGAGGGGGTCAGGTGTCCCGGGGACCACGCTCTGGCCCTAGTGGTGGCAGGACTTGTCCCTCTCCTCCCAGCCCTGCCCTGGGGGCTGTAGAAGAGCCTGGGGATTTAGTGGTCCAGATGGCTGGAGCTACAGGGGCCAGGGAGTGGGCAGGCAGCATGTCCGTGGGGTGTTCCCCACTCCCAACAGCTCCCACCCCTCCTGCCTGACGGCGGTGCCGAGGGGGCCCCTGCGATAGGAAGCGAGTGGTCCTCCGCCGCCCATCCCCACTCCAGAGACTACAACGCCAGACAGAATGCCTCCTGCCGTGGTGCTTCCCCATCCATGATCTCGTGCATTTCCCCTACGATCTCCTTCTCAGACAGGCTACTCTGTCCATGGCACTGACTGGCCTTTTAGACCAGGGCCTCTGAGAGCCTTGTAGGAGGGGACGAGGATGTGGAGGGGAAATGTCAGGCCTGAGCCGGCGGGTAGGTCGCGGGCGGCTGGGTTGAGCGCAGAGAGGCCTGGAGGTGGTCGGCAGCTCTGCGATACGGACTATGGATGGCTCTGTGCCTCCGCCACCCCAGGCTGTCAGAATAGGAGTTTCCAGGCTCTTCTGAAGACGCTGTCTCCTTGGAAATGCCCCAGAAATTTCCATAGTCTCCTCAGTTTCCCAGGAGAGCCTGGAATCCCTGCCTTTCCTTCTCCTGTTTGTGTGGGTGGTGGCAGGGCCGCCGGGGAATGTGGCGGGAGGCGCCCCGTTGACACCCGCAGGACTCTCAGCCTCCCCCTCTGACGGCTGCAACTGGTTTTCCTTTCTGTCCACCCAGCACTGCAGGCACGAACAAGTCACAGAAGGGGAAGGAGGGAGGCAGGCATGGCGTCCAAGGTGGGCATCCGCTGGGATCTCTGATCTACCCGGGAGCTGACTCCTCAGCTCCTACCTGGGGTCTCCCTGACCCACAGATGCCCCCGAACACACGCAGAAGGCAGGAGTCGCAGGACCCGGGTCCTACCCGCTGTCAGCAGCCGCAATTGCTCCATGCCGCTCAGCTCCAGTCGGGTGGGAAGGGTCGGAGGGAGCGGAGCCCCTCTTCCCATCAGGACACTGCTGACCGGTTTGCAGTTTTGGCTCCTCTATTTTGTTAAATACAAAATATGCCAGACCCGATAAAATACAATGGCTCTGTGAAAAAGGAAAAAGAAAAGTGCCCGGCTGCTGGGAGGAGCATGCCTGCTGATCGGGGGACTGTGAGTTCAAGCCCCGTGTTGGCGTGGAGATGACGTAAATGTATAAATAAAGAAACGACCACAGTGGTAAGGCGGCCAGTCTGCAGCGCTGACCGTGGGGCTGGCTCAGGAAGAGATTCCCCCATGGTGGCGGACTCCCCGGTGAGAGATGGGGTCAGCCCCCCACCACTGGGGCCTCTTAATTTTAGCATCAGCAAAGGGCGGCAGTTGGACAGGTGACTGCCGGAGTGGCGACAGAAGTTCTGGGCATACACAGTCCAGTGAGAACTTCCATCCACGGGGACAGAAGGGACGGAGGAACAAGACAGACACACCCCCAGTTCAGCCTGGGGAACACCTTCCGGGCTTAGGGACCCCGTTCCCAAACAGCACGGGGGAGGGACCAGACCGTGCCGGATGTTTGCTTCTGGTCCTGGGCTCCGAGCTCACCCCGCAAGCAGCTCTGGGCGGGAGGGCCGCGGGTGGAGGCCGCCCTGCCGGCTTCCGGGGCCTCCGGTGCTAAAGTCCCAATGTTTGTTTTCCCCAAAGCCCAGATGCTGAAATCCTAACCAGAGGGGCTCTGCTACTTCCCCCTAGACTTTGGAGGGTGAAGTGGCCCGGAGTCTCGGCAGAGACCCACGCCCCACGCGGGTGGAGCCGCTGGTGTGATTCCAGCCGCAGAGACCCCAGAGAAGTGCATATAATCTACGCGGCACAGCCGCGTAATCCCACAGGAGCGCGTCCCAGGGAGCCGCGTGTGGGCTGCGTCCAGCAAAGCTGGGAAGGCAGGGCCTCCACCCTGCGGGCCTCCGGGCAGGCCCGGAGCCAAAGAGCGGGCCTCTGCCGCCTTCGGGTTTTGGCCCTGCCGGGGAGCGTCCACGCCGTCCCTGTCCTGCCATGTTCGGGAAGCACCTCAACTGTCTGGTTTCACACGCAGCTAGAGGGGACTTCACCTCAGGATGACTTCATACGAGTCTCCTGCCCTGGATTTACTTGGCCTGCAGCAACCTCCCTGGCCCCTTGGTACCTGGGTCACCAGTCCTGGTCCCTCCTGAGCTCCTAGGTACTGGCCACCTCACCTGGTGCCGCCTTTGTCCCCAAGCCCGGGGTGGGGGGGTGGGCGAGGCTTGGTCCTCCTCTCCCTGGGGCTGGGGCACCACCTCCCTTCACGTGGGCCCCACTTCAGGGCTGGGCTTTTAAGGTGGGGTGTCAGGAAGAAGCAAACGGTTTGTTTTGCTTTGATTCGCACACTAAAGCAGTTGGTGGAAACGCCGGGAATTTGTTTAAAAATACTCCAGCGAAAAGAAGGGAGAAGGGACGAAGCCCTGGGAGGGGGACGGCTGGGTGGCTGGGAGACTGCACAACACACACAGAAATGAGAGCAGCGGTCCGCACAGAACGGCGGGGGGTGTGAGGGACTCACGGCCGCGGGAAGGCCCTTCACCTGTGCAGATGGGGCCCCGAGACCGTCAGCTCTAAAGTCATAAAGTAACTGATCCCCTTTGTGATGCGTTGGTCGTCGGCTTATCACCGGCTCCCCCACTGAAGATTTATAGGTATTTTAGATCTTGCCAAAACTACCAGAAGAAAAGGTGAGGGAACACGAGAGTCACTCCTTAATTTTTTAGGGAAAAGACTGGAAAACAAGCAGCCACCGGCAGATGGAAGAAACGCACAGTCTACACGAGAGACAATATTCAAAATGCTCCGTCATAAAAATAAAGGCCTTTTATTTGGTTTTTCTACGCCGTTACAGGAACACGTGGCAACACGCGGGAGCCCACGGAGACCTGCGGCCACACCCACACCTGCTGCGGGCGTCCACGGGGAAGCCGAAGGGTCACAACACACGCTCGGGGTCACGGGGTCACCTTCTTGTAGGTGACGTGAAGATGCTGAGTCATGGGCTGGGTAGTGGTTGCCATGGAGACCGTCTGTTCGAGTTTGCCGTCAGAATTCAGCCGGAATTTTCGGGTGATCTGAGCAGGACAAAACAAACGCAAACCCCTTAGTTCCGTCTTCCAAGGGCGACCCTGCCACAGGCCAAGCGTGTGGCACAGGCCGCAACTTGCCGCCTCCGTCGTCAGGGGCCCGTGGGCCTCGTGGTGTCCCCGCCAGCAGGTGGGGGGCGTGGGGGGGGTGGACACGGGGCCCACAGCCGCCACAGGGCGTGCCGGGGTCAAGGCGTCCTGACCTCTGCTCCGGCCCCCCCCTCTGCCCCTGGGCTGTCCCCAAAGACCAACAGGCAAGCGTGGGGCTTGGTCTCACCCCAGCCTACTTAGAAGCCAGCCATCCTTCTCTTTCCTGCTTTGTCACTGTTCACTTTCACGCCCACGACTCGAACTGACGTAACACGCGTTCTCGGAAAGCTCAGTACGAGCACTTTTGGAACCACGAATTAGAACAAAGTATGGCGGCCGGTGAGAAAATGCTACCCGTCTGGAACGTTTGCCCGAGAGCGTGGAACACGCAACGGCTGAGACACAACCCCGTGGCCGGGACCTTCCGGGTGTTCCGGACGCGCCGGGGGCCGCAAACGTACGAAATAGGACCTTTGCCGCAGGCCGCAGCCAACCGCTCTGTAACTGACCACCCGGCTCCGAAAAACCAGAAAAGCCGCATTTCAGAAAGTCCACTTAAAGGCATCAGGGAACCACTCCGAAGCCGGGACAAAGGTGCCGGAGAGAGGGCGTGTGGAGACCCAGCTCGGGGCGGCCCTTCACCCGAGTCGTGTGCCTGCCGTGAGCGGCTGCCTGGACCCCGAGGGGACGGCAGCTCCGATTCGTGGCGCGGTGCTGCGTGGAGCACTCTGCAATTCCACGCCCGCCGAGGAGGAGAGGCTGTGGAAGCACCGCGGACTTTGGGCTGCCCCCAGCACCGAGAGTTAACCGGCTACGGGACAGGGAAGGCCAGCTTCGAAGCGACTCAGCCTGCAACGGGCGGGGTCCGCCCCACAACACCCCCGGTGGGAGACAGCCCCACACAGAGCCTCATGGCACCTGAGGTTTCCACACACAGGGTCTAGAGTCCGAGAGGGAAGGAGAGAAGAACTGGCTTAGCAAAGGAGGTAAGAGCAGGACCGGCACCCCGGGGTGGGGGTGGGGTGCCGATACCGCCCCGGTCAGGAGACCACACGGTATTCCCTGCGGACAATTTCAGCGGAGAATCGGATGTGCCAGAAAGAATAAGGTGGAAGGAAGTTCTGTAACTGCAAAATGTGATGATGAAAATTAAAGCCCCCAAGGTGGACTTGGCAGAAGAGTCGCAGCTGGAAAGCGGCTGGTAGAAAACGCCCGCTGGACCGTGAGGACAGACGGACGGACGGACGGAAAGTCACAGCTCACACGTGTGGCGGAAACCCCAGCACACAGGACAGAACGACACGGCCAGATGTGAGCAGGTCGCAGCTGTAAGACTCGCATGCAAAGTGCATCCGGGCCTAACACTGGCTGCCCCGGGAGAGCTGGAGCCCCCGGGGCAGGGGCAGGGGCAGGGGCAGGGCGGGCGCCAGGACACAGCGGGACGGCACCACAGAGAAATGACAGAACCGCCACCCAAGGTGTTCTCTTCAAAACTGGAGGCGAAATAAAGACGTCTTTGGACAAAAGAAACTCCACAGATTTCGTATCCCCTTAAACAGAAGACCAGAGGGCCCCCCGCACGGAGAAGCAGGGGCAAACGAAGGGCAGGGCGAGAGCAGGCACGTGGGTGGCCACGTGCAGCGAGGCGTGGGAGCGCGCGAGTGGGGAAACTGAGGCAGCAGCGCGCTTTGCTTCTGTGAACGGGGGAGCGTGGGAAGGGGCTGACCCACGTCCGGCTCATGGGAGGGGTACGAAAAATGCCTCAGATGGCGATGTGTTTGAAAATACCTTCCCTATATTCGAGTCACACGCCGCTGTGTCAGACACGGTTTCCTTCTGGTCTCCCAGACTCTAACTTGTGACTGAAGGGCGCCAGCCGCGGGAGGCGTCCAGTGAACGAAGCTCCCGGGCTCCCTTTTAGCCAAAGGTATTGGTATGTTCTAAGGCGGGACACACACCTGCTCCCCGCAAAGGATGTTCATCTCTGTCTTCGAGTACGAGGAAAGATTTCCGAGGTCACCTGTGAGGAAATCTCTGACTCCTGCTAAAGTGACAGGAAACACTCGTATTTCCTTGTGAGAAGAAAAAAGATTCCTTTTGCCGTCATTCAGAAAAAGAGTGGTGGAAGATAAAAAGCAAAGTAAAAAGACGACAGGGCAAGGGGAGACGCACGGAGTCCGCGTCCCATATCCCGCAACTCGGAATGTGTCCCCAGCGTCAGCAGCTGCCGCCCGGGGGTGCTGGCCACGCAGTCCCAGGCTGCACCCAGGCTCCAGCGCTGGAGCTTGGGAACCTCGCCCATCTGCAAAGTTCCCCCGGTGGCGGTCACCACAGGGCAGACAACAACACTCGGGAGGCCGGGAGAGCACAAGAGGCAGGCACGGGGGAGCGGAGCACCCAGAACAGGACACACAGACAGATACACAACCGGGGGGCCTCATGTGGCACGTAAGCTTCGTCTCACCGTGTCAGCGTCTGTAATTCTACGAGATTTCTTCTGGAATTTCATTTAAAAATAAACAAGGCTTGGGGCACCTGGGTGGCTCAGTCGGTTAAGCGTCCGACTTCAGCTCGGGTCATGATCTCGTGGTCAGTGTGTTCGAGCCCTGCGTCGGGCTCTGTGCCGACAGCTCGGAGCCTGGAGCTGCTTTGGATTCTGTGTCTCCGTCTCTCTCTGCCCCTCCCCTGCTCATGCTCTGTGTCTCTGTCTCTCAAAAAAAATTAAAAAAAAAAAAAAAAATAAGGCTGGCTTTAACCTTTGAGACCACTTCTCAGGGGACACAGGTGGAGACATGTGGTCTTGCGGTGCCCTCGGCTGAGTGCCCGGGACCACGCTGCACAGGGATGTGCAGGTGAGGCACTGCCTTGTGACATCTAACACCTGAGGACAACTGGCCTTTTCTGAACGGCTGTCTCTGCATGGCTGGAGGGGCTTCTGGAAATACCACACGGCCCCCCGCAGCCCGCCTCACGGTGCAGTGATCCAAGTGTGGCCTCCCCTCACCTCTGCCTCTTCGTGCCAAACCTGCGACGGCCATCCTATTCCAGCGTAAGCAGCGTGGCGACGGGCAGCAGGCGAGCAGGAGACAGGAGGCAGGCCTGGGGAGCACAGCCCGACCGCCAGTCCAGGAAGGATGCGGGGCTGGGGAGCGAGGGGCCACCCTGCGCCCACCGCCCCCAGAGCACACTCACTGGGCTCTGGTCAGGTCGGGCACCTCCGGCACGTGCCGTGTGGCCTCCGGAGTGCTGTCAGCCTGTCGCGGAGATGACAGCGGTCACAGCGGAGCACTCGGAGCCAAAGCCAGCAACGGTAGCACCAGCGCACAGGCCCCGAGAGTCGCCCGTCAGGTTCCTTTGGAACTGGAGGCCCTCGGAGGACGTTTCTCGTCCCCCCCCTACTGCCAGTCGCTGGAAAGATGTAAAGTCGAGGCAGGCCGCACGCTGCCTTGCTCGGTGGTTCCCACGGCCTCTGCCCGTAGATAGCAATCTGGTAAGCTCGCTCAGAGTAATTCCGTGTTCATCCCAAGTCGGCCACGACAGCGAAGGCATCATCGAAGGCCCATCTGGGCCACAGACAGATCCTCATTTGAGGAACGGGAGGCTGGAAGGAGCCGCTAGCTTCGACAGCTTCAAAGGGGAGCCGGTCCAGGCGGCCCGGTGATCGCAGACAGCACGCTCAGACCGCGGGGAGCCCGGCTCCCGCGCACACAGCCGGGCCGAGGGCCCACGAGCCTCTGGAGGTGCAGAAGAGTCCCTCTTGACAAACGCCAGTTGTTCTCTTAGCCGAGGGTGCCCATCTTCCCTAGACTGCGCCCACCGCAGGGAAGCGCGCTGCGGCGGGAGGCGCGCTGTGAGAATTTCTTGATGTCTTAATGCTTTCTAAAAGCATGTTTTTCCTTGTTTTGTTCAGTAGAGAAAAGGTGGAAAAGGAAATTCAGGAGGAAGATGGCTTTCACTGTGTGTTAGTTCCTAAAACAAAGAAATCAGGAAGCCACAGTGGTTACCGTGCTCGCCGTGGAGCAGGTTTGAGGTGGAGGTGTGGCAGAGGCTGCGGAGGTGACAGGGGCCGAGCTTCACAGCCGCGGGAATCCCGGCGAGCCGACAGCTACCCTTCAGCCAGGCCTGTCGTCATTCCTCGGTGGCCTGCCGCCAGTCGCCAGTCCGCATGACCGAGAATCCAAGCACACGCACGCTCGCCCCCAGCGCCCCCAGCTTGCTGAGACACACGACACTGTGTAGGTGCACAAGTGTGGACTGGACACAGGTGTCTCTGGTGCTAGCTGACCCCCATCACCTCACACACTTACTTTCTGCGTACGGGGTGTGCGATCTGTGAGATCTACTGTATACAACACGGTAGAAACTGCCGACACCATGCTGGGCATCACGTCCCCACGACTCACTCCTCTTCTAACTGGACGCCTGTGCCCTTGACCTACAACCTGCCATCCCTCCGCCCCTAGGCAACAACCAGCAGTGTTTCTTTTCCTGCCTTATTTTACTTTAGCACGATCCCCTCGGGGTTTTATCCATGTGGCAGATGACAGGATTTAATTCATTTTAAAATTCTCACGTTCCTCGTGCGCGTGTGTGTGGGTGCACATCGCACACATACTCGCTCTACCCGTCGGTGCACACGAAGGCTGCTTCCGTGTCTCCGTGAACGGGTGAGGAGTTCACAGTGGGTCCGGGGGGCAGTATCTGTCTCACGGCCGTAGACACGCAGCTGCTCCACGACTGTAACCAGACCCCTGCCCTGCTGCTCGCGGGCGACAAGGAGAGGGGGTTGCCGGAGTGGGCCGAGGGGGAGGTGAGGGAGAGAGGAAGCCAGGAAGAGAGGTCACTTTGAGAGAAGGCACAAAGACAGAAAGATGAAAAACTCACTTAATAGCTTAAGTGGAGACAGAAGAGAGACTTGGTGAAATTGAAAATGGGTCGATAAAAATATCCAAATTGGGGGCGCCCGGCTGGCTCAGTGGGAGCGTGTGACTCTCGATCTCCGGGTTGGTAGTTCGAACACCATGTTGGGGGTAGAGATTTCTTAAAAATACAATCTTTAGGGGCACCCGGACGGCTCAGTCGGTTGAGCGTCCAGCTCTTGATTGTAGCTCAGGCCACGATCTCGCCGTTTGTGAGTTCGAGCCCCGAGCAGGACTCTGCCGACGGCGTGGAGTCCGCTTGGGATTCTCTCTCTCCCTCTCTCTGCACCTCCCCTACTTCTGCACGTGTGTGCTCTTTCTCAAAAATACGTGAACTTTAAGAATAAAACAAAATCTTAAAATTTTTTAAACACTTATTTGTTTTCGAGAGAGACAGTGTGTGTGAGCGAGCGGGGGAGGGGCAGAGAGAGAGGGAAACACAGAATCCGAAACAGGCTCCAGGCTCCGAGCTGTCAGCACAGAGCCCGACATGGGGCTCAAACCACCAACCGTGAGATCATGACCTGGGCCGAAGTCGGACGTTTAACCGACTGAGCCACCCGGGAGCCCCAGTACAACTTTTAAAATATCCAAACTGAGTAATATGGAGAAAACAGACTGAAGAATGAACAGCCTCGGGGACGTGTGGCACAAGATTAAATGGCTTGACATACGTTTAACAGCAGTTCCGAGGGGAAAACAGGAATAACTGAGCAGGAGAACAGTTGAAGAAATGATGTCTGAAAATCCCCAAATATGAAAAACTCGATCTTACAGTCCCCAGAGTTCCAGGAGACCAGCCCAGGCCCACAGGAGACCTGAAGGGCCGGCACCCCTTTCCCCACTTCTTTTCCTTTTCCCCTTTGGGGAACCACACATCAGCGACTCGGACAAACCAGGGCATATACGGGGAGGTCAGAGTGTGCCTGCACACGCCCAGGGAAGGGCTCAGTAAAGACCTGAGGAGACCTTCAGTTTACGTCTTGGGTGGTTCCTGCGCACAGGCAGTCTACACCAAAACCAAAAACAAACAAATAAAAAAGCCATCCCAAAACAGTAAACATAAATAAAGGGATGCCCATCCCACGTTCATGGATTAGACGACTCAGTATCAGTAAGATATCAATACTGCCCAGGGATCTACAAAACTAACGAAATCCCTATCAAAACCCCAACAATATGTTTTGTAGAAACAGAAAAATCCATCCTAAGAGTCACATGGAATTCTCAGGGACCCGGAATAGCCAAAAAAATCCCGAAAAGGAAGAACAAAACTGGAAGACATACACCTCTTGATTTCACAATAGCGCGGCACTGGCATACAGACAGACATACAGACGATGCACCAGAACAGAGGCCTCAGAAACAAGCCCTCACATACGCGGTCAATTTTCAACGCAGCCGCCAAGACCACTCTATGTGGGAAGGACGGTCTTTGTAACAAATAGCGCTGGGAAAACTGGACGTCCACACGCGGAAGAACGAGGCTGGACGCTTCCCTAGCCCCACACACAAAAACTAACTCAAAGCGAGTCAGAGACTTCAGTGTCACAGCTAAAACAATAAAACCCTTAGAAGAAAACAGCACAAACGCGTCACTGCGCGGGACTTGGCGATGTTTGGATGTGACTCTGAATGCAGAGCCAACAACAGAAAAAACAGACAAACCGTAATTCATGAAAATTACAAATCTGTATGCGTCCAAAGACACCAAACAGTAAAAACAACTCGCGCAACGAGAGAAACATCGGCCGGTCGCGTCTCTGGTAACAGAAGTCCGGCTGCCGCCCCAACAGCTCGAGCAGCCGGAGGGTGAGGACGTGGAGGAGGGGGCCTCCCGCACAGCCGCCGTGGGGCTCGGCGTGGGCTTCCTCACAAAACCAGAAACGGGACTGCCGCGCGACCCCGCCAGCCCGCTTTCGGGTCCACGCTCAGAAGAACCGAAAGCGGCGTCCTGCAGATGTCTGTGCACCCACGGTAACCGCATTCCAGCCGCTACAAGGTGCAGGCGGCCCTGGCGTCCGCCACGGATGAACGGATGAGCAAAATGTACCACATACACACAACAGAGTAGTACTCGGCCCGAAGAAGGAAGTTCGGCAATATCCACAACACGCACGAACCCTGGGCACGTTGCGCTACGTACAATAAGCCAGTAACAAGAGACACACGGGGTGTGACTCTGCTTGGACGAGGTCCCTGGAGTCGTCGGGCTCATAGCGCACCGAGTGGGACACGGGGCACCAGGGGCTGTAGGGGGAGACAATGGGGAGTCGTGACTCACGGGGCATAGAGCTTCAGTCTTAGGAAACCCAAGTGTCCTGGGGATGCGCGGTGGTGATGGCTGCTCGACTGCACGAATATACTTAACACCACGGACGCACGTCCGTAAACACAGGTAGGATGCGGGGCGCCCGGGTGGCTCAGTCAGTTAAATGTCTGACTCTCGATTTTGGCTCAGGTCGTGATCTCACGGTTTGTGGGATCGAGCCCTGTGTCGGGCTCTGTGCTGACAGTGTGGAGCCTGCTTGGGATTCTCTACCCATCCCCGCTGCCCCTCCCGTGCTGGCGTGCGCATGTGCACTCTCTCTCTCTCTCTCTCTCTCAAACAAATACATAAATGTGAGACAACTACTTGAAAAACGGTCAAGGGGCGCCTGGGTGGCGCAGTCGGTTGAGCGTCCGACTTCAGCCGGGTCACGATCTCACGGTCCGTGAGTTCGAGCCCCGCGTCGGGCTCTGGGCCGATGGCTCGGAGCCTGGAGCCTGTTTCCGATTCTGTGTCTCCCTCTCTCTCTGCCCCTCCCCCGTTCATGCTCTGTCTCTCTCTGTCCCAAAAATAAATAAAAACGTTGAAAAAAAAAATTAAAAAAAAAAAAAAAAAGAAAAACGGTCAAGATGCTAAAGTTTGTTACATGTATTTCACCCCACAGTTAAAAAAAAAGAAAAAAAAAGAAAAAACAAAGTTCGGGAGTGAAATGGTCCCAAGAGACTTGCTGAGCACAGACTATGCTGCGAGAAGGGCCACTGACGTGGCTCTTGAGGATGGAGGGAGACGATCCCGCTGGAGACGCAGGGCCGCAGGAAGGAGAGGAGAGCAGCACACAGAGAAAAGCAGTGGGTGATGAGAAGAGGGTACCGTTTCCCCTCACTGTAATTTCCCTGCAAATCAACTATTTAAAGCAAAAAGAACAGTACCGTGAAGATTTATGGTGTGTGTGTGTGTGTGTGTGTACTTTTGACATCAATGTTTACACAGACATGTTACGGGTGTGACGACACCGTACAGAAGAAACGGTCAGCGGGACTGCAGAGCGGGAAGAAGGAGGAAGCATCAGCTGTGAAGTCGGATTATCCACAACCAGTGTGAAGGGGCAAATGTCACGGTAGCCTCCGAGCAACCATTAAAAAAACGAGGGAGACACAGTTGAGAAGCTAACAGCCATAGAAACGATGAGACCTCGTCATTTGTGACCACGTGGGTGGGCCTAGCATGAGTGAAACAGATCAGCCAAAGGAAGACAGAAACCATAGAATTTTACTTATATGTGTTATCTAAAAAACGAAATAAGCAAAAAAAGCAGGAAGAGACCCATAAATGCAGAGAACGCCCTGGTGGTTGCCAGAGGGGAGGGGCGGGGCTGGAGAGACGGGCGCAGGGGAGAGGGAGGGCCAGGCTTCCCGATTATGGGGCGAAGGAGTCCCGGTGCGGGAGGCCCAGCGCGGGGACCGCAGCCAGTGGCGCTGGAGGAGCGCCGCGCGGTGACAGCCGGGAGCTCCGCTCGTGGGAGCACGGCGTCCTGCCCACGCCGTCCGGTCACCGCGTTGTACACCTGAGAGTGACGTGACGTCTTGTGTCAACTGTATTTCAATAAGAAAAAGCGGGGCGGGGGGGCACCTGGGTGGCTCAGTGAACCCTCTGACTCTTGGTTTCAGTTCAGGTCATGATCTCGTGGTTCGTGGGTTACAGCCTGTGTTGGGCTCTGCACAGGCCATGCGGAGCCTGCTTGGGATTCTCTCTCTGGCCCCCCCTCACTCTCTCTCTCTAAAAAATAAATAAATAAACAAACATAAAAAAAACCCTAACAGAATACGACAGAATGCCAAATATATTTAACCCAAGAGAATGCAGTAAAGGAACAAAAACAAGAAAGCACAAAAAAACAAATCAAGGTGGCGGTCTTACACCAACCATACTAGTAATATTGTTCTTAAATATAAGTGGACTCAACATTGCAGTTAAAGCATAGAGTTTTTTGACAAAAAAAGCAAGCCTACAAGAGATGTACTCTGAATGCAGACAAAGAGGTTCAATGCAGAAAGGTAGGAAGACAGACACGGCACATAGACAACCACCACCGGAGAGCAGGTATGGTTGTGTTACTCTCCAACTTCAAGGTACAAACAAGTTACCATGGGTAACATGTCATAAACATGAAATATCATATGTATGCATTTAATAACAGAGCTTCAAAGTTGTGAAGCAAAAGCAGGCGGAAGTAAAGGAGAGAATTAGCCTCAATCATTGTTGGAGAGTTTAACACCTGTCTGCAATCAGATAGAACCAGACTCCCTCCCCCAAAAAGTCCAGTTGTATGCTAGAAATCTGAATGACGCCATCAAGCGACCTGACCTAACAGTGTCAGGTCCGCTGCACCCCACAACTGTCGACTTCTTACTCATCTGGACTGTGTATGGTATATTCACCAAGTTATAGCACACATTGTGGCATAAAGTAACTCTAAGAACACGTTCTCTGGGCTTTACAGAGTTGAATTAGAAGTCACTAGCAATACGATAAGTAGAAAATCCTTAAATATATGGAAAGTAGTAGCATACCTTCCAAATAATCCAGTTCCAAGAAGAAAGTCACTAGAGAAAATATTTTGAGCTAGGAGGTCGTAAGAACACACTCTACTAGTAGCTGCGGGAGGCAGCTGAAGCAGGGCTTACAGGAAAATTCATAGTTTTAAGTGTTACAAACTAAAAATGGGCTAGATATCAATGATGCAAGCTTCCCATTTAAGAAATCAAAAAACAGGGGCGCCTGGGTGGCGCAGTCGGTTAAGCGTCCGACTTCAGCCAGGTCACGATCTTGCGGTCCGTGAGTTCGAGCCCCGCATCAGGCTCTGGGCTGATGGCTCAGAGCCTGGAGCCTGTTTCCGATGCTGTGTCTCCCTCTCTCTCTGCCCCTCCCCCATTCATGCTCTGTCTCTCTCTGTCCCAAAAATAAATAAAAACATTGAAAAAAAATTTAAAAAAAAAAAAAAAGAAAAGAAATCAAAAAACAGGAGGAAATTAAACTCAGGATGATTAGAATAAAAAATAATATGAAGCAAAACTTCTCCAATTTATGTACTTAAGCAACACAAAAATTCAGCAATAACTAAAAATGATAAATCATTACAATCAGGTGGGGTTTACCTGAAGGATATAAGGTTGGTTCAACATCTGAAAAACTGTTCCTATAATGAATCACGCTAAGAGAATAATATAGCAGGGGCGCCTGGGTGGCTTGGTTAAGTGTCTGACTTTAGCTCAGGTCATGATCATGCGGTTCGTGGGTTCGAGCCCTGAGTCTGTGCTGACAGCTCAGAAACAGGAGTCTGCTTCAGATTCTGTGTCTCCCTCTCTCTCTGTTCCTCCCCCACTCGTGCTCTGTCTCTCTTTCTCAAAAATAAATAAACATTAAGGAAAAAAAAAAACAACAAAAAAACATCAATTCCAAAATCATAAACCTTAAAGTGAAACAGAAAACCATAAAAATTCTTGGAGAAAATGCAAGTTACTCACCTCTGCTGCCTGGCTTGGGCAAAACAACTTACGAAAGGGCATTAAAAGGACAAACCGTAAAAGACAAGACTGGTAACAGAAGGTGAAAAGTAAGACACTTTGTTAACGAAACGAAAAGCTAAGTCATCAGCTGGAACGCTGTTACCGTTCAACGTGCAGACCTTGCGTCCAGAACGCGTAACCTTCAGAGCTGGGCGACAGGGGCACAGGATGCGGGCACTGGCTTCACAGATGAGAAACGGGCACCAGGAGGGTGCGACCCCGTCAGGCATCCGGGGGTGTGTTTATCAGCACAGGGAATGCCGTCCGCAGCCACTCGAGGACCAGTGCCGCAGAGAGGGTGGCCCGGGGACCGTGGTGCGGTCGCGCTGGGCACCAGTAAGCCTGGCGCTCGCCACGGGACCGGGCGGTGGCAGGCCGAGGTCGTCACCCGAGAAGTGAAACCACGTGTCTGCGTGCAGGAGCACACAGGCGCTCGTGACGGCCCAGAGCTGGAAACAAACCAACCCACGTCCGTCAAAGAGAGCAGACAAAGCTGTGACAGACGTGCCCTGGGCATCAGAACACCCAAGCTTCTGCTACGAGCAATAGCAGGAACGAATCTCACAAGTGTTTCCCTGAACGAAAGGAGTAAATACTGGATGGTTCCATTCATAAGGGGTCCCAGAAGTCGCACACCTAGTCTGTGGCAACAGAAATCTGGCCCTGGTGGAGGGGCAGGGGCTGGGGGCCGGGCTATTATGGTCTTGACTTACGGGCATGGACACCTCAAGTGTATGTGCTAATTCTACGTAACTATACTTCAAAAGAGTTGATTTTTTTTAAGTAAAAAAAAAAAAAAAAATTCTAGTAATCTCTAATAATTAAAACACAGCGGACTGGCCCAGGGTGGACAGGCAGGGCGCCTGGACGGGGAGGGGGGTGGCAGACAGGCAGGTTGCCTGGACGGGGAGGGCGACGCAGGCCTTTCCGGCTGGGGCTGGGACAGCGAGCCTTTTATCTGCACGAAAGTCTAGGTGCGTTGATGAGCTGAAGGGGAGGTTTTAAGTCAAGCTGTAATGCTTCCGGAAAAAAATACATAGAATACGTATTTTCTGACAGTGTTCAGGGAAGACCGCTTAATTAAGAAACACCAAAACCAATCCAGAAAGGAGAGCCTGGGAAATTGAACCACATATAATTAAAGTTTAGTAAGAGGAGGAAGTGATACAGACAGGAACGGATACTGGCACCACAAGTAACTGACAAGGAGCTTATATCCAAATTATATGGGGACGAAGAAATTATATGGGGATGAAGCCGGCGGGACAGACACAGTGGACGCGGGTCAGAGGGCCGGGTCAGGACGGCCCAAAAGGAGGGACCAAGCAGGCAGGGATGGACACTGCTCAGCCTCACTGGCCGTCAGAGCAGCCTGACCGCACAAGTCAGCACCTCAGGACGCAGGCAGTTTCTGGAAGGCAGGGCCTCTCTGATCCTCAGTGTCAGATGAGGGCAGGGGCTAGACCCACTGTCTCAGAGCCGTGTGGACAGTGTGGAGTCCTGAACGACCAAACACAGATGGCAAGTAACAGAGAAGGGTGAGGACGGGGTTGGGCTTCAGTAGCAGACAGGCAGGGACCTGTCCCGACACCTGCCACTCCCAGGGGTCTGCAGAAGCCAGGCGTTCCGCCTGCCAGCTGCTGGGAGGACAGACACATACTTCCAGTCCCCGCTCCCCTCCCTTCTTCTGGCCCCAAGTGTGAGCTTCTCACTTCCAGGTTCTGTCCATGTCGAGCCAGCGGGGAGGCCAACCCCGGCACCCACCAGCCTTCGGTCGGCCGGGTCACTCTGCGGGGCTGAGCTTTCCTCTGGCCCTGCCCCCACAGGCTTCACCTCACCTCCTCTGTCCTGCAGAGAGGGGCTCCTCTGTTTCCTAAAGCCCAAAGTCAGTTCTCCAGCAAAAATAAAGCTCCCCCCACCTCCATAAAACCCTGATAAAATAAGTAACCTCTGGCAAGTACCGGCAAGAAAAAGAGAAAACGGTCATACGCAAAAGATCAGAGATGTAAGGTGGACACAGAATGGCAGAGAGAGACCAGTAAGTGTCACTTCTTCCTCAAACTTGAAAACCTAGAAGGGCACCTTTCCCGGGAACCGTGAGGGGAGGCTGCCAACGGAGCAACGAGGGAGAGGGTCGGGCAAGCAGGGAGGGAAGCAGGGGCCGCCCAGGCTGGGCCCAGACGCTGTCCCCTGGACACCCACCAGGAACAGGCAATTTCCATGGGGCTCCCTCCTTGTCAGGGAACGGAAACCACTAAAAAGCTCCCAGCTCACTCTGTGAAAAACTGATACCCAAATGGATAATAATTCCTGAAAATCACGCAAGTAGGAGCTACCCCTCAAAAAGCAGGCACGCCTCAACACTTAGAAGTTATTATTCTGATTCACCGCGTCAACAGCTTCAATGAGAAAAAACACAGAATCCTCCCAAAAGAGGCTGCAAAAGCATTTGATGAAACTCAAAACCCCTTCCTGAATATAATTCTTACCACAGTAAAAACACAGTAGAAACAGGATGTCCTTACCCGACCAGCCCGCGAGCCCCTCACGGGGTGAGCGCCAACACACGTCTCTGCTCGGTCAGGGTTGTGCCCAAGAACCAGCTGTCAGACGTGACAGACACGTCCCAGTTCAGCACAGGTGGACAGAAACCAGAGCCCTCCCACCACCAACAGCAATCAGAAGGCGAAGCCACATGCCGTCGGTACAGCCACGAACGCTAGAGAGGACCACGACGTCACCTGCCATGAAATGTCCAACACCTACATAATTATAAAGATTATAAAGAAAGAAACTTGGTGCCCCCTAAAGAGCGCAAACTAGACCTGAAACCATGGCAACACAGCCCCGAGCCGCTGTGTGCCGCTGCAGACGAGGAGGCCGCTTCTCCCGGGATTCATTCGTGCACTTGTGCAGCCCAGCACATACGGCTCATGCAGAAGAGGAAGTGCTGAAGAATTCACCAAGGAAACTTAGAGAAAAGAGTATCGGGAACCTACGTTATTGAACAATTTTAAATTACTATCAGTGAGGAGGCGGACAGACGGACACTTCCTCTCCCATCTGTGGGACGGGTCCGAGCCAGGCAGGACACTTCAGGTCTGTGGGGCACTGGTCACCACGTGTCTGTACACGGCATCATGGGAAAACAAACCTGGGACGGACTAGGGTCTGAGTGTGAAAAGCTACAAGAGCGCGGGGAAGGGAGGGATGCTTGGATACTTTGATCATCTGAGCAGAAACACCTCCCGGAGCCAGAACGCAAATCCAGACGCCATGGAGGGAAAGACCCCTGAAGGGAGCGACAGGAAAGCTCACAACAGGTGGTGGAGCGCAGGACAAGCCAAACTACCACGTGCCACCAAATGGGGACTGTGTCACATAAGCAGCAGACACGGGGGTACCAGCCACGCACACAGAAAGCTCCCGTAAATGACAACGCACACAACACAGGCAAGGACCGCGAACATCAAGTATGAGAGGAGACGTGGGGACGCTCCCTGCATCCACGAGTTCAACGTAAACACAGCCGAGATGCCGTCTTTGATCCATCAGACTTGCGAGGGCCAGTAAGTCTGCGAGCAGCGCTGATGAAGGAGCAGCGAGCCGGGTGCCCTCACGCAATGCTGGTGGGAACGCAGTGGTCAAGAAAAGCAATTTAATGGAATCTGTCACAATTTAAAATGTGCCTCTGACCCAGCAATTCAATCGGGAGAAATCTCGCCAAAGCGGACAGCACAAACGCAGAAGGATGTGTGTGCCAGAAAAACGGCAAACCCGAGGCCCCCGCCCACTGGCCAGGGACCAGGGGTCTGAATGGTGGCACACCCCCACGTGGCATGAGAAAGCACGGGCAGACAGGCTCGGTCAAGCAGAAAGGCAGACTTTAGGCGAAGGGATGGGCCGTGACCCTGGCCCAAGGGTGTGATGGTGGCGAGGGCACCCGCGAGGGGACTGCGGTGTGGACTCACCTGCTCCACGTGGGGCTCCTTGGCGAAGGAGATCCTGGCGACGGAGTGGGACGTGATGCATAGCTCCTGCCCGTTCACCTCGCCCTCCTCCACCTCCACGATGCCTGTGGGACCGCCAGTCCTCAGTGTCCCGCCCGCGGCTTCCTACGCCGCTGCTCCCACCACCGGCCTTTGCACCCCAGGCTTCAACAGGTCTGAACTTTGAAGCCATCGAGGCAACGACCTGTCCCCCTGGCCAGCACAGAGACTCCCAGGCGTCGAGGGGGGAAGACTCACGGGTCGTCTTATAGCCAGGGTGGGGGGGGGGGGTGGTGTCTGTGGAGGGTCATTCTCTCCGGGGGTGCCCTGACCCCGGCCCTGCCCTCGGCCCCATGAAAAAGGCCAGGAGGCATCCCCCTCCCGGCCGTTCGCTGCCCCCCGACCTCCAGCTCACTACTGCCTTGGGCAGGCCCACCCCAAGTCGGGCTGGTTCTGACTGTCCACCTGCTTCTAGGAAGTGAGCCTCACTTGGACCAGTGAGCAAGGTTAAAGGTCAAGCAGGTGTGATTTGAGTAATTTCCAATTAATCAACCCTGTGAGCTATCTTAGGGTGGCCTGGCACTGGGGGCAGTGCGGACTTCCAGAGAACCTCGGGCCACGTGTGGGCCTCCTGGTCTGGTTCCCTCCACGCAGCCCCAGCCTACAGGAAACACCCGTGTGCAGCTCAGGGGAAAAGGGGACCCGCAGCCCCTGCCACCAGCTCCCTCCCGCCAGCCCCACTGGGCCTGTCCGAAGGCCTGATGCTTCCCAGAGGTCACTTGCAGAGTGGCAGGCGGGACGCAGATGCCACCTCTGGCGCTGGCCACCCCTCTACTGGCATGCGGGCAGGGGGCGGGCCGTCCAGGGACAGTACCTGTGTTCTGGGCGCTGACGAAGGCCACCTTGTTGGTGTCGGGCTTGAGGCGGATGAAGCCACACTCCCTGTGCATGGGCTTGTGCGTGTCCGGGTGGAAGGCGTTGAACCTAGCGGGCAGGAGGGTGAAGGCCCAGGTAGCGGATACCCCCGAGACAGGGCCAGGCTGCGTGCACGTGCCCGTCTCACTGTATGAAGCCCCCACCCACCAAATGTAAAATAAACAGCTTCTTGTTCATGTGGAAAATGCAGAGACACATAAAAGACACAGCCCAAGAGACACGAGAGACCACGTGTGTGGCCCGGCTGCCAGGCCGGTCAGGACTTTCTGTCTCCAACCCAGAAGCCGCTCCTCCAGGTGCCACCCGCCCTCGCTCTTGTCTGTGTCCCCATCTTCCCGACCATCACGACTGACAGTGACCTTGATGACAGAAACTCGGTCTCCATAGTTTAGGCACACGCCTCCCGCAAGGCCCCTCCGTGCTTTTCGGTCCCACGCACCCCACGAGCACAGTCAAATCCCACCCTCACCCCAGGCTTTACCTCTTGGGAGCTATTATCATGCTCGGGGGTCCCACCAACCCCCACATAAGACACAGCAGGCACGAAGTCAGGGTGCTGACAGAGGACCTCAAAGGCCGTGCGCTTGGCTGTGTGGCACGAATCTGAGAACCACAATACTAACCGCTTCTCTGAGACCTCACACGGCTCAGCTCAGGGGGGAATTCTGGGAAAGGCATGTTCGTCATTTTATTCTCAGTGACACGGGGGTGGCTGGTCTCCATACAGGACCGCGGCAGGCACAGGGAACTTAACTGAGTGCCGGCACCACTGATGGTGTGTTTGCATCAACACGCCTGAGGCTTTGTGGTCGGCCGCGCGTCTTCAGAAACGTGACCACGAGAAAGCACCTCGTTACCCACTGTGCGACCAGATTCGGGGCAGGGAGAGGGCGCGTCTCCGAAATACAACCAAGTTAGTTTGTGTCTTCCCACCCGGCGCCCGCCGCTCTGTCCCCGGCCCGGACCTGCTCTTGCACGCGGTCGGGGGCACACTTACGAGAAGTTCAGCACGGGCTGGCCCACGTGGGAGATGTACACCTCCTCCAGGTACCGGAAGGGCTGCAGCGTCGGGAAGGTGCCGGCTCCCGGCGGGTCGGACAGCCAGGTGCCCAGCATCCAGGACAGCGGCTCCACCACTGGGTTCATCGTGGGGGGCTCTGAGGACAGAGGGAAGAGGCGGTCAGTGGGCTCCGTGTCCACGCTCGGTGAGGGAGCACGCCCTCGTGCAGACAGCAGAGCTGGTGCCTCCATGAACGCGTCAAGCCGGGGAGAGACAGCAAATGTCATCTTGTCAGACGCAGCTCCCACACGGGGGAGACAGCAAGAGGGCCTGGGGGTGGGCGGGGCTGAGGCCAAGTCCAAGGAAGACAGGACCCGCGGAGGAGGGCTGCCCTGCACCAGGCTGGCGGCAAGAAGTGGGAGCAGCTGTGGGTGGAAAACGGCGGGTCGCCCCTCCACCGTGGGAGCCCGCCCGGGCAGACTCAGGTGGCCGGGGAGGGGTGGGGCCGCTCCTTCCCCCAGCTGGCCGGCTCCTCCCGGCCTCTGCAGATGGCCTGTGGACAGCTGGGAGTGAGCATGGCCATAAGACTTTCGTAGTTAGACGACAAGAGAAGAGTGAAGTCGGGACTTCGGCTACCACCTATGGTGGAGACCAGGAATAAAAGCTTCATAGTCAAAGGTCTGGAGCGGGACAGAGCAGACAAACACCCTGCTCACAGGGACACCGGTGTCCCGAGGGAGGAGAGCAGTCCACCAAGAAATAAGAAAAGGATGCTGAATGTGTGGCAAAAGAGGCGACAAGCCGAAAGGGGGTGGGGCTGTGTGGCATTTGAGCTTGAAACTTCGAGGGCGGAGGACGGCTCCCTGAGACGCGTGCAGAGGCCGCGGTGGGAGAGGGCCTGTGGCCGCTCCGGGACACGGAGGCTTCCCCAGGGCCAGCCGGGCCAGATCCTGGAGGACCCTGGGGAGGTCTGAGTGGGAGACGCGGGGGCAGCACGTGCCTGGTGGCGGAAGAGGGCGGCCTGGGCCCCGTGTCGCCGGTGGAAAGGGCCAGATCCCAGGGCTGCCCTGCAGGGAGAGCCAGCTGCACACACTGATGTCTGGGATGCAGGGCTGGCGAGCAGCGCCCGAGGTTCAAGGCATCAGGGAGACAAGGGGAGAGCAAAGCTCGGATGGTTTGGGCCTGCGGTTCTCAGAATAAACAGAAATCGCTGTTTTTCAGCCAGCCAGCCAGCCAGCCAGCCAGCCAGCCAGCCAGCCACAGCCTATGAGATGCTCTCTGTCCAGTGGACCCTGTGTCGCGTCCAGGGCAGCACTTGGAGCCGCTGTCCAGGCCCCACCTGCTGGTCCAGTCCCCTCTGAGTGAGAGCAGTGCCCGCCTGGGCTGGTGAGCGTGGCCCTTCCCCTGGGCACATAGCCTAGGGTGGCGGTGGTGGAACTGCAGCCAGGCCCCGTGGGCCTGGGATGAGGGGGAGGGAGACAGACAGGGAAGGACCCAGAGACGGAGGGAGGCAGATGGACAGACACAGAGACAGGGAAGGACCCAGAGACAGGGGAAGGACAGACAGAGAGACAGACCGGGAAGGACCCAGAGACGGAGGCAGACAGACGGACAGACACAGAGAGACAAACATGGAAGGACCCAGAGACGGGGGAAGACAGAAGGACAGAGACAGACCGGGAAGGACCCAGAGACTGGGGAAGGACAGACAGACACAGATAGAGACAGACAGGAAGGACCCAGAGATGGAGGGAGACAGATGGACAGACAGAGAGACAGGGAAGGACCCAGAGATGGGGAAAGACAGACGGACAGACAGAGAGAGCTGGGTTATGCTCTTTCTTGCCTCAAAATCTCTCTGGGGATCTCTCTGAGGGAACAGGGTTGGTAGGTGAGCATTATCACCTCTTTCAGAAAGGAATAAAAAACGACAACAGAGATAATTGAAAACCCTTTCCCTGGCCTTGGCTCTCAGGGAAGTCAGGTCACAGACACAACCCACGGCCACCAAAATGCGCAGGAGGGCTGTGTGGGGGCTGGGGTGGCCCTGGGACCCTGCCCGTGTTCACAAGCAGCAGGAAAGGAGCCGGGCCCCTGGCGGGTGCCACTGACCTTCAGGGACACAGGACCCCCCGCCCCCCCGCTTCATGAGCACCCTGCATTCCCGTCAGACTGTGCCAACCGCGAGAGCCTGAGAGTGGACGTGGGGCCTAGAGCCCGAAGACTGAAGGAGCACTGACCCCCACCAGGGCCCAGAGGAGGCTGTCAGTGTAGGCTCTGCACACAAGTCTGCACGCACGGGTCTGTACCCAGTCTGCGCACACGGCTCTGTGCCCACGGGTCTGTACACGCGGCTCTGCGTGCCCACTCTGTGCACACGGCTCTGTGGGCGGTGAAGCAAGCACCTCCAGGAAGAAATGCAAGAATGTGGGAGAGAAGTGGCAGGAGAGCAGGAGAGGTGAAACTCCAGCAGAAAGAAGTCGGGAGAGACGCATCAAGAAGCTGGGAGTGGAGGTGGACGAGGACAGCATGGGACTCACGGCAGACGCGCTACAGAGGACAACGAGAAGAGTAAAACGAAAACAAAGTCAAGAGGTTTGGAGACTTGGGCTGGGGGCGTGTGCAACGTGCAGCCTGTGCAAAGACAGGTGGGGGGCGAGGGTGGGGGAGGGGGAGAGACTATGGCGGGGGCGGGGGAAGGGGGAGGGGGAGGGGGGAGGGGGAGAGGGGAGGGGGGACCTGGGCCGGCGCGAGTCCCACGGCTGGGTGTCCTCCTGTGAGAGGACGACACGCGTCCGCGTGGCTGCTGTTCACAGCTGCTGGATGCGGAAACCTCCCAGCGGCTTCCGGCTGACGAGTGGGTGAGCACGACGTGGCAGAGCCAGACGGAGGAACAGTATCCGTCATAAAAAGGAATGAAGAGGGGACCTGGGGGCTCAGTCCGTTAAGCGTCTGACTCTTGATTTCAGCTCAGGTCACGATCTCATGATTCGTGGGACAGAGCCCCACGTCGGGCTCTGCAGTGACAGCACAGGGCCTGCTTGGGAATCAATCAACCAATCACACACTCTCTCTCTCTCTCTCTCTCTCCCTCCCTCCATCCCTCCCTTTGCCCCCTCCTGCGCGTGCGTGCTCTCTCTCGTAAATAAACTTAAAAGGACTGAAGCACTGACAAATGCTACCACGTGGATGAACCAAGAAAAAGACCACGCACCCTGATTCCACTCATATGAAACGTGACAACAGGTGAGCCCGCAGAGGCCCAGAGCGGACCAACGGTTCCTCCACAGCAGCGTCCGGCAGATGCTAGTGCCACACTTACAAGATGCACGGGGAGAGTGAGCGTCACGGATTTTGTAGCTGCCACAGGTGTGTCTGACACAGCCGCTCACGGCCCCACGTGGACATCTGGAGGCGCTGGTCCACTGAGATGTGCTTTAAGGCTAAGACACACACGGATTTCAAAAACTCAGCACAAAAAGGACTTCAGACATCTCAGTAACTTTTAGGTTCCGATGGTTATGTACTGAAATAACGTTTCAGATAATATTGGGTTAAATAAAATATAGCATTAAAGTTCACTTCACCTGTTTCTCTTTACCTTTTTATTTTTAAGCAGGTTCCAGGCCAATCATGGGACTTGAACTCCCAACCCTGAGATCAAGAGTCGTACGCTCACTGACTGAGCCAGCCAGGCGGCCCTCTCTTTACCTTCTCAGTGTGCTACAGGACAATTTCAAACCATGTCCGAGCTCACGCTGTGCTCCTGTTGGACGGCGCCGTGATGGATGGTCTCTACAGTAACACTCAGGGATCTCTGCTACAGCGCATTCTGAGGACACCACCAAAGGACAGCCTTCGCCAGGCAGCCACAGGGAAGTGACAGCAAAGGGATTCCCAGAAAGTCACGGAAGCGTTCCCCAGGAGAACTGGTCCCAGGCGGTGGCCGCCCTGACCATGCCCGAGGTCTACCCCCGAGTGGCGACGTCACGGAGGCAGGCAAGCCAAACACAGACCAAGTGGGGAAGGTTTTACTCTAAAAACATACGCCAAGGTACAATATAAAAAATAAGGCAGAGCTAAAGCCACACGTACTGGAACTCACCTATGAAAAGGAAAAGGTTTTCACACTGGATCACAGAGCAAGACCTTCGACTCTTGCTGCAAAGGAGAGATTCACCAGACAGAATCACTCAGAAAGGCATTTCAGAGCCAGGCAAAGGCGGGCCCAAGGGAAAGCTGGCATCGTGCTCCCGTGGTGAGGGAACATGAACTTCCACCCAAGACGCGTTAGAACAGACAGAGCACGGCTCTCCAGAGCGCTCAGGGTCCCGGTCCCGGCGAAGACCGCGCGGTCAGGAAGACGCAGGCGACCAGCGGCAGCTGTGACAAAGCAGAAACTACTGACGACACACAGATGCTCACAGGAAGAAACCAGCAGGAACCGTGGTTCGCGTGGGTCCGAGAGAACAGCACGGCACGGAGGGCTCGCTCCACACGACTAGAGAGCTAGTTCTGAGCGCGCGACGCTGTGCTCCGCGCCCGAGACTGCAGAATCTCCTCTCCAAGCCTCACGAAAACTGACCTCGTAAATGGTCAGAAAGTAAAGAGAGTCCCCACCATGTCGTCCGACCACAGTGCAGCAAGGCTATGAAAACATGATCAGATTTCCCTGAAAAATGTCATGCCACAAAAGAGACCATGTACGCAATCTGCGTTTCTATCTGCATGAAATTCTAGAATAGGTAAATGGGTGTGGGGTGGGGGCTAGGGCAGGAGGGCGTGGAGATCCGGGGATTCTGGATGATGGCGTCACATAGGAGTCACGGAGGGACACCCAAGGGCTGTTTTACTTACATTAACTGTACCTCAGTGAAAACATTCAGATTTGAAACTTCCGCAAAGCAAACAAACATGAAAAGAAAAAACAATCCGAGCCTGGGAACACCTTCCCAGGACCTGTTTACTGTCACCACAGCACAGGTTCATGAGTGGCCAGGTGACTCCAACCTCAGCTGGCACTTCAGGGGGCAGCCTAGCCTCCCAGGGCCTCTGGTCTGTGCTGGCCGACTGCTGCCCACAGGGAGACAGCCTTCTCTTGCAGATTGTTTTGGTGTTTTAAGAAAATCTAGAACTACTGACCTGGGGGTAAAATACCCCAATTTCTGAAGATGCGTTTGAATGACAACTGCAGCTTACAGTGTGAGTCAGTGGTCAGGGCCCGGGCATGTGGACATCCTCCCGACACCCCTGCAGGGGCCCGGGGGTCTGCTGGGCCTCCTCCCCCCGCAGGTGCTGGCCCTGGAACCACTGAAGGTGATTCTCGGAGGATCTGGGGACTTTCTGTGTCAGCCCTCACTTGCCAGTAGGCAAGAGAGGTGTCTGCACAAGCAATTCCGACAAAGTGACACCAGAAGGGGGGGGGGGGGAGAGGGAGTGAGAGAGGGAGGGAGGGAGGGAGGGGGAGGGGGGAGACAAGACAGGAACAGCACACAGGTGGAAAAGGTGCTCCGAGACCTTGTGAAGGGTGGGGGACGGGGGATTGTGACCGCCCACCCAGCTAATGCAGGCAGACGCAGGCGGAGCCTGGCCCATCCCAGCAGCCCTGGACTGCACCCTCTCTACCTCTGGGGTGCTGATGCAGGGCCTTGGGACAAGACAGCAGCACCCCAGGTGGTCTGCTAGCACGGGTCTGGCCCGTTCCCTCTTTCCTTGGTGACGACGACTGCAGGCCAGAGCGCAGGTGCTGTGCTGTGGGGGCTCGGGCAGGGGACAGGGGACCGGGGGGAGGGGCTGGAGTGGGTGACTACGGCTGGTGAGGTGACACAGAGGGACAGCCTGCCCAGGGTGGGGACCAGGGAGGTGGGCTGAGGGGACTCATAATGGAAGCCTGGAGGACAGAATCGCTGGAACCACAAAACGGGAAGAGGGGCTTAAGAGGTGATGTGGGCCAGGAAGAGTGGAGGAGAACAGGGATAGGTGGGCGGGTGCGGGTCAGGGGGAAAGTCCAGCAGGGGCCGGTGTCCCAGGCTGGCAGCCTGGAGGGGGATCGGGGCCAAGGGTGGACATCACCCCAGGACAGGTCAAAACCCCCAGAGGGGTGGGGCGCCTGGGTGGCGCAGTCGGTTGAGCGTCCGACTTCAGCCAGGTCACGATCTTGTGGCCTGTGAGTTCGAGCCCCGCGTCGGGCTCTGGGCTGATGGCTCAGAGCCTGGAGCCTGTTTCTGATTCTGTGTCTCCCTCTCTCTCTGCCCTTCCCCCGTTCATGCTCTGTCTCTCTCTGTCCCAAAAATAAATAAACGTCGGAAAAAAAAAAAAATTAAAAAAAAAAAAAACAAACAAACCCCAGAGGGGTGGGCTCAGCAGGGTCACAGCACCGGGACCCGGGGTGAGAGGGTGTCTTCAGGAGAGCAAGTGGGAGAGACAGCTGAGGGTCTAACTTCTGCCTCTAACCAGTTCTGTGTAAACCCGTTCAGTGGGCTTTGCAGCGGCAGGAGGGTGCACAGTAGGTCACACAGAGCCTCCATACAGGAGGCTCAGCAAGCCCTTGGGGAGACAAGACGCACTCAGACACCAGTGGTTTCTGAGGCCCACAGAAGTCGCCTGATGGACCTGCAGAAGCTCCTCTGACGCGTCACATTCAAGTGGAAGGAAGCAGTGTTTCTTTGGCAACGCAAAGTTTCTGGAATGACTCTTCAAAGAAACACCATTTTGAGCAGCAAAAGTTAGAACCTGCGTGGAAGGTGCGTTCCATTAAGTCAATGTCAGGAGACTCTGGGTCGCCTCGCCCAGGGTCCACGACCAGCACGCACGTCCACCAAACCTCCAGCCCCAGGAGGCGTGGGATTCTGCCACGGAGAACCTAACTGCTCTGAATTAGGTTCTTCAAGCGTAGTTCTCCTGGCTTCCTGGCAAGTTGCTCTCGGCTGTGACGAATTTTAATCGAGTAAGGATGGCGGGGCAGGCACTAACCTGCCGGTGGTGGGCAGGGGGATTCCATGCCTCCTGCCAGGTCTAGTGCCCCCGGACGCCGCCCCCCAGCACGGGGTGAGCCAGGTCCTCGGCACCTGCACCCCTGCCCACGGCCCTGCCGCCACCGTGTCTCCTCCTGTTTTCAATGAAGCGGTGCAGGGGACGACCAACAGGGCAATTCTAAGATCCAAATGTCAAGTTACGTGAAATATGTCAAAATCCATCCAATCGCATCCTTCAGACTGGTGTCTTTCACTCCATGTAAATCATACTTCGTTAGAAAAATGAAAGTAAGATAAACTTGAAAGTCAAACAAATGAGCATAAGAAGTAAGGGACTTAAGCCTATTTGCCACTTTCTACCTCTTCAAGTAAATCAGACAGGCTTTTAGTTTCATTTTTTTCTTCTTTTATTAAAACCTCAACCGAAATGCAAAAACAAAAATTTAAATCTTCTCCAAGAAATTTAAATTTTCGTTTGTTGGCCCAAGACAGCAAAAGCAGGCTTACCCATCACTAAGTTTTCTGAACTCCAGACACCGTCAAGGTTCTTCAAGGTTGTTCTCTGCCAACTGACGGAAACGTTTGCACCTGGTTACTAACAGCTTGGCAGGAAGGGAGTGCCAAGCCGAAGAGTGCATTCTGGGAAGTGTAGTTCCAGCCGGGAGAGGACAAGGACACCCGAAGGTGACCGAACTGGGATCTGGGAGGAGATCATTCCGGGGCTTAGGAAGGTGGGACCTGCCAGGGAGTGAGGAGTGGGGCCTCGGCCCTGCACTGCCTCCCCCAGGGGCCACGGAGGGAACCCATCCCTCCAACGGGGAAGCGGGCGGAGCCAGGCACATGGCAGAAGCTGTTTCTGTAAGTCACCCTGGAAACTCCTGATGCGTCCCTTGCATCTATCTCCCAGCGGGCCGGTGGACCCTCATCTTGGCTCTGACACGGGTGCTCGAGACTGCTGTGCCTCCTGGCAAAGGTGTCAGCAGACGGGCCCAGGACCCCAGCGACAGGAAACAAGCAGACACGCTCGCTGGGGACGGACGCCTTCCTGGCGCCTCCCACCCTCCCTCTGCTTTGTGTTAGCAGACGGCAGTGTTTCCGACACCGGCTGCAAAGCTCGAGAGAGAGAGGGCCCAGGCCGCCGTCGCCTGGCTGGCGCTGGCCGTCCCGGCGGAGCAGACACTGTCCTGGCCCCGTGACCGCTCGTACCGCACCTGCCCGGCGCCTCAGGGGAAGCTGTTCTTTTGAGATGGTGGCAAGGCCCTCACTTTATGACCCGTCAGATGAAAAGGTGTTCGCGCACACAGGGAAAAAAGAAAGGACAGGAAATAGGGCAAACGTTCCTGTAAAATACAGAAAGACACAAAAGGAGACCAAGTAGTTATTATTTGCGAGTATTATGGTTGATTACCTAGTTAACTCCAAAGCCTCAACTGAAAAACTATTAGAGTAAGTGACTTTGATAAGATGGTTTGTTTTTAAAGTTAGCTTTCCTACATATTAACAATAACCAAATAACAGAGGAGGGAGATTCACGGTTCAACTCTGACCCGTAAAGAGCTTAGAAGCCCTATTTCCTGTCTTTACAACAAGAAAAACATGGAACGAACTGAAAATCAGTGACTGCCTGGACCCATCAGAAGTGAGGTCCCAGTCTCCCAGAACTTGAAGGGACATGCTCACCCGGGGCAGATGTGAGCTGACAGGGACGCTGGATGACAACTGGGCAAGAGGCTGGAGCTGAACGCAGACGAGCAGGAGACAGTTTCCTGGGGGCCCCACGCTCCCTCGGGTCTCATTTCCAGGAACCCACCAAATTCTCACTGTGAGAAGCCAAGGAAAAAAATCCCCTGGTCTCTCTCTGGCACTGGAAGGGGAGAGAAAGTTCTGACCGGAGCTCAGAGCATGCTCCAAAGGAAAGGGCTGTTGTGCAGTGCAGATGTCACCTGAGCTTTACTCTGCTGGGGACGGCTTCCCCCACGAGCTCCTACGGCCTCCCCCCTGCCGCCCCCACTCCAAGAGGACAAGAACGGGAAGGTCACAGCCCAGAAACACAGGCCACAGAAGAGGAACCCCACAAAAAGCTGACTGCAGAGTGTCCCCCTCCGCCACGCCCTCCTCAGGGCTCCAGCAGGTGAGGGGATCAGAGCAGAAAAAGCCGCAGATGCAGGGGCTGGGAGGGAGTCCGGCAGACAAGCCCCAGGACCACAGTGGAGACGAAGCGTAAAGACAGCAGAGGAATCTGAGCCTGATGCAGGAGAGATCAGACACAACCCACCTGCCAGGCAGGCCAACTTGGCGGCTCAGGTTCCATTACCATGGCCACCTTTTAGAACGATTATAAGCCATGCTAAAGGCAAGAAAAAATTCAGTCTGAAGAGACAACATCGGAACCTGACTCCGATAAGGCAGAGGTTCTGGAATCCTGAGACTCGGAATTTAAAATAACTATGATCCATCTGCTCAGGTTCTAGCAGAAAGAGCAGACAGCGTGCATGAACTGAGCTCTGTAAGTGGAGAGGAAGCTAACAAGGGTCCGAAGGAAAGGCTGCACATCCAAACCAGCGCGAGACAGGCGAAACCTGGGGTGCCTGAGGTCCAGGAGAGAGCCAGCGAGCTCGAAGGCAGGCAGCAGAGACGTTCCACAGTGAGATGCAGAGAGCGGAATGCACACAATACTGGGGGGTTGGGGACAATTACAAAAGATATGTGCATGCATCATGGCAATGACAGCCAGAGGACAGAGGGAGAAAGTAGGAGAAATACATGAAGTAGTAGCTGAGAAGTTTTCAAAATTAATGACAGACACCAAACCACAGACCCAGGAAGCTCAGAGGACACCAATCACAACAAATACCAAAAACCCTACACCTGCGCATTTCATATTCAAACTGCAGAAAACCAAAGATGGAGAGTCTTGAAAGAAGCCAGAGCAAAGAACTCTTACCTAGAGAACAAAATGGGAAGAATCACAGAGGGCATCTTGTGCAGGCAACAAGAGTAGAATTCCATGCCCAGAGACACTGTCCTTCAAACACAACACTCTACGTTAGTTGGGATTAAAATGAAAACTTAAAAGGCCCCTGGAGGGCTCAGTCAGTTGAGCCTCTGACTCTTGATCTTGGCTCAGATCATGCTCTCACAGTTCGTGGGTTCAAGCCCCACATCGGGCTCTGTGCTGCTGGCGCAGAGCCTGCTTGGGATTTGGTCTGTCCTTCTCACTGCCCCTCCCCCACTCTCTCTGGAATGCATGCACTCTCTCTGGAAATGAATAAAATGGAAACATAAGAAGAAAAAAAAAAGAAAAGAAAAAGAAACTGTCCGTCAAAAGTAAAAAAGAACTGGGGTGCCTGGGTGGCTCAGTAGGTTAAGCGTCCGACTTTAGCTCGGGTCACGATCTCACAGTCTATGGGTTTGAGCCCCCCATCAGCCTCTGTGCTGACAGCCCGGAGCCCGGAGTCTGCTTTGGATTCTGTGTCTCCCTCTCTCTCTGCCCCTCCCCCGACTTTTCTGTTTTTCTCTCTAAAAAATAAATAAACATTAAAAAATTAAAAAACAAAAAAAAAAACAAAAAAAAACCAAAACACTGATTTCTGGGTGCCTGGATGGCTCAGTTGGTTAAGCGTCCGACTTCGGCTCAGGTCATGATCTCAAGGTTCGTGAGTTTGAGCCCCACGTCGGGCTCTGTGCCAATAGCTCAGAGCCTGGAGCCTGCTTGGGATTCTGTGTCTCCCTCTCTCTCTGTCTCTCCCTGGCTCACACTCTGTCTCCCTCCCTCTCTAAACAAACAAACAAACAAACAAACAAACAAAAACTAAAAAAAAGTAAAGAAGAACTAAAGACAAAAACTGGAGGGGATTCCTTGGTAGACATGCCCTATAAGAAATATTAGTTCTTCAGGGAGAACGATGAAACAGGTTGGAAACCTGAGTCTGTACAGACAAGAGCACTGGGGAAGGAATATGTGAAAGATAAAATCTTTCCTTTTTCTTAATTCACCCAACAGATGAATGTGTTCAGATTAATGGTAGTGAGCCCAGCACACGTGCAAGTGAAACAGAGTCCCGGTTTTATAAGGGATGACACGGGGGTGACGGGGACATCCAGGTCTCAGGCGCCTGCGCTACCGGGGACGCGGCAATGTGTGAAAGTGGATGTACTTGAGTTGTAAACGTGGGGCGAAAACCCCAGGGCCCCCACGAACAGAGGTGCAGCGAGAAGTCAAGTCAGTGTGCTGAGGAAGGGACACAATGAAATCACACAAAATGCTCAATCAAGGCCAGAGAAGGTGGAAAAGGGGAGAACAGAAATGGGAAGCAGTCACAAATTTGAGCACTTAGTCCCACTGCAACAATTATCACTTCAAATGTGAACGGGAGGGAGAAGACAGTCAGGAGACTAGAAAACACCCAACTATATGTTGTCCATAAGAAACCCACTTTAAGTATAAAGATAGACCAAAGGAAAGGGACAGAGAAACATCTATCCCACTGACACAAATCAACAGGAAGCTGGAGGAGCAATGCTAACTTCAGAACAAAACAGACGTTAGGATCAGAAAAATTATCAGCAACGACAAAGAGGAACGTTACATAATAACAAAGGAGTCAATACTCTAAAAGGACATAATAATCCCTAATGTCTATGTTCCTAACAAGGGAGCATTCAAACACACGAGACAAACGGACAGATCTGTAACAAGAAACACACAAATCCACGGTTACAGTTGGAGGCTTTGACACTCCTCTGTCAGAAATGCACACATCCGGCAGCAGAAAATCAGGAAGGACTTGGCCAAACTCAAGGGCGGCATCAATCAGCTGGATGGAAGTGACGTCCGTACGCTACCGAGCTAGGTAATGTCACATGTCGGTCTGATGCAGCTAAGAGACGCCCAGAAAGCTGGTAAGACATTACTCGTGTGTGTGCCTGCGAGGGTGTTTAGGGAAGATAGGAGCCTGTGAACTGAGTAAAGTGGAGGGCCCTCCCCTAGGTGGGTGGGCACTGAAGGCTTGAATAGAGCAAAAAGGCAGAGGAAAGGTGACTTTGCGGTTAGAGCTGGGAGGTCTGCGATCCTGGGACATCAGTGCTGGTCCAGGACTCATGCCCTCCCGCCGCCCCTCCATCCCCCAACAATTCTCAGGCTTTTGGACAGGGACTAGACTATGCCTTCAGCCTTCCTGGTTCTCCAATTTTGTCATTCTTAACCACGGGAGCCAATTCCTGTGATAAATTTCCTGTCGTGTACGCGTATGTATACATCCTGCTGGTTCTGTTTCTCTGGAGAACCCTAACAGGTCAGCGTGAGGCTAGGTTAGGATGCTGCTTCATCCAACAACAGCAGAACACTTAATCTTCTCCAGCTCACATGGAACATTCACCAAGACAGACCACATTCTTGACCATAAAACATAACAAATTTAACAGAGTAGAAATCATACAAAGTATGCTCTGAGACCACAATGGAATTAAACTGGAAATCAGGAACAGCAGTGTAGTTGAAAAATCCCCAAATATTTGTAGATTAAACAAGACACTTCTAAGTAACAGGTGAGTCAAGAAGGAGGCCTCAAGAGAAATAAAAAAATATTCGAAGTAAATAGAATGAAAAATATACCTTATCAAATTTTGTGCAGTGCAGTAAACGCAATCTTTAGAGGCAAATTTATGGCACTGAGTGAGTACATTAGACAAGAAGAAAGATCTAAAATTGATAATCTAAGTGTTCACCTTAGGGAAGTAGGAAGAGAAGAACAATTAAGTTGTTGAAAGCAAGCAGAAAAAAAAGAGACACCGATGAAATTGAAAACAGGAAAATAAAGACAACAAACAATAAAATCAACAACATCAAAGGTTTTTTAGAGGATCCATAACACGGATAAACATCTAGCCCAGTTAACTAAGAACAGAGAGACAGAAAGAGAAGACATAAAATGTCAATATTATAAATAAAAGAGGGCCATCACTACCAGTCCTGTGAACATGAAAAGGTCAATCAGGGTTACTATGAAAAACGCTATGCCCACAGATTTGGTAACTCAGGTGAAATGGATGCATTTCTGGAAAGACACATACTGCCAAAATTCACCAAGGGAACTAATAATCTGAATAGGCCTACATCCATCAAAGAAACTGAATCGATAATTAATGACCTTCCGAAACAAAGCCCCAGGCCTACATGGGCTTATCAGTGAATTCCACCACAGAATTCAGGAAACAGTTAATACCAGTTGTCTACAATCTCTTACAGAAGGTAGAAGCAGAGTGTCAACTTATTCTGTGAGGTGAGCCCTACCCTGACACCAACACCAGACAAAGACATACAAGAAAGGAAACTACAGATGGGTATCTCTCATGAACAGAGACACAAAAATTTTTAACAAGCATTTAGTAAACTGAATCCAAAAATATAAATAAATGAGTTATTCACCATGATAACACCCAACACCCATTCCTGATAAAAGTTCTATTCAATAATCTAGGAACAAATATTATTATTAGGAATAATAAACAACATCGTTAACAAGACCCTACAGCTAACATCATGCTTAATGGTGGGAAAACAAAAGCTTTCCTACTAAGCTCAGCACCACTCACAGTCAGCATTGCACTAGAAGTCCTACTTGATGTAATAAAAAAAAAGAAAATAAAAGGTATACAGATTGGGACAGAAAAAAAACAACACAAAAACAAAACAACCATCTGTGTTTGCAGATGACATTGACTGTCCATGTAGAAAAGCCCAGAGAACTCACAAAAAACTCCAGGAATTAGTAAGCAGCAAGGTTGCAGGATACAAGGTCAACATGCAAAGGTCAATTGTTCCCTACACACCAGCAGAAACAAAACAAAACAGAAACCCACAAAAAACCTGGAATATGAAACTTTGATGAAAGAAATAAAAGATCTAAATAAACGGGTTGATACACAGGAAGACTCAGTATTGTTAAGATGTCAATTCTTCCCATATTGATCTACAGATTCAACACAATCCCAATATCAAAATCCCGGCAAGCTATTTTGTGGAAATCGACCAGCTGATTCTCAAGCCAAAAGACCCAGAATGGCCAACACAATACTCATGGAAAAGAATAAAGCTGGAGAACTCGCAGTCCTGTTTCAAGACTCACTAAAAGCTACAGTAACCACTACAGCACGGGACTGACAGAACAACAGGTACACAGATCAAGTGACACAACAGGGTCCAGAGACAGATTCACACACAGGGGCGCCTGGCTGGCTCAGTCAGAAGAGCACGTGACTCTTGATCTCAGGGTAGTGAGTTCAAGTCCCATGTTGGGTGTAGAAATTACTCAAATAAATAAATATTAGGGATGCCTGTGTGGTTCAGTTGGTTAAGCGTCCGACTTCGGCTCGGGTCATGATCTCACGGTTCATGGGTTTGAGCCCCACGTCAGACTCTGTGCCGACAGCTTGGAGCCCGGAACCTGCTTCAGATTCTGTGTCTCCCTCTCTCTCTGCCCCTCCCCCACTTGCACTCTGTCACTCTCCCAAAAATAAACGTTAAAAAAAAATAAGATTCACACAAATTCATGAATCTGATTTTCGACAAAAGAGCAAAGGCAACTATATGGAGAAGAGTCTTCTTGACAAACAGTGCTGGGACTGGACATCCATGTAATCAGAGATAAATGGACACACATCCTCTGTTCATGTGAGGCTTAATGTTGTCACAGTGTTGATATTACTCAAAGTTGCAGATTCAATGCAATCCCGATGGACATCCCAAGGACACTGCCTGTAGACAGAATTCACGCGGAATCTCAGGGACCCAGAACAGCGAAGAAAACAATCCTGGAGGAGAACAAAACTGGAGGAATCAGTTCCTGATTTCCGCACTTACTACGAAGCCACAGTAATAAAAACAGTGTGGTATTAGCATAAAAACAGACGTAGAAACCAATGCAACGTAGAGCATCCAGAAACAAACCCTTGTTTGTATATGGTCAACTGATTTTGACAAGGTGCCACGACCATTCAATGGAGAAAGAACGTTATCAACAAATGGTGCTGGGAAAACTGGACGTCCTCATGCAAAAGAATGAAGTTGGATCCTTACACCATAAACAAAAACTCACTCAACGTAGATCAAGGATCTAAAACAGTAAAACTCTTAGAAGAAAACAGCACAAAAGCTTCACGACCATGGACTTGGCAATGATTTCCTGGATAGGACACTAAAGGCACATGTAATGAAAGAAATAGACAAATATGACTTCGTGAAAATAAAATTGTACATCAAAAGGCACTATGCATAGAATAAAACGGTGCCCCAAAGAATAGGAGAAGATATTTGCAAATCATACTTCTGATCAGAGATTGAGGTCCCCAATGTACAGAGAAGTCTTCAAACTCAGCAGTGGGAAGACAACCAACCAGACTCAAAAATGGGCAAACGAGGCTCTTCTCCCAAGATACACACAAGTGGCCACTGAGCACAGGACAAGATGCTCATCACTGATCACCACTGATCACCAGGGAAATGCCGATGCGAACCACGACAAGGGCCCACCTCACACGCCCTAGGACGGCGGGAATCAAGAAAACAGAAGACAGCAAGCGATGGCGAGAATGCGGAGTCTGGAGGCCATGCTCCGTGGGTGGGAATGCACACTGTTAAAGCCGGTGTCGAAAACAGTACTGGAGCGCCTCGAAAAAATTAAACGCAAAATACCCCGTGATCCAGCGATTCCACTTCTGGGTGTATGCCGAAAAGAAGTGGAAGTAGGGTCTCGAAGAGAGATTCGCTCACAGCAGCATCACTCTCGACAGTGAAACCGTGGAAGCAACCCACGTCTCCTGACAGATGAACGGATGAGCAAAATACAGTGCGTCTGCGCAGGGCAACGGGATGGTTCCGCTGGCATCAAATTCTGCCACACGCCACAACGTATCCGCGTCACGTTCGGCGCAACATGCCAGATTCCTCTTCCAGGAGGCGCTGGGAGCCGACAACATCACACAGCAGACATCGGAACGGCGGGGAGGGGAGACAGGACCGTTACGCTTTCACACGTGTCAAGCTTCAGATTAACGTGAGTTCTGGGGGATGGATAGTGGTGGCTGCACGACCAGGAGAACGCGTTTAACGCCCCTGAACTCCACACCTAAAAGCGGTAAATCGCTGCTATGTACGTATGCATTTTTAAGTTGATTTATTTGAGAGAGAGAGAGAGAACAAGCAGGTGAGGGGCAGAGAGAGGGAGAGAGAGAGAGTCCCAAACAGGTTCTGTGCGGTCTGCGCGGAGCCCAGCTGTGACATCGCGACCTGAGCCTAAGTCAGGGGTCCAACGCTCGAGCCACTGAGCTACCAGGCGGCCCTTGTTGTGGACATTCTAAGTCAGTGCAAAAAAAAAGGTGAGACGATGCGCTACTGAGCCACAGAGAGGAGCCTGAAGCACACGTACCGCTGAGTGAGGGAGGCCACCCTGAAAAAGCTGTGCCTGCGATTCCACGGCATCCGTGTACTCCAACCACGGAACACTCTGGAAAAACCCACACTACAGAAACACCAGGAAGGCCGGTGGTGCCAGGGCTGGGAAGTGATGGGGTGACCACGAGAAGAGCAGGGATGCTGAGGGACACGACTCTTCTGCGCGGCACCGCACAGGATCACCGCGGGCACCCACTTGTCAAAATCCAAGGGGTGTCTGGGCGGCTCAGGGCCCACTCGGGCCATGATCTGATGGTCTGTGAATTTGGGCCCCGTGTCGGGCTCTGTGCTGACAGTACAGAGCCTGCTTGGGATTCTCTCTCTCTTCCCGTCTCTCTGCCCCTCCCTGACTCCTGCTTTCCCTCTCAAAATTAGAAAAAAAAAAAAAAAGAAAGAAAAAAATCCAAGTACAAGATAGTAAACCTCTATGGGAAGATGGCTGGTAACGATGTATCGATGTCAGTTCCCAACTGGTAAGGACGAACAGCTGGGCTCACAGAAGTCCTCCTGGAGGCTAGAAACAGCAGTGGGAGGCGGGTGGAGGAGGGAGAAAGTCCTCCCTGCGGACACGGACACCCCGTGAGAAGGCCAATCAGCACCCGCCTCCTGGAGGGCTCTGAACCCAGAACCTGCAGACCCCTGGCCCAGCTGCCCCGCTGGAGGTAATCTGCCCAAAAATAAAGGGCTTGCCTGGCTAAAGACATTGGGCGGAATAAATACGCGTATGCCTCTTCGACATAAAATCCCTAAGAAGTTTCCTTCGTTGACCAACAAACTCACGACAGCCTGGGAGGGAAACCATTAAGAGAGAAGACATTTTGAGTGGGGGGCTCCAGGCACGTCTCCTTGGAGACGAAGCCAGGGTGCCCGCTGTCCCTCCCACTGCCACCCCCCAACACCTCCCGCACCCTCCCCTCCCCTGCCAACCAGCGACCAGCCCCACCCCCCAGGGAGCACTGGGCAGAGGCGCTGGGACACCCTGTCCACCAGCCCCCTCTCCGGGCACCTCCCCAGGGCCCAGCACACTCCTTCCTGGCCCCCACGACTCCTGCTCTGCATCCCACCCACGGGCAGCACGGACACCTGCTTGCTGACCCCCACTTCACAAACACAACTCTCCCCTGGAGCCACGTTCCCCGGGGTTTCTGCCCACAGTCCACTCCTTCACGGCCAACCCTCTTAAAGTGCCCCAGTGCTGCCTTTCACCCGCTCTAGACCGACCCGGCAGTGTTCCCACTGCTCCAAGGACACCGCGGTCACCAGTGACCCCATGTGGCTGAGCCCAGCCATCTTTTCCCCACTCTGATCAGAGCTGGGTCCAGCCCAGCTGCTTACCCTCATCTCCCCCCTGGGCTGTCGTGACTCCACGCTCCCTCCTTCACTCTCCCTTTCCGGGGCCCTCTTTGGCCCTCTTCAGCCGCATCTCCGCAAACAGCCGGCTCCCGGGCCGGGCCTGCCTCCTTCCCCCTCCCCAGCTACAGCTTCTCCAGGAAACCCCATTCAATCGTGGCTTTAAATACCCCTGACCTCATCCTGACACCACACGCACACACACGCACACACACGCACACACGGGCAGCTCTGAGAGAATGGATGGTTTCCTGGCATCAGCATTTCAAACTCAACCCCTCTCAAAATCTTACGAGGGTAGGACTTACAAAAACACCATTAACTCTTTCTGGAAAGGAAGCAAACGACAAACGGTGGTGAGTGAAGTGACCCACCAACCGTGTGCCTGCACCTCATTACGGCCCCTAGGCCCCTGGACAGGAGACCTGAGTACGGGAGTAGAGGACACACACAGTCCGGGCGGGCGGGGGAGGGGGACGGGACAGAAGCGTGGAGGCGCTGGGCTGTGGAACCCAGCAGCCCAAGCTCTAAGCACCACAGGAAGATGGGCTTCAACAGTTAGCTTCGAAAGCCGAGAGACATCCACCAGAAGCACAGAAAAAGAAACGAAAAAGCCTAACAAATTAAAACATAAACGACAGGCACAGATTCCAACTTATCAATAATCACAATTATAAATGGATTACTCTAAAGGAAGGAAAGACAGGGTGCCTGGGTGGCTCAGTCAGCTCAGGGCGCGATCTCATGGTTCGTGGGTTCGAGCCTCATGTCAGGCTCTGTGCTGACAGCTCAGAGCCTGGAGGCTGCTCCAGATTCTGTGGCTCTCTGCCCCTCCCCAACTTGCACTCTCACTCCCTCTCTCTCAAAGATAAATGAACGTTTAAAAAAATTTATTAAAAAAATGCAAACACTCTCAGATTGGGTTAAAATATAGCTAAAAGATAGAGGAATATAAAAAGCTTTCAAAGGTAAGCAGGTAAAGAATACTCCAATTGGGACAGAAAGGGGCATTCCGTGGTGGTAACAGTCAGGACCACTTGGGCGTCTCACACAGGGCCGCGGGACGCATGGCAGCACCAAGCAGATGCCCAGGAAGGATGGGCACGTCACCCTTCTGTCCCCGAGATAAGGGATTCGGTGAGTCAGGACACAGACCTGTTAACAAGCCACACGGAGGCTCAGTGAGACAGAGAGCCATGGAACCAACAAGTGGGGAGGATACATTCATTCTTCTCAAACCACAGCGAAACAGTCACGACAACAAGCTGCATATTAAGCCACAACGAAATCCTGAAAGGGGCCAAAAACCAAATATGACCTTAAAGCAATAAAGTTTAAAAATAATCACAACAAAGGGGAGGAGGTTGAGGGCTGGGAGAAACGGGGAGGGGATCGACAGGACACTCGTTCTGATGCGCGGAGAAAGTACACGATTAGGGAACCACTGCCCCGTGCATCTGAAACTTGTGCAACCCTGTATGTCAGCTACGCTGGAATTAAAAACACACATTTTGAAAGAAAGAAATGGAATATTTAAAACCACCAAAAAAAAAAAAAACAAAAAACAACCCTACAACAAAATTAGCTCCCCTCCCCCAACTTGAAAAATGTCAACGCCCTTCTAAATAACTCAAAGAGGGAACACAGACTGAAATTAGAAACTATTTAGAAACGACCAGCGATGAGAGCTGCAAGAGACAAATCCTCTCGCGCCAATGGGACGGACACACCTCCACCTGCAGGCATCCGGAAACACCCTCTTCCCCCCAAGAGCCAGAACCACCAAGAAAACCAAGTAACAGTGGAGAAAGCAGAAAGAAGTGAGGATTAATGAAGCGGAAACAAGGCGGCCTTGCTCAATGGAGCAAAGGAAAGACCCGAAACAGTGACGGCCCCTGGGAGTCTGGCCAGGAGGAGAAGGTACCGTAAAGTAGTGAGCGGGTCTACCTCCACCAGTAAGCACATCGCTGACCCTCAGCTGGGGCTGTCCCTCCCCCAGCGTGCACTTTGCACAGGATGGGGCTGTTTTCTTGCTTTGGTTTCATATTGTGCGCGGCTGCTGCCCTGGGATCCAGGATGTCCCAGCCCGTCACGTTAGGAGCCTCTTCCCAAAGAAGTGTTCGTTACGCCCAGGAAGACAAATATTGATCCAGATCACATGAACAACAAGTAGGAAAATGTTTTCCATGTATACTTAACAGGTAAAATACGTAACACTCAAAATGTAGAGAATATCTAGAAAGCAGTTTTTTACAAGTACTAAGTAGAAAGGTAAGGTGAAAAGTAGAAACATAGCTGAGAAGCTTACAAAATATATATCCCACCTGCCTGTACCTATAGGTTGAAAGACACGTATGTGACAACACAGACGATAATCTAAAATATCATGCAGGAAATTTTAACAAGGACCAGAAGTCAGAGATAAGTGAGAAATAGGATTTTTCACCACTTCTGAAGCCCCCTTATTTCCGTAGCATCTTAATTTTTATAAGACAGAATATATTCTACTTGAATAGACGTTTAAATTTTTTTTTTAATGTTTATTTACTTTTGAGAGAGAGAGAGCGAGCAGGGGAGGGGCAGAGAGAGAGGGAGACACAGAATCCGAAGCAGCCCCAGGCCCTGAGCGGTCAGCACAGAGCCCGACACCGGGCTCGAACTCATGGACCGTGAGATCATGACCTGAGCCAAAGTCGGCTGCTTAACCGACTGAGCCACCCAGGCGCCCCTAAGGTTTTTTATTTATTTATTTATTTTTTTTCAACGTTTATTTATTTTTTGGGACAGAGAGAGACAGAGCATGAACGGGCGAGGGGCAGAGAGAGAGGGAGACACAGAATCGGAAACAGGCTCCAGGCTCTGAGCCATCAGCCCAGAGCCCGACGCGGGGCTCGAACTCACAGACCGCGAGATCGTGACCTGGCTGAAGTCGGACGCTTAACCGACTGCGCCACCCAGGCGCCCCAGGTTTTTTATTTTGAAAGAAAGCACGAGCAGGCGCACTAAAGTAACTTGGCGTTCAAAACGATTTAACTTCAAGGATATTCCTCAAAACACTAATGGAAAGAAACTCCCCACGATTTTAAGAGTCTCCTACCGCTTTTCCAACAGCTTGCTGAGCCTACTGCACTCACGTCAAGAGGTCAACTCGTCTGGAACCGTGGTTCGTGTGAGGGGTGCAGGAGCGGATGCCCCACCCCCACCCCCGGCCGGCGGGAAGCCACGCACTGGGGGTTCTGGCTCCCCCAGCAGACGGCACAGGCCTCCCTTCCCATTGGCCGAACCCTTGGAGCCACAGACGCCCTTCGGGTGCCCTGGCGCGAGGCAGGGTCCTAACCCGGCTCTCCGTCTCCCAGGGCAGCTCCGATCGAGGCCTCCTCCCGAGACGCGCGGGTGCCCGGGGCCCGGCGGCCACGCGGCGAGAACCCCCTCCCACGGCCGGGCGGCGCGGGGGCCGCGAGGCCGGTACTGACCGCGGCTCAGGGGCAGCAGGCTGCTCAGGTAGGGGAAGCTCGCTCTCCGCAGCTCGTCCAGCTTCTCCTGCAGCTTGCGCACCTGGCTGTCGGAGCGGCTGACGCGCTGCCGCAGGGTCTTCAGCTCGCCGTTCTTCTTCTCCACCTGCTCCCGCAGGCAGCACACCTGGCTCTTGTTCTGGCGGGACGAGAAACAGTAGGAGTGCAGCGAGTCGATGAGCCTGCAGGCCCCCGACGCCGACAGGATGACCTCGTTGATGGACATGGGGCTGGCGTCACTGTGCTCGCTCTGCACGGCTTCCGCCGCCGGCTTCGGGGTGACGTCCGTCGGAGGGGCGGAGGGGCTCTGGGAGGGCTTCTGAGGCGTCGCCGTGAGCGACGAACTCGGGGGGCTCTGGGCCAAGCCCTTGTCGGGCCCCAGGCTGGTCCCGCTGCAGCCGGGCTCCACGTCTCTCTTCGGCCTCTTTCGGTCAACGGGCTCTCGGGGCACAGACGCCCTCTCGCGCGCGTGCTTGGAGGAGAAACTGTAAGAATGAAGTGAGCCAATGAACTTGCAGGCCCCAGACCCTGGCGGGGTAAAGTCATCCACGGAAATGCCGCTCTTGTCCACCAGGCCTCCGTCGGGCGCGGCGGCGCTCTCACCGCCGGCGTCTACTGCAGACGCCTCTGCTTCGCCCTGACCGCTGGCGGCGGCGGCCGAGCCATCGGCCGGAGTTCCTGCTGGGGCCTGCGGCGCCCGCTCCCGACCGGCGGCTTCCTGGGCGGCCCCGGGGGCGGTCTCACCCTGCGGCGCGGCCTGCTTCACCTTCCGGGCCCCGGGCTTGGCCATTGGGTTTGCACCTGAGGACGACGACGCACCTGCGGCTCCTTTTCCGTCCGCCCCGCTCGCGTGTCCCCTCAGGCCCCCCGAGGCCTTTCTGGTGTCCTTCCTCCTCGTGCGGCCATGGCCTCCGGTGCTCCTCTTCTTCTCAGGCAGGTGGAAGATGGAGGGGACGGCCGTGGGCTTGAGCAGGCGATGCTGGTCCTCCAGCCTCTTGGAGAAGCTGTCTTTGGTGAAATGTTCACTGCAGAGAAAAGAGTACTTGGTGGGGGTCCAGTTGTCCCTCTGAACAGCTTTTAACCACTGGATCAGACGCTTTGAGTCCTTCAAGGGGAACCTGCAGGAAGAATGACAGAGAATTAGAAAAAAAGAGCTAAACGTCTCCTCCTAAATTTATCAATCACGAAAGCAAAACAAGTGGTTTTGCAAATACCCAATGCCGCGTTGACTTTACTCATTTAAAACTTAAGTAAAAACGTAAGGGACACCTTCTGCTCGTAAGTGATTGTGAGATAGAAGCCAGCCAGCCTCCCCACCTGCCCACAAGGAGCTCACGGTTTGTAGGGCAGAGAACGAAGGTAACTCCTCCCAGGCTGTGGTGAATGTCCCGTAGGGACACAGAATGCTCGGAGAGATCGCACAGGAGGGCGTCCGACTACAGGAAAGGCTTGGGGAAGCCCTGGGAATAGTTCCTAGAAACGCACAGCACAACTGCCCTCCTGGTGTGCCTCGGAGGCAGGATGCCAGGTGCGAAAACAGGGACGGCTGGTCTCCTAGTTAGGGGCCAGGTCAGGCGCTGGCCAGCAAGGGGTCAGGAGAGCATCCCAGACGGTCTGCCTGATGCCCGACCCTCACAGCTAGAGCTGTGACTCCAGCAACTGAGGATAATTCAAAGCTGCAGTCCTGGGTTTCTACTACATTTCCATGGCCGGAGCGAAAGTGTCTTTTAAAAAGCAACTAACTCCTAGAAAACACTAAAACACTTAGCAGTCGTTTCTTCTCATTGTTAGACAAGATCCCTATTTACAAAAGTCGGACCAAACTCTGCCCTGGGGGTGGGGTGGGTGGTTCCTCCCAAGGGCCATCTCTGCCCCACCTGAGGCCACTGTGGACCAGGACCAGGGCCAGGCAGATACTAACGCGCCCCAGGAAGTCCCATGCAACGCGACCTTCCACACTTCCTCAATGCTTTGTGAGCCCATTTCCCCAAGACCCTGGTCCCCGTCGTACCCTTTGCCCTTACCAGCGAAGACCACTATGGATGCCGGCCAAGAGAAGCGACTCTGCACTGATTTGCCTCATCTGTGAAAGCAGTATCAAAACTTTCCGGACACAGGGTCTGAGCAAAACTCCAGAAAGCACGATGGCTGACCTCTAAAACAATCTGCTATCAGCTCTTTTGATAGATTGTAACAACTGAAGAAAACAAACCCCTGAGAACTCCCAACGAAACTACCGGCAACCAACGGGATTCAAGTTTTTAAAACAGGAAACACAAGTGTCTGCGCGGAGGCTTTCCAGGGAGCGAGTCGAGGGGCTGAGAGCGGCCCATTTCCAGAATCCCTCAGAGAGGGGGGCCAGGCCCGGCCAGGAAGAAGCGGCCAGGAGCGCCGGGTCCAAGAGTGGGCCGGGGAAGCCCCCCCTGTGAACAGCGGGCCTCGCCCTGCTGGTGCGCAGGATGCAGCCAGCACGACTGTCCAGGGACGCACCTGAGCGCGGCAGGGCCACCTCTCGGCGCGACCGCCGGGACCCTGCTGCTGGCAGAGCGTGTGGCAGCGCGTGTCAGTCCTCGAGGCACAACTTGCATCTGCTCGGCCCCAGTCCTGATCACTCGCCTCAAGGCAGGGTCCCTCGCGATCGAAAGAGCACAAAAGTCACAGCAAACGCAAGAGGACAACTAAGCTAAGAGCGTCTCCAGGACACACTGTCTGGAAACCGGCGGGGCCAGCCCGAATCAATGGAGCGCAGGGTGGCCGCGGGGCGGAGGTGAGAGAGGGTGGTGGCGGCCGTAAGGTGGGCGCCGGGCGGCCTCCACGTCGGCGTGGGGTAGGTGCCCGGTGGCGGAAGGGCGAAAGGCCGGTGGCCGCAGAGCGGCCGCCGGTGGGCGCCGGGGTGGCCGCGGTGGCCCGAGACGCCCGGCCCAGAGACGGCGGCCCGGGCCAAGGTCACACAGCGCCCCGCGCTGACTCACTCGCGGGACCGGCCCCGAGGCCCGGCGCACCGAGGGCCGCCCGCCTCGGGCCGGCACGCGCGGCCTCAGTTTCCCCGCGGTGCCGGGCCGGGCCGGGCCGGGCCGGGCGGGGGCGTGGCCGGCCGGGCCGCGCGGGCGGCCGGCCGGGCGGTGGCGGGCGGGGCCCCGTTACCTGTGGAAGGAGACGGCGCGCTTCTCCCCCTTGCCCTGCCGGTTGGAGCAGTTCGCGGCCGCGCAGCAGATCACCATCTCGGGCCTCAGGCCGCCGCGCCGCCGCCAGGCTCCGGCCCTCGCCTCGCCGCGCCGCGAGCGGGACCGCCCCGAGGGGAGGGCGCGCGGCGACACGGCTGCGGGACGTGGGAGCCGGCCCCCGCGGCTCCCGTACGGCAAGATGGCGGCGCGCGCCCGGCCGCCCGGCCGCCCGGCCCCCAGGCCGGGCCTCGGCGTGCCAGGGTTCCCCAGCACCAGGCGGGGCGCAGCCCGAGGCTCCAGGCGTCGAGGGTGGGCGGGGGCGCCCCGGGCCGGTGGCCCCGTACGGCAGCATGGCGCGCCGGCCGGTCCGTACGGCAAGATGGCCGCGCCGGCGGCCCGGGCGCACGGCGGGCTGACGCGCCCCCCCACCCCGGGGTCCCGCCGCCCGCCCGCGTCTGCTTCCGCCAGCCCAACGGGTCGCTGCCGAGGTCCCCGGAGCGAACGGCGCAGGCCGCCAGGGAGCCGAGCGCGCGGGCCCAGCCCTCGGCTTTGGGCCCCGCCGTACGCCAAGATGGCGGACGTGCAATTCCACCCTCACTTCCGGCCCCGCCCGCTCCCGCTAGGCCCGGATTGGCCCCGGCAGCGGCCCGTCGCGTCGCGCTGCGGAACCGTCGGAGCGACGCCGCTCTCAGTCGGCGGCCGGAGAGGGAAGATGGACGCAGGTGAGGGCCCGAGCGGGCGCTGGGCTACCCGCGGGCGGCGCTCTCCTGGCCCCTCGGCCGCCGGGGTGTCGCCCGGCCTCGGCGGGCGTGAGGGCTGGGCGCGGGGCCGCGGGGCGGAGCTGGCCTTCACGCGGAGCGGGGCGGGGACGGCGTCCGTGGGAAGGCCGGCGCGGATGTGACAGCGGGTGTTTGCGTGTCTCGGCGCCTTCTCGGTCCCGCCCGGGCGCCCGGCGACAGGCCCAAGGCCAGCTCGGACGAGAAGGGGCGGCGTGGCGTCCCAGACGGGACACCGCCTCGGTGTCGGGCGCTTGCTGGGGGTCGGGCGGAGCTGGCTCTAGAAACTGCGGCCGGAGAATGCCTTGTCTTCCCCCACCCGCTCCCCATGCCCGGGGAATTAAGAAGTGGAGGAGACTCTTGAACTCTCTGGAGGCCAGAAACATACTCACGGCACGCGCTTCTTCTTCTTTTTCTTCTTCTTCTTCTTTTTTAAATTCAGTGACCAGTAGATCATGCCAGCTTTCTTTCCGTGGTTGAAGAGAGCACCTGAATTCATCTCATCATAACTTAACTTCTTGGGGTCCTAATGCAAAGTATGTGGCCGAGCGGGAGGGTGTGTGTATTATCCGTGTGTACACGTACATGTGCGAATATCCGCATATGTGGTGTTTTGGTCTGTCTCATCGTGCTTCTGTTCAGAGGAGAGACCGTCCCTTCATTTTTGCTGGCAAGCTATTTTGGGTCTTTGTTCAGTAGCCTTGAAAGCATTTCCAGGGCAGTCTTAGCGTTTTCGTTCATTATAGGGAGTGATTGGCCTTCAAGCACCGCTCCCCTCCCCCACCTGGTTTCATCCCACCTGGTTTCATCCCACCTGTCATCCTGGATAGCATTGTTTGCTCTGTCTTTCTTCTGGCAATGGCAACAAAAACTTACTGAAATCTCAGTTTGGAAATGAATGCAAACGTGTATGGCCAGTATTTCAATGATTTGTAGCATCTTGTCCTTTAAATGTGTTGGGGAGGCTCAGTTAAGCCTGCGACTTCAGCTCAGGTCATGATCTCAGGGTTGTGGGTTCGAGCCCCGTGTCAGGCTCTGTGCTTCTGTGCTGACAGCTCGGAGCCTGGAGCCTGCTTTGGATTGTGTGTCTTCCTCTCTCTGCCCCTCCGTCGCTCGTGCGCGCGCTCTCTCTCTCTCTCTCTCTGTCTCAAGAATAAATAAAAACATTAAAAAAAAATAATAAACGCGTTAAGTTGTGGTGGAGACTGTTGCCCAGATTCCCAAAAGAGCAGGTTAAAGAGGTTATTTTTTGTGAGGTTTGTTTTAAAAAGAAGTGTCAGAGAGTGTTTTACTGTTTGCTGGGGGCAGGGGGCACAGGGTGGAGAAAGGAATAGAATTATTTATCCACTTTCTTGAAGTTAGCCCTGCCCAGAAACTGTAGACCTTTGACATGGGAGAGTTGGTTAAGGGGGAAAACATGGTTTAATGCTGGTTGTATTGCCATGCACGTGAAAATCAGCAGGTTAAAGTTAGGGGTAGCCACGTGGTGGTTCCCTGAAGTCATCTCCAGGGAAAACACCAAAGCTGTTTCAAAGTACCAGAAGGTGTTCGCATTTGAGGGCCTCTGTTGATGCTGATAAAAGTACGTGTGGTATCTGTAAGCTGCAGTGGAGGGTTTTTTTCCTGATGTGATGTTGTGCATCCTTTTAGGGATGATTAACGACCCAGTCTCCCCTGATCCCTGGAGTCCTTACGGATTCTGCCTTCTTTGACCAAATCTTACGCAATTCCTGGTGGTTCTGTTTTTACAGTGATCCATTTGATAAACTACATTTATTGTTGAGTGAGAGGTTTGTGTTGGGCATTGTTCTAGGCCCTGGCTAGCGAAGTGAACAGAATAGACAAAAGCCATGTGGCTCACGTGGGAGCGGGATGTGGGCCAGGAGGGTTGGAGTCATGGGCAGGGTGTCTCTGCAGACAGAGGTAAGTTTTAACTGAGACCCAAAAGCAGCGTAGGAGGAAGGGCAGGTGGCCCAGTGTGGCCGGGGTGCAGCAGGTGGGATGAGAGCTTAGGAGCTGAAGGCAGAGAGACGAATTGGGCCCAGGCACAGGACTGGGCTGTTTATTCTAAGCAAGTTGGTGACTCTTTGGGAGGTTTTGAGTGGAGGAGTACCGTGACGGGAAATGTGTTGCACACACTCACTCTGGCTCTTCCGTCCGGGAATGCTGCTCGTGCTGAGAGGGGCAAGGGCAGAAGCCAGGAGGCCGGTAGGGAGGCTCCAGTAGGGACGCTCTGCTAGGGACACTCTGGTTGGGAGCCTGTTGCAAGGAAGCCCAGCGGACCTTACTTAGTTGGGTCAAATTCTGGATGTGTTGGAGGCTTGAGACAACAGGACCGTCTGTGGGTTGGAGGTGATGGGCGGTAGGACGGGACGAGAGGAAGGAGTCGAAGGTGGCGCTGAGGTTTGTGGCCTGAGCTGAGAAGCTGCTGGGGAGGACCTTGGGAGTGGTGCCGGTGGGGAAGCTGTTGGGAGTTTGGCTTTGTACGTGTTGACTATTGTTCGACATCTGCTTTGCGACGTCCGGGGAGGTTTGGGTCCCCGGCCTGGAGCTGAGGGCGTGGGCCTGGACTAGAGGTTCAAGTGTGTGGGAAGCCACTTTGGAGGAGTTGCTGATGGTCTGAAGAGAAGGAAAAAGAAGGGGCCTAGGAGGGGTGCCCAGGGCTGCCGGCCGGGGCATAGGGGTCCAGAAGGCGGCAGGCTGGCTGCGGGCCCGTCGTGTTCTCCCCTGAGCCCCCAGCACTTGTGTCAAGACACGCTCTGGGTTCAGGGAACCGACCGGTGCCAGCGGTTAGAGAGCTGCACCGCCCGTCCCCTAAGGACAGAGCCGGCACCTTGTGCGCGCAGGCCTTCGCGCTGCGTCTGGTGCGTGGCTGGTAATTGAAGCAGAGCTTGAATCTGTGACACTTTCCCACTCTGCACTGCAAGGACTTCGGTTTGGAGAGTTTGCCACGTAAAGCTAGCCTGTTGTACACGAAGGTGTAAACGGCGAGAAGGGGCTGCTGATCCCTGCGGGGCAGCAGGGTTCAGAGTGGCCTTCTGTCTGGTGTGCTCATGAGCGCGTTATTTTCTAGTTCTTGGTGTCGCTAACGTTCCGGGTACTTTTCCTGTCTCTTCCTTCTATTCAGAATTGAACTGCCAACATCTTCATGTAAACTATTTGGGATTTTAGAAAGTAACCACTTGCAAACCTGCTATTTTAAACAGACATTTTCTGGGGTGCCTGGGTGGCTCAGTCGGTCGAGCATCCGACTCTTGGTTTGGGCTCAGGTTGTGATCTTACAGTTCATGGGTTTGAGCCCCATATCAGGCTCTGTGGTAACAGCGTGGAGTCTGCTTGAGACTGTCTCCCTCTCTCTCTGCCCCTCCTCTGCTTTCTCACTCTCTCTGTCTCTAAAATTAAAAATTAAACGGGGCGCCTGGGTGGCTCAGTCGGTTAAGCGTCCGACTTCGGCTCGGGTCACGATCTCGCGGTCCGTGGGTTCGAGGCCCGCGTCGGGCTCTGGGCTGATGGCTTAGAGCCTGGAGTCCGCTTCCGATTCTGTGTCTCCCTCTCTTTTTGCCCCTCCCCCGTTCATACTCTGTCTCTGTCTCAAAAATAAATAAAACGTTAAAAAAAATTTTTTTTTAATTAAAAAAAAAGATTTAACTGTAAACATTTTTTTTTTAATGTTTATTTTTAAGAGCCTTTGAGAGAGATGGAGAGGCAGAACACAAGCGGGGAAGGAGCAGAGAGAGAGGGAGACAGAATCCGAAGCAGCTCCAGGCTCCGAGCTGTCAGCACAGAGCCTGATGTGGGACTCGAACTCACGAACCATGAGATCATGACCTGAGCTGAAGTCGGGGCTGAGCCGCCCAGGTGCTGCTTAGCGTAAACATTTTTAAAGGAAAGGGAGAACGCTTCTTTTGATTTTGTTTATAAAACGTGATCTCTCAGAAGCTGTAGGTATTTTGGGGAAATGTCTTTGAAACGTGATGCTTTATAATAAGTTTGAAAGGAGCTAGTGGTGCGTGTATTTTGTATTTCTCCCTGGTTGGGTTACAGTGTGATTGGTACTAAGCGGAGAGAAATTGGTGACATTCGTTGAGCACAGTTCCCTATTTTTCTGTCAAATTAATAACATAAATCAGAACATTTCTTTCCTGATGGAATTAGCATGCTATTAAAGGTTTTTCTGCTCCTTCTTCCGGATGTGATCAGGGAGGAAAATGTGGAAAATCAAGTGTCTGGGACTCAGGTGACCAACTGAAGGCAAGTGCCTCTGAAGGAGCCCCTTTCTCACGGCGAATGGCACCTGTCAGCCCTTCTCGTCCTGCGCGTCACCTTAGTGGGGGTTAGTCATTTCCTGGGAGTCGGGAGACTGGCGGTCTTTTCGGGATTTGACCCTTTTTAACGTGGAAGGTATGTGAACTGCTTCACACAGGATTGAGATCACACGGGATGGTGATGAAATTAGATAAAGGGCGCATCAATTTGCCGCAGCCTCTCTGGGAAGGAGGCAGAGGCCGCCGGCCGGTGTGAGCGGAGTTGGTAGACGAGTGGCCTCCCGTGTCGGCCACTTTGTTCAGGCGTTGCGAGCTGAGTTTTAAAGGAGGAAAGTGCTGGTTTGTCTATTGAACTGTTTTCTGAACGGGTGTCCTGTAACATTTTCCGTTCTGCAGGGTCATTAATATGTGTTTTGACCAAATTAACACGAACGGCAAAAGTGTTCTCTGAGGGGAAGGGAGATTCAGTTCCATCCCATGAAATGTGAGGTCCAAGAGGATATGAAAGAGAGGAAGAGGGGGTGCTGAAAACCACGGCTGGGTGCCGCACATGTTGCTGGGACCTGGCACCAGCCTGTGTCCCCACCCGCCCTGGACGGAGCCAGTGGCTGTGTCCCTACTCCGTGGTCAGGGGACCCGGGCGTGCATCCTGCAGCCAGCAGGTGGGCTCTCTGTGCCCAGAACCAAATCTTCCAGCAGCTACAAAGTTGAACTTCGGACGTGCATGGATTTAGGAAAACATTGTCTTTGTTGGAGAGTACAATCTGGAAGGGCCAGGAGCTTGCTGGTATGGTCCAGGCGCCGTGAGGGTGCCGGGCTGTGGGGACACCAGGCGGGTCCCATCCTCCGGGGCAGGGGGGGTTGCCGGGCAGGACTCTGGTGGCCGCACGGGGACCAGGGGTCCTTCGGTTGCGTTCCTGGGCTGAACTGCCGCAGGTCCATGGGACTCGTCGCAGTGGCTGGCATCTGCGCTCTGAGCACGGCCCTGCGTCTGTGAGGGAGGTTTGGGCCTTAGATGCAGTTTCGTGCTCCTGCGGGTCGTGTTCCAGGCCAGCTTCCTGCTCACATGGCCCTGGGGGCCACAACTCAGTTACAGAGCGTGGGGGCTTCTTGTTCCTGGCTGTGGCATTGCCAGCGTGGCCGGCTCGGTCGCTCTCAGGGGACCCACCCTGAACCTCGCTTCCTGTCGCCCCTTGTGGCACAGAGCCTTTCAGGTTTCCTCCTCACACCGTCCCTGTTTTGCCGATGAGAGGACCAAGGCAGAGAAAGGTCACCACCAAGTGAGGGTGAGCCTTCTGGTTCCACACGGCGGGGAGTGTGTTCGACAGGCAGTGTCCCCCAGGACCGGGAGGTGACCATGGTCCCTGTCCGAGGACGCCGCGGTGCGCTGGGGGCAGCGTGTCTGCAGCTGGTTCCAGAGGCGGATGGGATGTGACTTGCACCCCCCCCGGGGCGGTCACTGGAGGGGCAGGGGCAGGAGAAACAGTGGTGTGAGGGGACATGGGGAACAGGGGCACGGCAGCGCTCTCTGGGGACCCGCAGATAACGTGTGCCCTCGCTTCAAGGCTCCTGCTGACCTGGCAAGAGCCGGGGTCACTCCCTGGTGTAGTTCATTCCCTTCAAGTGTCTGGCTCCTCGCTTGCTTTTGGCTGGGGCAGTAAAGGATCTGAGGGCATGCAACCCATAATTTTGTTAGCTCTGGGACGAAATTTGGTGACCGGTGTTAAAGGAACGCCTCTTACTCCTTTCCCTCTGAAGTTGGCGTGGTTGCCTATAAACTTTGCTAGTAAACCTAAGAAGTACCCCTGCTTTGCGTTTTGCCACCTCATTGATGAAAACCTCTCAACTTCAGAGGGGCCCCGGCTTTCACGCGGAGTGGCGGCCTTTGACGTGTGCCGCACCCCTGACGCGGTGCACGGGGGAGATGCCGCCCAGAGTACTCGGTAGCTCTCAGGGTTGTCAGAGACCCCTTCACCCAAGTCACCCGTAGTTGAAGGCTGCGGCCGTAGGAGGACCTCAGACGTTAGTAGGGCAGGATGAGAGTGTGGTCCTGTGGTGGGGTCGCTTGAGACCAGACAAGCTGTTTGCCTCCTTTCTCCTTGAGAATAGCTGAGTGTCCGCGTGGGTTACGGCCCAGAGGTCCTGATGAGAGAGAGAGAGGTAACAGGCATGGCGGTGTTTACAGCCCCGTGAGAAGGTGGAACGCGAGTCCGTTCCCGCATAGCGTTTGCAGTTGTGTGCAGAGACCAGAATTGTCCCTAACAAAGGAGGGGGAGGTAGCCTTGGGCTGGGGCTCTTCCTCACGGTGGAAGCGTGGGCAAGTCACACGCACCGAGCGGGGCCCCTGCATGTGCCCGAAGCCCAGCGAGTGACGCCCCGGTGCCTGCGTGCTGCTCAGGCGCTCTGGGCGGCGAGGCTTCTCTGGAAGCGCAAGACTGTTCTGATGCCATCCGATTTGGGGTGGGAAAAAAAGGCAGGGCTGGGTCTGGGTTCCTGACAGCCAGGGGATTCTTTAAGTAGCCAGCACGGGGTCTTCTGTTGCTGTGGATGTCTCTGTTGGCGGAGCACTGGCGGCCAGCCCCGTGTCGGGCATTAGCGCGCCTCCAGCGCAGCCTCGCCTCGTGGGGGGAGTACAGTTGCGCGCCTTTGAGCCTGCAGGTCTGCGTCCTCGTCCTCGATATTAGTGATGCCAGCTGACCTCGGAGCCCTTCAGTCTGCCAGCTTCTGTGTGAGCGCCTCGCGGGGAGGATTTCACGGACACTTTGCAGTCACACTGCGAGAGCATCCTGTTACTTTCCCCCCTACCCCCCCCCCCCCCCCATATTATGGGCAAGGAAATTGCTACACCAGGAGGTCAAGGAGCCCAAAGAACTTAGAAGCTGTGAGTGCCTGAGCTGGGATTTGAACCCCCACTGCCAGCGCCACACCCCCGACACCCCCAGGGGATCGCACACAGCACAGACCGATAGGCTGGGACGTTCACGCAGGAAACCGGGCGCTTGAGCGCTCAGGGCATGGACATCTGTGCAGCGGGACACCGTGAGACTGGTAGACATTTGCTGGAGCTCTGTGTCTGTGTGGACTGACCACGTTGTTGTCCAGAACCAAGAGGAGGAAATCAGGGGTGTGGTGTAGTTCCTTTGTGGGTCCACACGTAGACTTCTGGAAGGAGATTCACCGCTGGGTGTGAAGCTGCACATGATTTTTTATAATATTTTTGTAGTCTTGGGGTTTTAAAAATCAATATATCGTTGTTACCAAAAGGTAGGGCTGTTGTCAAAAAGTAAATTCAGATGCGGGAGAAACTATTATGATAGATTTTCCAAAGATTTTGGGGAAGCTGCAGGTGAAGGGTACAAGTGACTAGGTGCCACTGAGGCTTGGGAGCTAGCAGATGAGAGCTGTGCATTTTTGTTCCATGAGGAGCAGCCACAGAGTTGGGGGGCCCGGGACCTACTGTGCACCTTGCCTCGCGGGTGTCCGTCTGTGCTCTGCCGGGTCTGCAGACTGTGTGCACAGGGTTTCCTCAGCCGGGTCCAAGGACAGAGAGGGACCCTGGGCCTCTCTAGTTTCTTAGCTGAAGCAACACGCTATTAAGTGGTGCTCAGGACTTGCTAGCTCCACACACGGCAACCTCCTTAGCAGGTGGGAGCCGGTGGCCTTGTTCTCAGAGCGTCAGTGAAGTGGAAACAGCTTGCAGGGGCCTCTGGGTCCTTTTCTGGGAGTCTGTGTCCCGCCCTCTGCATCTGGCTTCGTCGTCCAGGAGCTTGTTTTCTTGCCCCTGAAGTGCCTGCCTTCACCCACGGCATCTGGACACATGCTCCTAGGGGACATTTACTCCACCGTCTGTTCAGTCTGCAGGCCCCCGTGTGCACTGAGATGCCAGGGCTACTTTTGTCCTGTAGGTTTAAATTTAAAACAAGTACTTAATGGGGCACCTGAGTCTAGATTTTGGCTCAGGTCATGGCCTCAGCACGGGACCAAGCCCAGCATTGGGCTCCACGCTGAATGTGTAGCCTGCTTGGGATTCTCTCTCCCCCTCTGTCTCTCTCACTCTCTGTGTCTCTCTCTCGGAAAAAAAACAAAAAAACAAAAAAACACACAAAAAAAGACAAAAAACTCTTAGAAAAAAAAAAAAGAATTAAGTTCTTCCCTGCCCTGGGCCTAGCCCAGTGGGCCTCACCTACGTGTCTGCTGGAAGGTGAGGCTCAGGCCGGGAGGGGGGCGGGGGGGGGGGGCAGATAGCTGGCACGACCCTGCGGAGATGCGGAATTCCACCTAGCTCCTTATACAGAAATGCTAGAGATTGTCTCTGATGCTGTTCTCTGGAATCATAAAAATGGGATCACTGTGTGTTTGGTTTCAATAGCTACTCTGACCTACGACACTCTTCGATTTGCCGAATTTGAAGATTTCCCGGAGACCTCAGAGCCTGTGTGGATACTGGGTAGAAAATACAGCATTTCCACAGGTATCAGCCATGGTGAGGCCTGCTGTGCTCACGGGGCTCAGTCTACAAAAAGCGTTTTGTGGTAATAATAGTTACCTGCTAAGTTTCTGTGACACGTGATCTACCAAGTTAAGGCTGTGTTTTCTTCTTTTAAATAATCCCTAGAAAAGGATGAGATCTTGTCCGACGTGGCGTCCAGACTTTGGTTTACATACAGGAAAAACTTCCCAGCCATTGGTAAGTGCTCTGCCTGTTACAACCTGTGACAATACGTACGTCGTATGAGGAGGGAAACTTGACAGTTAACCTCAGGAGGCCAGTTATTTGTCACTTCGTTTTAACTGTTGTAGCAACCTGAACTAAATATAAGCCGGCTGAGGGCTCGCGCCTGGTGTGGCAGAGTCAGGGGCCAAAGCCAGGACTCCTGATTCTTCCGAGGGCAGGGATTGTCGGTGTGCAAGTCAAGGTTTCTTCCTGGGACCTGAGATCCGGATAATGAGTCACAACCGGCATTTAAAAATGCAGAACAGAAGGGGACACGAATTGGTGTGTTACCATAGCGCACAGCGTGTCAATCCAGGAGGATCTAGTTTGTGTGTCTGAGTGTTGTCCCGTGCCGTGGTGGTGACAGTTTGCTTCCTGCTGTGGGGCCAGCATGTGTGGAAGCCATTGCCCTGTATCCGACACTTTTTAAAATTTTTTTGAAGTTTATTTATTTTGAGAGAGAGAGGGAGGGAGGGAGGGAGGGAGGGAGGGAGGGAGACAGACAGAGAGAGAATATCCCAAGCAGGCTCCATTCTGTCAGCGCAGAGCCCAACACGGGGCTCAGTCCCATGAACCATGACCTCATGACCTGAGCCAAAGTCCGACGTTTTACCAACTGAACCACCCAGGCGCCCCCCTCACCCCCGCCCCCGTCACCTTTTCCGATGTGTTCCACACTTAGCCGTGGGAGAGCTGAGGGGCAGCGTGCATACATATGTAGCACGACCGTACGTCCCACTGAGAGTGACCCTTCGTCGTCGGGACCCTGAGGGTGGACAGGTTGGGCACCAGGGCTCGGCCTGGCCTTTGCCGTTTGGAGAACCCGACACTGGAGGTGGTGGGGCACCGGAAGGCCAACGGGTGGCTGGTCTCAGGCCCCTCACCCAGACGCGGTTTCCTGCGTCCCTGGAGTGAGGTGTGTGTGGCCGAGCCATGGTGCCTGTCGGGGAGCGTTGCAGAGTGCGGACCCGAGGCCTGTGCCACCACACACCACTGTCTGATGAGCCCTGTCGGCTGCGCCCTGGGATTGAGGCGGGGTGGGGGTGCCTGGCGGTGCTGGCAGGACCCCGCTGTCCTGCGGGTCTGCGGTCTGGGCACAGAAGGACAGGCCGAGAGGAGCCTTGTGCGGTTTGGTGAAGTCATCGAGAAGGACGCGGCCTGCCTGTGAGGGCCACCATGGTCTCTTTCCTGCCCTGGCTACGCGGAGAGGATTGGTCTGTCTGGGGCGCTGCGCTCTGAAAGCCCAAGAGGCTTCGTGGGAGGGGCTGTGCGAGGCTCTGAGGTGACCTGGGCGGGGACAGTGGAGCCAGCTGGGGCGACCCTGGCATCCCTGCTCCTCCAGCACCTGCCTGTGGAATTGCGGGTGGATAGGACGTACAGGTGTCTCCTGGCGTGCCAGGGCCCATCCCAGAGGGCACTCAGAGCTGCGCTGCCTGGTGGCCACACCCTCTGTGCCCCGGGGCGGGCCCGCTGCCAGGGCACGGGGTTGTTGCTGACCCCCCGGTTCTGCTCCTGCCCTGCGGCCGACGTGCCCCTGCCCACTCTCGCAGCACCTGCGTCTCTGCCCTTCTGGGGCTCGGAAAATGGCTCCTGATTCAGCTTCAGGTTTCCTAGATTACTCACGAGGCTTCCTCTTTTCATGTGTTCCACACACTCTTAATTCTCTGCGACTGACTCGTTCACATATTTCACCCATCTTGAGAGGATGGCGGGGTGCGTCACTGCCCACTAAATGTGCCCTTGGCATGAGCAGGCTCTAAATGGCCTGTCACCTAGGGTGCAGCTGAGGTGGCGTCCGGGCCTCCCGCCGGTGGCCTCCTGGCCCACCGGGCCCTCTGACAGCGAGGCCTGTCTGTCTGTCTGCCCTGCCAGGGGGGACCGGCCCCACCTCGGACACAGGCTGGGGCTGTATGCTGCGGTGTGGACAGATGATCTTTGCCCAGGCCCTGGTGTGCCGGCATTTAGGCCGAGGTGAGTCATGGCGCAGGGATGGCAGCATTCTCAGCAAAGGGGACTGTGGGGTGAGGTCACCCAGAGTGATCACTGGTGGAGCAGAAACTGGGGTTCAGGGTTTTCTTGAGTGGTGACCCCCTGGGTTTCGTCAGCTCGAAAAAGTGACTGTAAAGGATACTGATGAGCGTTTGTCTTTCAAAAACTCTTTATAAAGTCACTGAAACCACGTCTATCTTCTGCGTGGATTTGTTCCGGTGGGTTAGCTCATACGTATTCGGAAGCTTGGAGAATTTGTTAACGTCAGGAAGGTTCAGGGAAGGGTATCCTCTGTGGCTTGGGTGTTCTAGAAGCGTAAAGGCCTCTCTCTGCTATTTGGGTACCGCTGACCTCTGCGTGTCTCCGGTAGATTGGCGGTGGACGCAGCGGAAGAGGCAGCCGGACGGCTACTTCAGCGTGCTCAACGCGTTCATCGACAGAAAGGACAGTTACTACTCCATTCACCAGATAGGTGGGAGGCTGCGGATGTGCGGGGTCCCCCGAGAGCCGCTCTGCTGTGGGGTGTGCGAGGCGTGAGGCTGTATGTAGGTCACTCCGGCCCATAACCGGCGGGGCTGTGAAAGCCGGACCCTGCCCCCGAGGGTTCGTCCCGCTCTGCGCCCTTCGCGGGGTCCAAGTGCTCCTTGTGTTGATTCGTGTTCTCCCGCGGGGCAGGGGAGAGGCAGAGCTCTGAGAGACCCGGCCCTCCTGCTCCTCACCGAGGGGCTGGGGTCCTGGCTCGTAGTGAAGGGCAGCCCTGGCGTGGCCTCCGCGCCTCTCGCGAGGAAGCGTCCTGGTGTGCGTGGGGAGGGCCCGCTGGAGGCCAGGGTGGGAGCACCCGTGCGGGCTTCCTGTGGAGCGTTGCTGCTGCCGCTTCGGGGGGGTGGGGGGGTGGGGGGGAGGGCTGCGGTGCCCGTCACTCATCCCGTCTTGTTTCCTGCAGCACAAATGGGAGTCGGCGAGGGCAAGTCCATCGGCCAGTGGTACGGGCCCAACACGGTCGCCCAGGTGCTCAAGTACGTGCCAAGCTCTGCCCCTCCCGTGTCCTGGGGTGTAGTGGAGCGCGAGACTCCGCTGAGTCTCGCTTGCTGAAGGCCGTGGGGGGGGTCTTCCCCTTTTCCCCTCACGGGCGGCTGCACCAAGTGGTCTCCTGTGTGGAATTTCTGTTTCCCGATAAATGAACATCTTCACCCGGATGGTGCACTTTGGGTGGGGCCCGTGTGTGTCACCCGGACCACCCACTGGTGCTTTCTGAGGGTCTGGGAGGTTGACGCTGGTCTGGAGCGACGGCAGTGTGGCGTGGGCACCGTGGGGCTCTGCCCCTTCCTGGGGCCCCGTGTCTGCAGCTGCGGCTTTCCCTCCACGTCCTGACTCGTGCACGTGCTGCCCACCCCCTGGGCTCTTCCCAGGCTCCTCGCTCAGCGGGTCTGAACCGGCCCTTGTCCTTCAGCCCCAAGCCCGCTCCTCCTCGTTGCGGCGACGGGCTGCCAGCTCCGCCCGGCTGCCCTGGTCGCGTTTCCTGGGTTGGAGGAACCCAGGTGCTGCCTTCTCTCGCACGTCCGCCTCCTAGCTGAGCCCCGAGCCCGCCCGCCATCTGTGTTCTTCCCCAGCCCCCCATTTGCTCAGCCCCCACCACATGCCCTCAAGGGCCCTGGGCCCAGCCCCGCATGCCTCGGGAGCCTAGTCTGCGGACGGTCAGTCTCCCTGCATGGTGCGTGCGCGTGGTCGGTCTGTGTGGCCCGTGTGCCTGGCCTGTTTGTGCGGTCAGCGTGTGTGGTCTGTACGTGACTCTGCTGGTGTGCTCCGTGCGTACGGTCTGTCTTTGTGGTCCGCGGTGCACGTGGCCCGTGTGTGCCGTGGCTGTGTGGTCCGCGTGAGTGTGGTGTGCTGTCTGTGTGGTGTGCGTGCTTTGCAGGTGTTCTCTGCGTGGCCTGTGTGTGTGGTCTGTGCGGTGTGCTGGTTGGCGTGGGTGCTCTCCACGTGCTCTGCGTGTCTGGACACGGGGTCTGTCCGTGGGCTCTGCATGTGGACTCTCCCTGTCTCAGCTGTTCCCTCGCTCCGCGTCCCCGCTGCTGCTCTGAAGAGCTCCTTCGAGGTTGCTGTCAGTCTAGTGGTTAGAGCTGAAGGCCAGGTTTGGGTCCTCTGTTTACTCTGCTGTCCAGCAGGTGGCCCTCGATGCAGGTGTTCTCTCTTGGAAACCCTGGGCCGCACGGTCACGCTCTCTGGTCCCTGTCGATGCCTCCATTGCGGCCGCTTCGCCCCATCGGGGAGCACCGCAGGGCCGGCCTGGGCCCTTGGCCGCTCTCTCCCTGTCAGCACCGGCCTCAGCTGCTGTGTGCACGCAGCCGGCTCCCAGAGCCACGTGCCCAGCCTCCAGGCCCAGGTCCACACGCTTCCTCAGCATCACCCCTTAGGTGTCTGAGGGGCAGGTCAACCTAACAGCCAGAACCCAAAGCCGGCCCCCCCTGCCCCCCCTCCCCAGCCTGTTCCTCTACAGGGAACGGCAGTGCTGTCCTTCCTTCCAGAACTCAGGCCAACAACTGAGATCCTGCCAGACTCTTTCTCGGCATACCCCGTCCCAGTGTGTCCAGACTCTAACCAGGGGTCACTGCTTCCCTGTCCTTACCCTGGCCCAAGCCCTGTCTTTTGCCTCCTCCTTGGTCTTCCTTTTCTCTCTGTCATTCTCGAGTCTCTGTGGAAATAGCAGTAGGTGACGCTTTCACAAAGTGCAAGTTGACCACCTCCCCCTTCTCTGCTCGGAACCGTCCTGGGGCTTCCCAGCTGAGTCCAGGGAAAGCGGTGAGCACACGCGGGGCCCTGCCTCCACTGCCCACCCTGTGCTCGCTCCCAGGCACTCTGCACCTGCCCTGGAAGTGCCCCCACTGCTGCTCCGTGCTTCTCCACGGCGCCTGCTGCCCACACGCTTCTTCGGAACGTCAGCCTCACGAGGGGTTGCTCTGTGTCTTGTGCGTCCGTGGGTTTCGGGCCCGCACCTGGCCCTCGGCAGACGTGAGAGGGAGGCAGCCAGTGGCGTGTTGCACACGCTCCCCCGGCCTCTACTCTGGCCTCCCATCGGGAGCGGCTCTGTATGGCTGCCCCGTGCCTTCCACGTGCGTCCCCAGACACACCAGATCCTCCCTGTCACCTGGGCGGCCCCTCCCCGTCACCCAGCACCCAGGGTGCACTCGCCCGCCTTCCTGCTGCACCTTCGGTTGCTCTCTGGGTTTCTTCAGAATCTTGTCTTTGGCCTCGGTTCTTTTCCGCGGCTGTTCGCAGTTGTGAAACCAGATGTCTGTGGGAGGACCCGAGTGCTGGTCAGTCCGGCACTTTTGGAGCTGCGTGTGCAGGTGCTGGGAGAAGCGGGGTGCTGGGCCCGCCTGGGTCGGCCACACCCCCGGTGCCTGAGGCGGGGCTTGCGCCCCAGTTCCCTTTCCACGTGTAGCTGGGTCAGGAGGTGATGCCGTGCAGGGCTCTGGCGCGGGGACTGTGTCCGCAGGTGGAGGCTGCGGGTGATGGAGGGTGCGCTGGGCCCAGGTGGGAACAAGCGGGCCGCAGCCTCGGCCTTCCTCCCGCCTGCGGTGCTGACCATCTCGGTCGTCATCTTTCTCATTCGCAGAAACCGCTAGAGCATTTGACGCTCTTTCCTTCACCTGCCCCGCACAAGTGAGATGTCTTTGATCGTGAAGGCTTACTGGTGTGTTCTCCCCTTTTCCGTCAGGAAGCTTGCTGTCTTCGACACGTGGAGCGCCTTGGCAGTCCACGTAGCGATGGACAACACGGTGGTGATGGAGGACATCAGTAAGTGAATGGGCGTGCGGGGCTGTGGCTGGTGGGCCTCGGGGGCGGCTCCCTGGCCCACGCTGGGCGCCCCCCCCCTCCCCCCGCCTGGCGTGCAGGTCGGCGCCCCACGCGCAGGCCAGGGGACCCCTTGTTCTCTTTCAGCACACACCAGGCTCGGGGGAGGGCCTGGATTCTCTGTAGAGCTGGGTTGGGTCCCTTAGTGCCCCGTGCTGTTTTGTGTCCTCGTTGCAAGTGAAGCGTTCCGGTGTGCTGGGTCAGTCCCTCGCGGGCATCCGTGCGCCGCAAGGAAAGGCAGGAATGGCTTTCTGCTGCGCCGTCTCGGGCCAGCGTGCAGCAGGAAAGGGGAGCGTAGCTCTGTCCCTCCCTCTGGAAGGATCCACGGGAAACCTGGAGGCGTCCAGGCATGCTGAAGTGGTAGTCCAGGAGGAAAACGGCTCCATCTGGCAGATAGCCTCTAGAGAGTGAGTTTTGAATTTGGAGTTGACATCCTCTCGTGCTACCAAGCCGACAAAACTCTTTCGAACGTCTTAGTTTTTTCCTCGGGAACGCCTTTTCCCCACGGTTTCCCAGCCCTCCCTCCCTCCGGTCTTGTTGAAGATTGTCACGTAAGAAAGAGCCTTGTGAGCCAGCTGATCTGCGGGAGGAGGTCTTGTGCTGTGACAGCGGGTGGGGGGCCCCCGCCACAAGCGCACCTGGGCCCGAGGCACCGCTGCTCCCCGCCGCCGACTGACCCTTCTCCTCTTCAGCCGGGGGACGGCGTCCGTGAGGTGTCGGGGGAGCCAGGGTCGGGCCTCCAGCAGGCAGCGGCCCTCTGCCCGGCCCGCCCTCCCAGCTCACCGACCCTGTGTCCCCTGAGGGCTGGCCTACCGGGGCCCCCACAGAAGGACATGTATCTTTTCCCTCTGCCTTCTCCTCGCAGTCTGTTTCTAGAAATGTCTGTGACACGTTGGAAACTGTGGAAACGCACAGAGAATGAGGGAAACGACACTTGGTTTTCCCACTTGGAAATGGTTCCTGTTGGCGGATAGACGGCCCCTCCCAGTGTGTGTCTCGTTTTCTGAGAGCAGTCCTTACAGGCGTCAACAGCGGCCTCTTCCGTCAGTGAAACGTCACAACCATCTGTTGTCTGTTCACTTCCCAATACACATCAGGGTTTTTTTGGCCCCGTTGTTGGGGGAACCGCTTACCTCAGGGTCTACCCAGTCAGCCTCCCAACCTGCCCTCAGACGAGCGAGGCTGGCTCCCTGGTGCGGTGCCAGGAGGGGTGAGGGACGGGCTGCTGTCCGGAACCTCCATTCCTCGGTGGGGAGGGTGCTGGCTGGCGCCTGGAGGAGACTCAGCCACGTGGCTGGACGCTGGCTCCCGGCTCTCAGGGTCTCAGGTTGCCCGCGGCAGCGCTGCTGGAGACGAGGTGCGGATCCGGGGTTTGTCTGAGGACGACATGGGTCTGTTCTGGGGAGGGTTCCTAAGCGGGGTGAGTGTGGCCGCCCGGCCGTGATCAGGGCCCCGTGGTCCTCCCCTCCTGAGTCAGAAGCGCTGTATGCTGGTCACGGGGACGACTGAGGAAGGACAGCATCAGAACCCAACCCACAGGACACTGGGGCTGAAGAAGTGCAGAGACCTGAGGGGTGAGGGGTGCGTGGAGTAGACGGAGGTGCTTCCCAATGGCTGTGCTGATGCTTTTGGTTTTAGGAGCCCCAGGGGAGGCCCCGTGGGCTGCAGCAAAGGCCTGAGGGCAGCCTCTTTGTAGTCATGGGGGCTGAGGTCGTGGGCACAGGAGGGAAAGCTCTGATTCAGCAAAGCAAGTGGTGGAGAACCAGCAGTGGCCGAGCAAGGGCCGACCTAGTTTTCAGAGCCGCTTCGGGAGTGGTCGGCCGGAAGCACCCCAGGTGTGCAGGGTCAGCCGGAAGCACCCCCAGAGCCCCTCCCCAGGGAAAGCGCGGGCTTCCCACCTTCCCTCCTCTTCAGGGGAAGTGTGCTGGGCGAGGGGAGGCCTTGCTGGTTGGGATGTCCCCACCCACCTGCCCACCCTCCTTGGGGGGCCGGCCAGGACACCCAGAGCAGCCTCTGCCCCTGCCAGCGCTTGCCGTCAGTGGGTTTAGACCCTCGTGAACAAGCAGACAGTGGGAAGTCTCTGGATCTGGGGAATTACAGATTGACAAAGACAATCTGGTGTTGCGCACGAATGAAGGAAAACTAAACTCGAGCGCACCGGAGAAAGCATGTGGCGGAAAGACCCTGGTGGCAGAGATAAAACAGAGGTGGCTGTGGATAGAATTTTCAGGAGGCAAGGACAGGTGACCGTGAAGGAACGGGAGGAAAGCTTCCCTGCTCCAGAGCAGGTGTTATCTGTAGAACCGGAGACCTCCGACTTTTTAACCAAGAGTTGTTCAGATATGCGTGTTCCTGGTGACACTTCCAAGCTGCAGAGATAAAGAGACACTTTTATAAGCACCCAATTGACGATGATAAGAAGCTGCCTTTGAAGAAAGGTGATCCTGCTGGCCTGGCTGTCCCCCTTCTGCCACAGGAGATGCTGGCGGAGACAGGTCGGCATTCCGAGGCAGTGGCCTGGCTTGTGAGCTGGGGGCCCAGGCAGCGTTCGGCTGTTGTCACTGATAGAAACACAGGGGGCTTTTACATGGTAAGGATGTTAGAGCGGCACGACAGAATTGCCAGCGGGTGCCTGGTACAAACGAAAACCCGTTGTTCGTCAACAGCAGGACGTTTGCAGTGTTTGGGCCACATGCAGCCTTGGTGGGTCCCCAGAGTGCAGCAGTGACAGGCCCTGCTCCCGTCCTCTCTTGAGCCCATCCACGTGAGATTCTGTGCTAGTGATGAAGATGCAGTGAACCAGGAAAGTGTCACAGAACAGTAAACAGACTAGGTGACAGGTTGAATATACAGAACATGGGGTCACGGAGCGGCCCGATCACACCGTAAGAGAGGTTAGCGGATACACATTAAACTCTAGATTCTGGCCACAGAACATACCTTTTTGGAGTGTCCATGTGTACAAACTAATGGAGACTAAATAGAAGACACGATACTACCTAGAAATTTGAAACCGGCCTTAGCTTTTGGATCAAAAGAAGTGAAGTTTTCAGGCTCCGTATCAGAATCTGATGCATTCTAAACTCAGGAAGAGCCTGTATCTGCGGTACTGCTTGCCAGATACTAAAAAGTGAAAACACACGAAGCGAGCATATACTCAAGAAGTTAGGGAAAGAACAACAAAATTAGCTGAAGAAATCCAGGAAGAGTGGTATTAATAAAGACCAATTGATGATTAATGATTTAAAAGAAGGAATTGTAGAACTAATAAATTCTGGAGCTGGCTTTTTCAAAATAGCAATAACACATCACCAGGTAACTTTATCAAGAGAAAACAGGAAGGGGCACGTGTGTGGCTCTGTTTCGTCATGACCTGACTTTGGCTCAGGTCATGATCTCAAGGTTCACGAGTTCGAGCCCCACGTTGAACTCAGTGCTGTGAGCGCAGAGCCTGCCAGATCTTCTGTCCGTCCTTCCTTCCTTCCTTCCTTCCTTCCTTCCTTCCTTCCTTCCTTCCTCTTTCTGCCGCTCCCCCACTTGCAGTCTCTGTAAAATAAATGTTAAAAAAAGAAAATGGGAAAAGCCCAGAAATCTGCTTTCAGAAATTAGATGGTAAGATTCTGACATCAGTTCTGTTACGTGGGCTTGCACCCCCCACACCAAGCAGTTCTGCGACACCAGCTGGTTGTAACTATGCTACGTTGTAACCCAGTTGGACACTGAGCTGAGGCAGCGTCAGACCCTGTGGGCCGAGGGCTCGGTTCCACAAGACGATGCCCCTCCAGACCCCAGCGCCAAGACCAGCTTGTGGCCTGTGCTTCTGGGCTGTAGATGGGAGGTTCTGACCACCCCTTCTTCGGGTTCGGTGAACTTGCTTGAGCGTCTCTCAGAACTCACTTAGTAGATTCCCGGAGTGTTGGAAGGGACGCAGCTCAGGAACAGCCGGCTGGAAGGGGTGTGGAGCCTCCGTGCCCTCTCCGGGAGCACCACTCTGCCCAAATCTCCACGCGCTCACCCACCCAGAAGCTCACCGAACCCGGTCCTTTTGGGTCTCTACACAGGCTTTGTTACACAGGCACGGCTGATGGAATCATTGGCCGTTGGGGATCGATTCCGCCCCAGCCCCTCTCCCCAGAGGTCAGGTGTGGGACTGGAAGTTCCAGCCCACCCGTAGAAGCTTTGGGGAAGTCACCTCATTCGTACAAGGAAAGACACCTGTGTGGGCCTCATCACTTAGGAAAATTAAAGGGTTTTAGGAGCTCTGCTGGAAAACCAAATACGTGTTTCTTACAATAAATCGCAATATTAAACAAGGATTAGCCAGAGATGAAAAGAAAGTTGAATCCCTTCCTCACCCGTTCTTTCATCTTCCAAGTATGTATTTTTAAAGTAAGACAGCATGAGCACCAGCAGGGGAGGGGCAGAGAGGGAGGGAAAAAGTCCCAAGCAGGCTCCCTCTGCGTTCAGTGCAGAGTCCCTGGGATCATGACCTGAGCCGAAGTCAAGAATCGGACGCTTAACCGACTGAGCCACCCGACGGCCCAACTACGCGTTTTGAGAAATTCCAATCCCGGGTTCGTTCAGCCATCAACCTCCCTCCTGCATCCCCAGTCGGGGTGCTCTGACACAGCCACTTTCCCGCCGCTCCGCAGCCCTGGCCTGTGGTCCGGGGGCCTCGCGGTCTCCTCTGATCTGACGGTTTGCCCCCTTGGTTTATTTTCCTGGGTTTTCATAGCACTGACCTGTTGAAGAACCCGGGCCGGTTTGGTACAGCGCCCCACACTCAGTGTATTTGCTTCCTCGCACTCGGATCTGAGTAAACGTTTGCCCACGAGCAGACCCCGGGGCCGCCGGTAGAGCGCCGCCGGGGAGGTTCTGCCCAGCAGCGGTGCCTCCTGAGGGCACCTGCTTGGCCGCGTCTCTGCTTCTGCGATCGCTGAGATCTGAGGGTGATGCAGAGTGTGCTCTGAGGATTTTTGCCTGGACCGGTGGCTCTGTAACCGTCCTTCCTCCACGTTCCCCGGCCGGCTCACTGGCTGGCCTTCTCGAGAAGAGCCCTCTCTGCCTTCCTTCTCCTCATTTAACTGAGCCACCCAGGTGCCCCTTTCTCCTTATTTCGATTTGGAAACGTTGTGAGTCACTGGACTTGTGGATTCTCTTTTTATTCAGCGGGTTATGCATTACACGTTATGGTCCTTACTCATTGTTCCAAGTACGGTGAGTGGACACCCCTTCAGGTTCTTGCTGTTTCCTGACGTGCTCTGTCATCGTCATCGTCCAGTCCTCCATTTGGGCGTTAACTAGATTCAGGCTCATCTTGCACTCTCTCCACCCCAGGCCTGGGGTCGGTGGTTTCCCTGAGGAGCCCCGGTTCCGTGTAGTGGGGAAAGGTGTTCAGAAACCACGGACCGGGTGCTGCTGGAGCATCCCCGTCCACACGACCAGCCAGCCCCCTTGTTAGCACGTCGGTTAGGGATCACCAGCAGGTGTAGACGGCAGATAGCAGCGTTCGTGAGGGAGGGAAAGCATCTCGTTGCTGAGGGGCCCCGTGCCTCCACGGAGCCGTCGTCGCTGGGCGCACGGCTGTGTTTGCTTGTACGGTTTCACGGGACACTTTACTTCACAGTAACAACTGTCTATCGGACGTGCATAGAAAACGTTTGATTCTGTTTTTTTCTCTGTGGGTGGCAGGATTAATCGTCGTATTTTCCAAGTTTGAATTGTGTTTAAGCCCTTGGCTTTTTGTCCCCTTTTCCTAAGACCAGATGATTGTGTACCTGTTTTTGTCGGGTTACCGTCCGCCTGCCCCTGTTCGGCCCTTGAAAGCCCGTCTCCATCTTTCAGGAAGGTTGTGCAGGGGCGGTCTTCCGTGCGCGGGGGCCGCCGCGCTTCCTGCGGATCCCGGCCGGCACTGTAACGGCTTCCCCGCGGGAGCCGAGGTCAGCAACAGGCTGGCACCGTGGAGACCCCTGGTGCTTCTCATCCCCCTGCGCCTGGGGCTCACGGACATCAACGAGGCCTACGTGGAGACTCTGAAGGTGGGTGGGGGCCGGCGTCTTCTCGCCCACCAGCAGGGGGCTCGAGATGCCGCTTGTTGCTAAAGCCCTGCTGTCGTGGCCATGCTGGCACCCTGTGGACTGCTGGCCCCGCTCCCGGCAGTCCTGACCGCCTCTCCACTGGCCGCTGCGCCTCTGCTCCCCCAGCCTCCGGTCTCCGCCAGCACCCAGCCTCGGGGCACCGCTCCCCCCAACCCCCTCCCCACGCCTGTCTGCCCTGTGCACGGGCCACCGAGCCCAGTCCGTACCTCCTCCCTGCGCCCGCGTCCCCCTTCCGCAGGCCCACTGCCCCCACGGAACTTCCCCGGACGCGACCGCGGATTCCTTCGTGGCAAAGCTCTGTGGGACCACGTCTGCCGGCTCTCCTTCCCGCGTCCCGCCCTCGGGCCTGGGGCCGGCAGGGAAGGGGGCTGCCCCCTGGACACACAGGCTGGCGGTCGCGTGGCTTGTGCTGCCGCACAGCATGCTGAGCCGCCCCGCCTCCCCTGTGTCCTGCAGCACTGCTTCATGATGCCCCAGTCCCTGGGCGTGATCGGAGGCAAGCCCAACAGCGCCCATTACTTCATCGGCTACGTCGGTGAGTGGTGGGTGTGCGGGATGCTCAGGCGGGCCCGAAGCTGAGGAAGAGGGGGCAGGCTGCACGTCCTTAGGGCGTCGGCTCGAGCCGGGTGTCCCGTTCCCGCGGGTGGTCTGTGTCCCCTCTTGGCCGGTGCCGACCTCCCCAGTGGGCTGGTTCCCGCCCCGTCTGCAGCCACCGGCTCTCCCGGCCTGATACACCCAGCCTGGTGGGTCTCGGTGCAGCGGGTCTGAAATGGGACCCCGGGCTGCTCCCCGTCTGCTGACTTCTGTCCTCTGACGCAGGCGAGGAGCTCATCTACCTGGACCCGCACACGACGCAGCCCGCGGTGGAGTTTGCGGACAGCTGCTTCATCCCGGACGAGAGCTTCCACTGCCAGCACCCTCCGAGCAGGATGGGCGTCAGGGAGCTCGACCCGTCCATTGCCGTGGTGCGCCCCCACCCCGTCCCGCCTTCTTCGGCCACGTGGGCTGGAGTTCTGAGTCGTCCTGTGCTCAGTCCCGCTGTTTTAGAATGGAAGTTTCGGAAAGGCTTCAGATTCTCGTGATTTTTTTTTTCCCCAACGTGTTGGTTTAGAATGCAAAGGGCACAAAAGGGTTAACGGTGTCCATGAGCTACTCACACCCGCCAGAGGCCGTCATCCTGCGTGGCCCTGCGCGTCCCTCACGGCCTCGGTGTGAGCCAGAGCGCAGTGAGAGTGAGTGAGCCCCTGTAACACAGCGGCGGCAGCGGCGGCCTGCCCAGCCCACTGCCCTGCACCACCTCTGTGGGCTTTTTGGGTTGACTTTCAAGTTTCTGGACTTCTGTGCCTGTGAGATCGTCCTTAAGAATCAGTTTCCTTCTCTCTTGATTCCAAGGCTGGGATCTGGGGTGGTGATTTCTCTGAACTTGCGTGCCCTCAAAATGTACTTGATGGGGAGCGAGGCCCAAGATGCCTGCAAGTAATGATGTCCCTCGGGGGGCGATTGAGTCACAGATGAGGCAGATCGGTCCTGAAACAGACACCTGGACGCAGGGTCTGTGGGTCTTGTGTCATGTCCCGAGGTTGGTGGCCCCGGGGAGGATGCCTGAGGGTGGCGGGACGTGGCTGGAGCGTGGAGGGTTGAGTTCCCGTCTGGCTAGCGCGAAGTACGCAGCTGCGTGAAGTGCTCGGTACCCGAGCCACCTGGACAGCCAGCTCCGTGGACGCCGTGTCCTTGCCTGATAGGAAGGGTGCTGCACGTGGGCTCCTTAGGAGAAACTAGACCGTTTCCCTGCAGGGTGCTGCCCGTGCTCCTGTTCGTGGTAAAAACCTGTGATTCTGCTGGCGCCTGGAGTTTCTCGTAACTCGTCAGCAGGGTTGGCGCTCTGTGCACGTGGCTGTAACAGTGCGCCGTCCTCACTGGCTCCGTGGGACCCAGGGCTCCCCGCGTCGAGGTGCCGCTGGGCGGGGGAGGCCCACTTGGGCCGCACGTGGTGGGTCCCAGGGGCCTTTGCTGCCGGCCAGGCCGTTAAAATGTGCACGGCCTCTGTGTCTGGTCAGTTGGGGCAGAGCCTCCAGAGGAGGGTGGACGCCACTTCGCGGTCCACACAGCGTCTGAGCGGGCCCCGCTCTCGCACCTTGCCGCGTGCTGCTCACCATTGTTTCTCTTGCAGGGGTTTTTCTGTCAGACCGAGGAGGACTTTGACGACTGGTGCCAGCGCGTCAGAAAGGTGGGTAGCGGGTCCCCCGCCTGCGGGGCAGGGGGGAAGGCCGTCTCCGGTCTGGGGTCCCACCTTGCAGCGTGCCGTGGCCCTCGCGTGGTCGTGGCTGTGGCGTCGGCCTCGGACCTTGCTCGTGTGCCTCGGTTTCTGGCTCGCCGCTGTCGTGTCGGTGAAGGGAGGCGGTAAGTGGGATTTGCCCCCGAGGCTGCTCGCCAGCCTCACGCTTGCCGCCCCCCATGTGGCCGGAGACCTGATGACACGTGGATGCCCGAGGGGCGGCGGCACCTGCCTCAGCAGAGGGTCGAGAGCCTCTTGTACGGAGGCTGCCGCCCCTTTCTTGTCCCCAGTTCCCTCTGCCTGGTGAGCGGGGGCGCTGGGGCCGTCTCTGACGGCCGGCCGTGTCTGCTGACAGCTGTCGCTGCTCGGGGGCGCCCTGCCCATGTTCGAGCTTGTGGAACAGCAGCCTTCCCACCTGGCCTGCCCCGACGTCCTGAACCTGTCCTTAGGTGAGTGTGGGGGGCCGGGGGGCCACGGGGCCACGTGTCAGGTGCGCCGTCCTGTGGTCTGTGTGACGTTCTGTCCCCGTCTCTCTGCTTCTCCGGTTGCCTTTGGCCTTTAAGATTTGTATGACCCCAGATGTGACCGCTTGTGTGTGTGGGACCAGGGGTGCTGCCCGGCAGCCCGTCCCCTGCCCCAAGCGGGCTGTCCCTCGCCTCATGCGCAGTGCCCGGGGGTGCTCACGCGGCCCCTGGGTTTCGTCAGAGCCAGGACACGCTGTGTCTCCGAGACGGCACGGCGCCAGCTCTGGGATGGCAGGCCGCAGCTGGATGCCCGTTTCCTGCTGCTCACGGGCTCTAGGCCCAGGCCACCTCCCTCGCTCAGGCCCTCCGCGTCTCCGATGTCAGTCAGCCTGCAGCATACCGAAAACCCGGCCTCGGCAGGAAGGCCGGGAGCACATCCGGTTCCTGAAGCCGTCTGTCTCCGTGACGATGACGGGGCTCGTGTCCTTGTCCCTCTGAGAAGATCCTGGTGGCTGATGACGGAGTCCACTGACAGAACCCAGAAGGGAGTGCTGCCCGCCCCCCCCCCCCCAACCCCGGGACGGGAATCCCTGCCCACCCAGCCCCCAGCCTCTCTCTCTGCTCCAACGAGAAGCATGTTCTCCTCAGATGAGCCTCAGGGACTCTCTGGCCCGCCCTCCCCTGGTTGAGGCTCCGGGCCGGCCGAGACCCGCAGCGGCCCGGTGTCCTCTGGGCTGCTGCACCCAGGGCAAACCAGCCAGAGGCAGGGTGTGGCGGGCCGTGCGCACACAGGCGTTGGTCGCTTCGTCCCCACGCCCCAGGTGTCCCATGCCAGGCACCTGATGAGGCGTTGGCTCGTTTCTCCTAGATTCTTCTGACGTAGAGCGACTGGAAAGATTCTTTGACTCAGAAGATGAAGACTTTGAAATCCTGTCTCTTTGAAAATCCCGGAGCTGCGGGACGGTTTCCACTGGCCCTCACTGGGGGCACCTTCGAGAGCCCAGACCCACCCTGGGGCGCTTGGTGCCGCCGCATTTCATCCATCCAGCCTGCCCGTCCGCTGAGCGCCCGCGCCCCGTGCCGCCTCTGCCCTCACACGGAGCCCCCCCGTGAGCCCTGCTGCTGCTCCGGCCCAGAGGGTCTGTCTGGGCGACAAGGCGCAAGCCAGGAGCCACCGAGGGAAGCCCAGCGCGGCCGGGCCGGGAGCCCCCGAGAGCAGGGCCCGTCACACTCGCGAGAGCTCTCCCTGCCACACTGCCGGCCCCGCGCTGGTGCGTCGCCTCTGCCTTGCTTCCTCCTGGGCGCTCGGTTCTGGGTTTGCTTTGGAATTAAAATCCTGTTTGAAGTCACAAGGACGTGAATTTCTGTCCTGTCCGCCTCGGAAGACCTGCAGGGCAGGCGTGTGCGGCGGGACGCCTGTGGACTCAGCCTCGGCCCCTGCCTGCTCCGCGGCCTCCGCCCTGCCACCGTGCTTTCTCAAGGGCTACCTCGGGGGGAAACCGGGCCGGAAGAGTCAACGGCAAGGCTTCTCCTTGATTTGGGAGGAAAAGTAGCAGAGTGGTGGGGCGTGGTGGAAATCCAAAGATGTCACCGTGCATGTGACTCGCTAGGACAGGGACACGCCTCGGAGCTGCAGGTCACGCCCGAGTGGGGCGTGCCTTCCTCACGTCTCCTCTGTGGGTCCTGGCGTCGAAGACACCCCCCCCTCCCCCCGCCATGCTGCTGCTTTCCCGTCGCCGGCTTCCCCTGGGTCGGATCTGGGTCGGGGGGTGGGGAGAGGGCTGCCCTGGGGCCCCCAGGCCCTTCCTCCGGCTCCCTGTCCTTCTCGGGGTTGCCTCGTGGTGAGGTTTTAGGTGGTTTGGGGCCAGAGGGTAAAGCCTAAGGCTTGATGGTGCGAGACTGGCGCCCCATCCTTCTGCACCAGTTGGAGACGTCTCCAGACCCTTCTCGGCTCTAACGTCAGCACCTGTAGCCTTCAGCCCCCATGTTCCGGGCTCAGACTGCGCCGGGCCCGCCGGGGCTTGCCAGGACGTGTCGCCAGGGCTCCGTGTCCCTGCTCGTGTGGGCCGTCTGTCCTGCACCCCATCCGTGAGGTAGAGCCTGGGGAGCCGGGAGGGCTGGCTGCAACCCTCTGGACCACACATGTGCCGCCGCTGCCGCGGGCTGGGGGCGCGGGGCGCTGCCGCAGCCCTGCCATCGGTACGAACCGGGGGCGCGGGCGATGGCCTGACCCACGGGGAGCTTTGTTTTGTGTGTTTTGAAAAAGGCTTACTGAAGAAAATGTTCATTCCTCGTAGCGTAGTTTGCAATTCTTAATGGCAAATAATAACCGTTTCAGTAGAAAACACTTTGTTGTCTGTGTCTTGATTTCTACTGGAGGTCTAGGTGCTGTGATGAGAGCATTTCCTGGGCTCACGATGCCACAGAAAGATCCTCGGGGTGGGGCTCTGGTGGCCGCCAGGTGTGGGCAGCTCTCGTCCCTAGAGCGGCGCACGAGGAGCCCGTCCTGCCCCCACCAGCTCGTGGGCTGTGATGCTGCCCTCGGCCTCGTGGTCCCCAGAGTGAAAGACAAGGAACTCGATTTTAGGACGATGCACAGCGGCTCCTCCTTCGACAAGAGAGGCTGTGGAGAGTGTCTGGCGCGTGGTGTTAAGCCTTGGTTTGATTCTTAATGTTTATTTTTGAGAGAGAGACAGTGTGAGTGGGGGAGGAGCAGAGAGAGACGGAGACACAGACTCTGAAGCAGCTCCAGGCTCTGAGCTGTCAGCACAGAGCCTGATGTGGGGCTTGAACTCAAAAACGGCAATGCAAGATCATGACCTGAGCCGAAGTCGGCCGCTTAACCGACTGAGCCACCCAGGCGCCCCATCCTTGGTTTGATTTCTGAAAGCAGTGTTGTCCTTCCAGGTGGGCTGAGCCCACTGGCCTTGTCGGGTCACCTCGGCACGAGTCACACAGCGCCCCCACCTGCCATCCACGGCAGCTGCCAGGGGACGAAGGCAGACAAAAGCTCCCCAGGTGAGGAAGTCCGGGAGCCTGCGCCACGTCCTCTAGGGGACACCCGGAGTAGCTTGAGCTGGAACAGTCGAAGCAGCAGCCACCTTCTTCCCAGGGGCCCCGAGAAGGCTTCTGCAAGGCTGCTTCTGGCTGGAGGCCCGGGCCCATGCTGGCCCACCTCCTCCCATCTCCCAGAAGCCACCTGTGCTCCCCGGGGTGGGGCCCTCCCTCCATCCTGAGTGCCAGCGAGGGCGCGCCCTCTGAGCCCTCCTGCTGCCGCCCACTCCCCTGACCAGGACTGCCGCCTCCCCACCAGAGACCCTGTGACAGCACCGTGGGCTTTCTCCGGTCCCCTTGCCATGCGGGTGCCCCACCCAGCGCCTGACAGTCGTCTTTAGGGAGAGACCGGAAGCCACCGGAGAGAAGGGTGCTCTGGACCCTGTCCCCCCCTACCCACCCCTCCTTGGTCAGGCCTGCCCCTGCCACCTGGCCAGATGTTTGAAGACCCACCGCATTTCCTGGAGAAAGTTGGAATCTGTCAGACCATTTCTGCCTCACTCCAGCCCTTCTCTTCCCGAATTCCTGTCCACCTCCAACCCCACCACGGCCGGCGCTGAGCAGGTGGCTCCCCACGGCTTGAGTTCTAGCCTGGGGTGCAGCTGTCTGCAGCTGAGAGGTCGCCTCAGCCGCCATTGTGGCCTGGGTGTTCTGGGCACAGCCTCCGCCCACCACCCACTCCGCCTGCCGACAGTCCCCACCTCTCACTAGGTGTCAGTCACCCTGGCCTGCCCCACGGCAACGGGAGGCACATGGGATGCTGGTTTGGGAGCTTCTTAAGTCTACTATTACTTATTTTGAGAGAAAGTGTGCATGTGCAAGCAAGTTGGGGAGGGGCAGAGAGAGAGGGAGAGGGAGAGGGAGGGAGACAGAGGGAGAGAGAGGGAATCCCAACCAGGCTCCATGCTGTCAGCACAGAGCCCAACACAGGGCTCGATCCCACCAACTGTGCGATGATGGCCAAAACCAAGAGTTGGATGCTCAACGGACTGACCACCCAGGGGCCCCCGGTTGGGGGGGGGGGCAGTGACTGTTTTCATCACAGGGCATGAGGCCTCGATTCTGTCAAAGAGCACAAAGGCAGCTAACGATGGTGAGGCCAGGCCAGGCCACCACTGGGGGGCGCGGGGGGACACCCGGCACTCCACAGTCTATCCCTGTTCCCAACAGCTGTTACCCAATGGTGACCTCAAGGGTGCGGCGCGGTCTGAGTGGACAGAACCAGCACCTTCTGATGGACAGAGGCCTGAGGCTGACACCGTGCTGTCCCCAGGCCCCTCAGCAAGCAAAGGACACAGAACCCATCATTTCCTCCGTCCCCTTTGAGATGCCCCCTGAGGACCAGGACGCAGGGCCCGGCTGCCTTGGGCACGTCCGGGCCTGCGCCCCCGGCCCGGGGACCACAGACAAGAACCCAGACAAGCACGACCCTGCCCAGCACAGGCAAGTGTGGCCCTGAGCGCTGCCGCTGCGCAGGACCCTTGAGGCCACCGGCAGGTGCTGCCCAGGGTCCTCTCCTCACCTCTTACAACGTAGTGGTCACCCAGATACCACACCTCGGCCGCAGTCCCTCTGGATGGGGGCCCCCGCTGCACTGCCCTCAGCCCCGATTCTCTTCGTGCCCTCAGACCACGCACAGCAGCTTACGACGGGCCGGCACGCAGGTGCTCAGGGCCCAGCGGCGGCTGCCGGCAACGCCGGGCAGGAATCCCGAAGGCCCGGCCGGGGCTGGCCCGCTACGACCGCCTCTCCCTCACGCCCACGGCTGCTAAGGAGACGACTGCCCCGCAGGACGTTCCCCAAATCATTTTTATTAGTTCCTAGAAAAGATTCAGGAGAGTTTCAGCTGACTGCCGTTTCAATGACACCGCGCGGATGCGGTCCCTCCGGAAGAGAAAACAGTAATTTACCGGGCTCTCGGGGTAAAAGCGGGCGGAGGAAGCCTGCGCGCACGGGGTCTCCGCGCCCCGCCACCTCACAACGGGCTGGCCTGCGGCTGCCGGCGCTGGTCCACGCATGCGCACGGCGTCGGGTCGTCCACCTCCCCAGCAGCTCCGCCCCGAGGGGCCACCGACGAGGGGCGCTGCGCGTCTACTTCCACAGCTCCCCCAGCGGCCTCTGCGTGACGGCCCGGATGGTGTCCACGGAGAGGGCGTGGATCTCCTTGTGGACATCTTCGATGCTTTTGGAGGCATCGACCATCTGTTCCCACAGGGGAGGCAGGGAGAGAGAGGACGGTTAATCCGGAGGGGCACCCCACGCCGCCGGGGTCCTTCACCCTCCCCTCTGACCTCTGGTCGTGGCTTTGCTCGTGTCCTGAGGACCAAGGCGTCCCGCACTCCTCCCGTGGCCCCGACACAGGAGAAACACCCAGTCCTGCTCCCCATCAGCCCCCTCCCCTCGCCTCCCCACCCCGACCAGTCCAGCTCAGAGCACGCACAGGGATTGCAGGGCCCGCCCGGCCGCAGCCCTGCCCGGTCGCTGAGCGGAACTCGGGCAAGTTCTGCAAGAAGTCAGGCCTGGGGAGACGGTTTTGTCCTGACACAGCCGGGCTCCTGGGAGCACAGACCCACTCGGCTGTGGAACGATTTCGTGAGGTCTGGTTGCAGGAGTCGGAATGACCTCCTACACAGCCCGAGAGCCCACACCGGTGACACCCTCCTGAAGGCCTTCCAGACTGCATTCTGCACCCTGCATGCCAGGTGTGAACTGGCATACGGGCATGTCTCACACACGTATGAGCTCGCACACGGGTGTACCCCCCCATACATGTAAACACACACAGGTGTACCACACATGTATAAACACACACGGGAAAACCGCACACGTGTACCACACACACACACATACACACACTGTATAAACTCACACATGGCATATCGCACAGAAACTTCTACATCTCTAGTCCTCTGAGGGCCTGGGAACAGCACAGCACCAACAAGCGCCCTGGGTCCCTGGACACGGATCTAGAAATACCTTTCGCCACAAAAAGCAACCAGGGACACCTGGGGAGGCAACCGATTCTAGAGCTGGGCTGGAAAAATACAGGACAAATCCAGAAAATGTTCACGTGCTGGGGAGCAGAAGTGTAACAGGAGCCGTGGGGAGGGGGGTCCCGCGGGCCAGGCCTCGGTGGAACAGACTGCTGGTGGTAAAGCAGGGAAACACGGGTCTGTTCAGATACAGACGTAAAGGTGAACTGAAAACGTGATGAGCGATGAGACTCTGGTGGTTTTGAAGAATCTCATCACAAAACACGCATTAGTTACAGACGGAGAGTCCCCTCGCAGTGGGGCCCGGCAAGCACCCTGGAGGTGAACGTCACCGGTACGCGCACAGTGGGACATCGCTCAGCCGAAGGGCGGAAGGAGCTCCCGCCGTATGCAGGGACACAGGTGAGCCCAGGGGGTGGCAGGCTAAGTGAAGTAAGCCAGAGACAGACACCGTATGATTTCACGTGTACGTGGAATCTAAACAAACAAACAAAAAGCAGGAAGAGACGCATAAATGCAAAGATCGCACTGGTGGTTGCCAGAGGGGAAGGGGTGGGGGGTGCAGGGGAGAGGGAGGGCCAGGCTTCTGGTTACGGGGTGGAGTCACGATGTGGAAGGCCCAGCCTGGGGACCACAGCCAGTGGCACATGCGGGTCCCATCACTGTGGTGCACACTAACCTTAACAGTGTGTGTCAGCTACACTTCAGTATAAATGCCCGACAAAGCAAGCATCACCAGAAATGGGACAAGCCGAAACCCCACATGACATGGCAGGGTGCACTGGGAAGCCGACAGCCCGCTAATGCTACCCTGCCAGAAACGCACGACCTGAATCCAGTCGTGGGCAAACAGGAGAGGCCATCTGAGACTCACTACCACAACTGCTGTGAAACTTCCGAAGTGTCAGAGTCATGAAAGTCACAGGCTAAGGCCAGACACGTGACTGTACACGGAGTCATTTTTTAAAAAGGACGTGAGTGGGAACCCGAATGGGGGGTAACCCAAATGGGCCTGGGGACCCAATGGTGTTAAGTCCCAAATCTGACAGTACATGGCAGGGGGCAGGTGTTGGGTACAAATTCATTCTCGAATGGTCCTTGGAGAGAGTTTTATATACTATACTTGCAAGTTGTAACTTCTTGTTATTTGCTTAAAAACTTCTCAAAAATAATGCTAAAAACGTTAATTTTCAGATAAACAAAAGCTGAGAATTCTATGCCAGGAGACCCACCCTACAGGGAACATTACAGAATGTTCTTAAGACTAAAGGAGGGGCGCCTGGGTGGCTCAGTCGGTTAAGCGTCCGACTTTGGCTCGGGTCATGATCTCACGGTCCGTGAGTTCAGGCCCCGCGTCGGGCTCTGTGTTGACAGCTTGGAGCCTGGGGCCTGCTTCGGATTCTGTGTCTCCCTCTCTCTCTGCCCCTCCCCTGCTCGTGCTCTGTCTCTCTCTGTCTCAAAAATAAATAAAAACATTAAAAAAAAAAAAAAAAAGACTAAAGGAAGCGACACAAGATGAAAACTCAGGAGGTCGGGAAGGACAAGGGCACCAGCGCTGGTCGGTAGGAAATGGTTTCCTCTCCACTCACATTCCTGATCGCAGACATTTCTGTCTTATTCCTTGCAGATTCTGAAAAGTGTTCTAAATTCAGAATAACTTAAACCATGTAGAACTGATTGACAAAAGAAAAACAGAAATGGAACAGAACTTTGGAATTTCTGCATCCGATATAATCAATCAGTATAAAAATGAGTTTAAAAGCTTATTGATATTAAACAAACTTAAAAGGGATTTTATCTGGAGCTTCCATTTGTAGAAAGAAACACGCTGCTCACACCCCCAGCTCTGACGCGGGCACGTTGAACAGAAATGGAATGGTGTCCCCTGCTTTGCAAAAGTCTGTGTCAAAGACCGATGTTAGTACCTGTTTCGCTAACCAAAAGAAACCAACAAGGATTTTTGCTTTACTGGAAAGGGCGGAAAGGGCGCTCAGCGTTGGTTTTACAGCAAGGAGGCCCGCTGGGCTCTTTCCCCGGGACGGCCCTCCATGTCCCTGCGCCCTGCCGCCAGAGCTCTGTGTCTGCGAGTGTCTGGACTTCACATTCATGGGTTATGGGCACTCGTTAGCAAGATGGGTCACAAGGGCCTAGGAGAGGTGATTTTCTGGGTCTGGGAACATTCAGAAATGTTCCATATAAATTAACGCTAATCGCTTCTTTGCTTTAAGCCACTTTCCCTTACTGCCAGTCTCACAGGAACGCTGTCCTTGCACAGCAGGAGAAAGCACCCTGACAAGAGAGGCAGAATTCTGTGTGGGGGACAGGATGAGGCCACAGACAGGCAGCTCGAGGGAGCAGCATGAACCAGAGAAGACGGCCGAACTGGGAGCCAAAGCACTGGGAGCCAAAGCGACTCCCTTAGACCTCCCACAGCACAGCAGGGATGCAGCCCCTCTCAGCAGTGGAGCTTGTTGATGGTAAAGAAAACCAACATTCTCCTTCCCAGGGCAGCCTCTGAGCACACAGGGATAAGGGTGGGCCCGGGGAGCAGTGGGGAAGGGGCCGCTTTGGTGTCCACGGGGAGGGGGAAATGGGCCAGGTGAACGGGAGCGGTGCACTGAGGTGGAGGGAGCAGGGCTGAGGGGCACCAGGCCTAGGTAGACAGGGGCTGAGCTGCATGGGTGTGAGCCTGCGGGTGAGAGGAGGACATCCTCACAAGAGGAAAGGAAGAAAGGCCCCTTCCGGGGCTGGAACTGCTGGGACAGGGCTCGGAGGGAGCAAAGGACTCCCAGGTGTGGAGGCAGAACAGAGGGCCGCGCCCAAACCTGCCAGCTAGGACTTTCGAGATCAGAGGTGGAACAGACACAGCAAGCCAGAGTGCTACTCTGAGGTTACAAATGGAAGGCGGGGGTGCCCGAGTGGCTCGTCGGTTGAGGGTCTGACATTTGGCTCCGGCCCAGGTCATGATCTCACGGTTCGTGGGATAGTCTCACGATGAGGCCGGCGCCGACAGTGAGGAGCCTGCTGGGGATGCTGTCTCCCCTTTCTCTCTGCCCCTCCCCTGCTCGTGCTGTCTTTCAAAATAAATAACCTTAGGGGCGCCCGGGTGGCTCGGTCAGGTCAGTTAAGCATTTGACTTCGGCTCAGGTCATGATCTCGCAGTTTGTACGTTCGAGCCCCACGTCGGGCTCTGTGCTGACAGCTCAGAGCCTAGAGCCTGCTTCGGATTCTGTGTCTCCCTTTCTCTCTGCCTCTCCCCTGAGTGCACTTTCTCTCCCTCTCAAAAATAATCATTAAAAAACAAAAATTAAAACAAAACCCAGAATAAAAAAAAAAAAGGCGAAGCGAGGTGTGACTTGTGGGTGGCATGATGCCAGCAGAGGAGCCCTGACCACACGGGACTGCACTCTGGGAGCTGCCATCTAGTAAACTCTCCCTGACTCACCCGCCAGGCACCAAATTCCCTAGTTGTGCACAACCCACAAAGGACCAGGGTCTGCTGTGCACAGAAGCCCTGGAGGAGCCCCAGGCCCGCCAGGTGTCTCGGCTCAGCAGCAGGACTGAGGTGCTTTCTGGTGGCGACACGGGGAGACACCCTCACCTTCCAGTTCAGAGTCTTATCCGCCATCAGCTGATGGAAGCGACGCAGCGCCCGCTCCTGGAAGTTCCCATTCTCATAGCGTTCACGGCCAAACTCTCCCCGGGTGGCGGCCTCTGCCAGCCGTAACTGAAGGAACACCACGAGGTCCGGCTTCGGGAGGCCCACGTCCGGCTGCTTGCACCAGTCCAGGGAAAAATTCTGGCGACAGAGAACCCAACAGTTAGAGAAAGAAGCCATGATGGGGTCGAATTTTTGGTTTAAAAATTCCTAACAAAGGGGGAAAAACAAGCTAACGTGTGTCTGAGACAGCAAAGGGATCTCACTTCAAGTACGGCCCTGAAAGGGATTCTGATTCAATCTATGTGTGAAAACACAAGACCAATCAAGCAGTTCCCGAAAGAACTGGCGCCTGAGCACGTGACTGAATGATGGCGTCAGGAAAGGGCTCCTCTTTGCTAAGGTGACATTATGTTAGTGAGAAGTTATTTTGGGATGTGAACTGAAATGTTCACCAAGGAGCTAGTGACGTGCCCGGTGGGTCAGCTCAGAGACCAGAAGGTTCTGAGGCAGGCGATGGTGCTAGTGGTTATCGTCTTCTCTGCTGGTGCTTATGTGAACATTTCTAAATAAAAAGCAGAACGAACGGGCAGCACGGTCACTGCCGTGGTCCCCGTAGAACGACAAGTACATGGCACTGGGGGGAGGGGGGGGCGGTGGGGAGGAAAATTAATAGAAAACACCCAGACACCCACCATGGAATGGAGGCGCTAATATGCTATCCGAGCAACACAGAGTTCCGACAACAATCTGGGTGCTCTTCCTCCCGATAAAGAGCCACTTAACCCAGCAAAGAGAGGGACCCTAGCAGTCCTAGAAGGCATTTTATGAACACACGGAGTCTGTACCTGCCACGGTCACACTGGGGGCCAGGAGACACTCACCTCCTTGGCACTGGTGAAGGCGACACCAGAAAATGCGTATCTGTCAACAACGAGGGTGATGCCTTGGCTCAACTTCTTCTTAATTAATGGCCTAAAAAACAGAGTGCTTCTGAACCACGGTCCTGGCTTCACAGGTCCAGAGAATATAACTCACCAGTTCAGAAACCCATGCAATGAAGGGATTACTGGGCAGTGATTTGTAACTTTATTTTTGTTCAGAAAAGATCTGGATCTTCGCTTTAAAAAAAATCTTTTATGTTTATTTATTTACTTAAAAAAATTTTTTTTAACGTTTATTTATTTTTGAGACAGAGAGAGACAGAGCATGAAGAGGGGAGGGGCGGAGAGAGAGGGAGACACAGAATCTGAAACAGGCTCCAGGCTCCGAGCTGTCAGCACAGAGCCCGACGCAGGGCTCGAACTCACGGACCGTGAGATCATGACCTGAGCCGAAGTCAGACACTTAACCGACTGAGCCACCCAGGCGCCCCATGTTTATTTATTTTTGATAGAACACAGAGTGGGGAGAAGAGAGAGAGGGAGACACAGAACCCGAAGCAGGCTCCAGGCTCTGAGCTGTCAGCACAGAGCCTGACACGGGGCTTGAACCCATAGACCTTGAGATCACGACCTGAGCTGAAGTTGGTCGCCCAACCGACTGAGCCACCCAGGCACTCCTGGATCTTCTCTTTAGAAGATGCCACAGGGGCGTTCCCGGCAAAGCCCAACGTAGAAAAGACAAGTCCACTAAAGCACCACAGACACAAGTGATAAAGACAGATGAGCAAAGGGAGGCTTGGGGCTGTCTGGGTGGGGGTGCAGAGGGGCCAGGCTGCCCTGCTGAAAAGAACCCAGGAGGGCAAAGGAGCAGATGAGGCCAGGAGGAGATACGATGACGCTTGTGGCCTTGAGCCTGAAGGATGAGGACGAGGATGGACAGGTGGCCAAGGGTGTCCTTGACTGGATGATGGCTAGTCAGCCCCCAGCCCTGAGATCTCAGGTAGACAGGCACAGAAGGGAGTAGAAAATGGCTAAATTGCTATGGGAAGTAAAAGAAATCCCTAATTTCCAGGAATGAATTCCTGCATGGAGTGGGAAGGTGCCCCTGGAGGACTGGTGGGTTTTGGCAAAGAGACGGGGAAGGAAGTGCAGGGCACTTCCCTTCTGTGAGGGCAGTGCCACCCAGTCTGTGCCCCCGGACTGTACAGAAGCCAGAAGACAAGTATCTCTGGGAACCAGCAATTGAGTCCATTAAGAAGCAGAGCAAAAAGATGGACAATTAAAGGGCTGGAGGAAATCAGCAGTTTCTTCACAGAAGTGCTTCAGAACAGCTCAGGTTAACCGGGCACTCATTCCCAGGCCTGCCGCCCAGCTGTACTTGATCCTCACCTGGATCTACAAGAGGGGCCACCGCGGCCACGATGCTGATGAGGCAGCTGTGGCTGAGAGGGGCTGCGCGGGACCACGGTCACACAACTGGTGGGCAATGGTGCCAGATGTGAACCCGGCATCTGACCGGTCACCCAAGGACTTTCACATCTGACTGAGCAAATGGTAGTGGCTGGAATGACCTGAAGGAGGAGTGGTGCCACATGCAGACCTGTGTGCCAGGGACAAGATCACTCACCAGGAAGTGGAGTCAGCATTATTTTTCATTTCTAAGTGGACCTATTTTTCTACAGAGCCACAAAAAGCAAAGTCAGACCAATTATGTCCATGAATTCCAGATGTATTAAAGTTTATAAAAATGATCTCACTTTCTTCTAATACTTGGAGTGGGAAGACCTTTCCAAGTTAAGACACAGATGATCCAGAAGAAAGCAGCGTAGGCTTGCTCATAAGGGGGGACAGCGCAAAGCCGTCAGCAGGCATCTAGCTGCATCTACTGTGGAGTAGCCTTTCTGAAAAGCTCCCCAGAGCGACAGGGAGGTCAGAGCTCTGCAGGCCAGAATTAGGAAGCAAGTTAGGAGGGGTTTGTATGGGAGGATCCCATTTATTTATGTTAGAAAACAAAACAAGGCCAACAACACAGGTGTATGTAAATGGAAACAAAAGCACCTAAAAGCATACCCCACAGGCACTGTGTAAAAGTTACACCTTGAGGGAAGAGGCTGAGTAAGAGGAGGCAAAACGAAAGGGGCGGGAGAAGGTAAACTGTGAACTTCAGTTACTAATGTGTCAACATCAGTTCACCCACTGTAACAAGTTAACTCGCTGATCTAACCAATAACATGAGAAATGGAGGAGGGGGTAGGGACAGGGGTATGGAGGAACTGACCTTTTCACCAGCTTTTCTGTATACCTAAACCTAGCCTAAATGATGTCTATTAATAACAGAAAGGTGGCAGGGCAGGAGGAAGGAAAAGCACTAATCAGTGCTCTTTGGGAACTATGGAGCTCTAAGACCTCGGGTCACGGGGGACGAGCCTGACACTTTTAAAAGTGTCATTACTGGCGTTCCTGCCAACACCCTTCAGAATCAAGAGCTGCCGTTCACCCAGGCTCAAGAAGGAAGCACCACACCAGGAAGGGGCGGCACAAAGGTTGTTTTTACACTTGCTCCCAGCGGTTCGCGGAGAAAAGCAGGTGCACCGAGTGATCTTCCACCTCGCTCTTCTTTTCCAAGTAGGAACTCAGAAGTTTGCCAATTTCAGTTGATCTTTCTAAAAAAAGAGAAGAGGGGGTGACACAAAAGTGAGGACAGACTCTCCACCTGAAGTAGAATATAGCTGGGGCTGAGCTTCCGGTGCCACACTCAAGTCGAACTTTGTTTTATGGTACCACGTGTGTACACAGGGTCACACCTCCCCCTGAAGCCAAAGGAGCTTCCCTGAGAAAGGGCAGCAGCGTGCACACACGATGGGGGGAGAAATGCTTTAAGAAAAGGAAATGAGGGCACAAAGTAGTTATCTCGAAAGAAGTATTCGTAAGATTTGCAGACTGATTAGAACGGTATTCAAAAAAGCATTTTACGCTCATTTCCCTACCCGTTTCGTAGGCCTTAAGGTGTTTTTGGATAACGTAAGCACTGACGAAAAATTTTCGTAAGCACTTTGGAGATCAAAAGTTTTACCTTACAAACTAAAAATATCCCATACCGCCCCTCCCCCCCCCCCCCCCCCCCCGAGAGCAAACAGCTATCCAGAAAACCAAAAGCAGACACTGGGGTACGGACTACACATCAGCGCCAGGACACTGCCGGGGGTGACAGATAGGGTCGTCACCTCGCGACACCAGTCTCCTGAGTGTACGACCGCGTCACGACCCCGCTTTAGAGAGGGCCGCCGGGTCGTACGTCCACTACAGACCCACGGAGCCGCACAAACACCAGACCGAGCGGGACCGCGCACCGTCCGCCCCGCCGGCGCCACACCCACCCGGGAAGCGGAGCAGCTCGGCACGGTGGCCCGAGGCGCACAGCGTGGCCACCAGCTTGCGGCTCTGCGTGCTCTTTCCCGCGCGATCCACGCCCTCCAGCACGATGAGGGCTCCGCGCCGGCCCGCCATCGCGGCGCCTTCCCGCCACCCGCCGCGGTCCCGGGCCGCCCCGCCTTTCAGAGCGCCCATTGGCGGGCGTCCGCGGCGCGCGCTGTGATTGGCTGAAAGGGGCGCGGTCGCAGTGCGCTCTGGGAAGAACCGGTAGCCGCGGCGCGTGGCGGGCCTGCTGAAATATCTGCGTCAGCGGAGCGCGGCCCGCGCGCGCTCTGGGATTGACTAAGGTGGGCCGTCTTCACTGCCGCACGCTGGGATTGGCTGCTGGCCCGGGGGTGGGGCGAAGGCGCTCTGGTCGGACACTGCCCCTTCCGGCGGAGTCCCAGTCTCCCGGCCCTGGCTGCGGCCGCTGTGGCCCAGGGCTGCGGGCCGTGCCGCGGACGGACTGAGCTGTCCCGTGGCGGCCGTGTAGTTCCGCGACAGTCGCGGGGAAGCGGTGGCGTTGTCGCTGTTCCTGAGGCCCGGGGTGCGCTTCAGAAGACACAGGCGGGCTCTCGGGAGAGGGACGGGGGCAGCTGTTCCGCCGCCTTGTGCCCGACTCCTGCCGTGGGGCGACGGCAAGGGTGGGGGGGTAGCTTCAGGGTGGAGAGGAGCTCCTGGCGTCCGGAAAGCGCTCTCTCCTGTGTGTTGTTGTCATGTTAGGGACACCCGGGCCGTTTGGGGTGCTTCAGGTGAGACTGTGCTCCTGGGGAGTCCGCCGGCCTTGCCTGGTGAGGGCGCTGTACCACCGTCGGGATCCCGCCCTCGCCACCTGCTCGCTTGCCGGGGGTCCTGCCCAGGTGCCGTCACATGGGGAGCAGGACACAGAAGCTCGGGTGGTAATCAGCTGGGGGCCACGTTTCCCGGAATAGCCTCCATAACTGGATTAGAGATTGAGGATCGGAGGCAGTTGCAGGTAGAATTTTCTAGCGAGCCTTCTGGAGCACAGGCTTCCCTGCTGCAGCCCAGGAGACTGCCGAGGCTTCCCCGCACCACCCACGTCCTCGGTCGCGATCTCCCTGACTTTTCCCCCCAGGTCTTCGGGTTTGTACAAGACCCTGATGCCGCTCTTACCCAAGACACCTGGAATAACTTTATGTTTCCCCAGCTGACCTTTCCCTGATTTGGTTTTCGGTTCTGGAAAAGGTGATAGATTATATCATCATTCCAAATCGTTTGCCTCATTCCTCGATGTCGATCTTCAGCGTATGACTTCCAACGCTGCTGTAATCAGAGATGACACGCACACTCTGAGGCAGAAGCTTTAAAAGCTGGTGTGTGGTTCATCCATCCCCTCTTTGCCCCCGGTGCCAAAAGAGTTTTTGCATGGTTATGAGTCTTTGTTCGTGCTGATCCCAGAGAGCAGGCCTGCAGCCCCTGCAGCTGATGGCACGGCAGGAGTTAAGCCAGCGGGATTCCCTGTCCCTGATCCTGGGATCCCTTGTTACTGCAGCATGGCCTAGGAGGAGCTCACTGATACAAAGGCTGGTGCTTAATGTTCGGGGTGGGGAAGTAGCATCCATTTGTTTGGTGTCTCCTTTTCTAAAATGTCCATCTCCTTGCCTTCGAAAGTGTGAAAAGGATTAGAGTGGGGACGAGAACCTTCGCGGGGTCGGCAGGGCCCAGGGTAGCCTTGTGCCACGTCTGCAGGATGAGCTCACCAGGCTGCCGGGGAGGAACGTGAATGCAGGGACTTCCTGGCTGCCGGCGGAAATGGAGGAGCCTGGCTGTTGAGGGTCTTGTGTGCCGGGTGCTGGTGGGGGTGCCCTTTTGACTGCAGACACGGCTAACCTGGCACAAGCACGGTGATGTTGTTAAGATACAGCAAACGGTTTTGCTTCCATCGCTAAGAACATGTCACTCCTCTCAAATATCAGGATGACTCTAACTGCCCGTGTCAGAATCCCAGCCTCACTGTGGCTGAAATCACCAGGATGTTTCATTATCTCATATAACTCGAAGTTCAGAGTTAGGCAGCTGAGAACTGCTTCCTTTGCTAGGTGATGTTGAAGGCCAGGTCCACATTTTAGTTCTACTTTTCCCTCATGGTCACAGGGTGACTTCCGCCTCTTCTTGCATCCAGTGCTGATCTCATAGCCCTGCGGTGGGCAGAGGGGCACCATTGGCTCTGGACATCGGTCTCCTTTCTGCTCTGCCATGGTGGGGGAGTCAGGTCTCGGGCCTGATTTTCAGCATGGTCTGTCCTGAAGCAGTGAGTCCTCTTCCCCAGACCATGGAGGCCTTGTAGGTGGGCACAGGTCATCCACTTCATGGACGACGTTATGCACTTCCGGGTCTAAGTGTGCTTGGAGACAGAGGTGAGATAACATGGGTTGTAAGTTGAGAGTTGGTGACACTGGCTGATGGGCACACAGAGCTTCTTAGGTCCTCTCTACTCTTAATGTGTTTGCGATTGTCCATTAAAAAACAAAAAGACTTGGGGAGCCTGGCTGGCTCACAGTTGGTGGAGTGTGCGACTTGATCTCAGGGTTGTGAGTTCGAGCCCTACATTGGGTGTAGAGGTTACTTAAAAATAAAACCTTAAAAAAAAATCACTAAAACCCTTTTACTGTTGCCTTCTCAGGTGTGTTGTACCTTCCACCTCGCAGGATTGTGTCAGACACTGGTGCTGTGGAGCAAAGACCCTCTCACTGTGTTAGCTCGGCTACCATATCGAAACACCACAGACCGGGAGGCTCAGATGGCACCAGTCTTTCTACCACAGGTGTGGAGAGAGATCTCTGGCATCTCTTCCTCCTCTTAATTACTTTTCCAAATACAGTCACACTGTGGGGTAGGAGTCATCCTATGAGTTTGGGGGGATATTCGGTCCATGGCACTCACCTACTTCCAGAAGACTGCTGGGCACATCAGTGCCTTACCAGACTCTTTTTCCCAGCCCCACTTGCAGTTAGGTGTGGCCAGGTAACTGCCAATTAAATGTGAGTAGGGGGGGCACCTGGGTGGCTCAGTTGGTTAAGCGTCTGATTTTGGCCCAGGTCATGAGCTCACAGTTCGTGAGTGTTGTCAACAAGAGCCTGCTTCAGATCCTTGGTCCCTCTCTCTCTGCCTCCCCCCCAAATAAACATTTAAAAAATAAATAAATGTGAGTAGATACGGTGTGTGCTCCTTGAGACAGCAAACAGTGCTCTCCCTTTGCCCACTGCTCCCTCTTGTTGCAACCCAGCCTTGCCTCTGCTGATGATGACAAAGCTCCCTGGGGGAGACACCATGCTTGGAGGAATCTGGGCCCCTGAGTGACCCCAGGGAGCATGGTTGTCACATCCTGGACTCTACATTGGGACTGTTACATAAGAAATAAAATTCTGTCTTTTCCAAGCCAGTGGATCTTGGTAGGGTTTCTTTATGTCAGAGTAGCTTACTCTTGCCCAAAATGCCCCCCGACTGTTTCTCAATTAGGGGACATTTTGATGGTCACAACTTGGGAAAGTGCTATCTAGTGAGTAGAAGCCAGGGATGCTGTTAAGCATCCTACAGGGCACAGCACAGCCCCCCTCCCCACCCCCACCTCCACAGCAAAGAGTTTTCTGGCCCAAGGTGTCAACAGTGCTGAGATTGAGAAACCTGCTCTTAAGTACGTTGCAGTAACAGTAGACAGTAAGGGAGTCATCTCTGATAGTTTCTAAAACAGGGTCTCTGTAAGAGAATTCATCAGTTTTATCACGTGAACGAAAGAAGACAAATGGTTATCTGGAAGAAGTTACTTTTTTTTTAATTCTTAAGAGAGAGACGGAGCATGAGCAGGGGAGGGGCAGAGAGAGAGGGAGACACAGAATCTGAAGCAGGCTCCAGGCTGTGAGCTGTTCGCACAGACCCTGACGCCAGGCTCGAACTCTTGAAACACGAGATCATGGCCAAAAAGTGTAGAAACATGCTTGGTGGAGTGTCAGTTGGTATTATTTTCCCTTGGGCAATTCATTTAGAAGTATCAACACTTAGAACATGCAATCGTTTTTGAGCTAGCAATTCCATTTCTAAGAATTTATCCTAAAGGGCTAATAGGACAGTGTGTAAATTAGAGCTGTCCACAACCATTGCTACTCCTCCCATTGAGAGGTGTGTTTAATTCCCTTCCCCTCAAATCGGAGTTGGCCCCAACAATTTGACCAATAAAATGTAGTGAGGTGTTTTGGGACTTCCAAGGGGCATTCGCAAGTATTGCAGCTTCTACGGAGGCCTGGAGATCTCGGGAAGCCCTGCATGGCCATGTGCGAAGTACTACCACGTGGGACAGCTATGCTGGAGAGGTCCTAGGTAAGTGCCCTGGTCCATAATGCCAGTTGAATGCCACCTTCCAGCCATCCCAGTGATCTCTACAGTCTCCCATAGAAAAAAGAATCCCCTGCTTGAGCCCTGCTGCAGTGTGTGACTCATAAAAATTATAAGTGATAATAAAATGGTTCCTTTAAGCCACTGTTTTCAGGTAGTTTATTATGCAGGAATAAATAACTGGAACACACAGATACATACAGCCATATGAATAAATGTTCAACAGGGCATTATTTATGGTAATGAAAAATTGAAAACAATCAAAATATTAAACATCTATTGTTAAAATGTGGTACACCAATGAAAATATAGCTAGTCAACAAAATGAAGTAGAATTGAGTAAAACACGGCCAGATGTTTGCAAAGAGTATTAAGTTAGAGATGTAAATAGTAGAAAAATGGATAGTATGATTCACCAATAAGAAAACCAACAGCCCAATTTAAAAAATGGGCAAAATTTATGAACGGACACCTCACAAAGGAAGATCTACAGATGGCAAATATATGTGTGAACAAGTGCTCAAAATCATGTCATTAGGGAATTGCAAAAAAACAAAGAACTATTTCTACACACCTGTTAGAATGGCCCAAATCTGGAACACTTATGACACCAGGTGCTAGTGACGATACGGGGCAACAGGAACTCTCATTCATTGCTGATGGAAATGCAAAATGATACGACCACTTTGGAAGACAGTTTGGTAGTTTCTACAAACGTAGACAATCTTACACTTCTTTGTATTTAACAAAAGGAATTGAAAACATGTCCACACAAAAACCTGTATACAAGTGATTATACTATGGGAATGCAAACTGGTGCAGCCACTATGGAAAACAGTATGGAGTTTCCTCAAAAAATTAAAAATAGAACTATCCTATGACCCAGCAATTGCACTACTAGACTGAAATCTTGCCATTTGCAACTACATGGATGAAACTAGAGGGTATTATGGTAAGCGAAATTAGAGAAAGACAAATATCATATGACTTCACTCATATGAGGACTTTGAGAGACAAAAAAGATGAACATAAGGGAAGGGAAGCAAAAAAAAACTATATAAAAACAGGGATGGGGACAAAACAAGAGACTCTTAAATATGGAGAACAAACAGAGGGTTACTGGAGGGGTTGTGGGAGGGGGGATGGGCTAAATGGGTAAGGGGCATTAAGGAATCTACTTCTGAAACCATTGTTGCACCATGTGCTAACTTGGATGTAAATTTTAAAAAAATGACTATACTAGCTTTATTCATAATTTCCAAAACTTGGAAGCAACCAAGATCTCTTTCAGTAGGTGAATGGGTAAACTATGGTACACCCAGACAATGAAATATTACTCAGCGTTAAGAAATGAGCTGTCAAATCACAAAAAAAGCATGGAGGTGGGGCACATGTGTGGCTCGGTCAGTTAAGCATCTGAATTCAGCTCAGGTCATGATCTCACGTTTCCTGAGTTCGAGCCCCACGTCAGGCTCTGTGCTGACAGCTCGGAGCCTGGAGCCTGCTTACGATTCTGTGTCTCCCTCTTTCTCTGCCCGGCCCCCACTTGAGATCTGTTTCTGTCTCTGTCAAAAATAAACAAACATTAAAAAAAAAAGCATGGAAGAAACTTAAATGCATGTTGCTAAGTGAAATAAGCCAATCTGAAAAGGCTACATACTGTGTGATTCCAACTATATGACATTTTGGGAAAGGGAAAACTATGCAGTAAGATCAGTGTTTGCTAGGGATTATGGGGAGTGGGGAGAGAGCTGGAAAGGTGGAGCACAGGATTTTTAGGGCAGAGAAACAATTCTGTATATTATACACATCATACATTTGTCAAAACCTATGGAATGTTCAATAGAGTGAACCCTAATGTTAACTATGGACTTTAATAGTAATGTATCAATATTATTTAATTTTTTTAAAAGTTTATTTTTGAGAGAGAGAGAGAGAGAGAGAGAGAGAGAGAATCTGAAGTGAGCCCTGCACCGTCAGCACAGAGCCTGACTGGGGGCTTGAACTCAGGAACCATGAAATCATGACCTGAGCTGAAGTCTGACACTTAAGGGACTGAGCCACCCAGGCGCCCCTCATCAGTTATAATAAATGTACCACAGTAATGCAAATTATATCAGGGCTGTGTGTACACCCACGTGTATGTGTTTAAGGATAAAAGGTATATAGGAACTTTTGTCAATTTTTCTGTAAACTTAAAACTACTCTAAAAGATAAAGTCTATTTAGTTAAAAAAAAAAACAACAAAAAACCAACCATGGCCATTTAAAACAAAAAAGGTCGGTAGTGGGGCGCCTGGGTGGCTCAGTCAGTTAAGCATCCAACTTTGGCTCAGGTCATGATCTTGCGGTCGGTCAGTGGGTTCAGGCCCCACGTCCGGCTCTGTGCTGACAGCTCAGAGCCTGGAGCCTGTTTCCGATTCTGTGTCTCCCTCTCTCTCTGACCCTCCCCCGTTCATGATCTGTCTCTTTCTGTCTCAAAAATAAATAAACATTAAAAAAAAAAAAAAAAGGTCGGTAGTGTCCAATTACGTGCATTTTTTCATCAAGCACAGAAAGGGGACCAGAAGGGATGCACCCAACCTGATGACATTCGGATTCAAAGGTGAATACGACAGAGATCTGTACCCTTAGGAGGTGGGGAAACTCGAAATTCCTGTACGACTTGAATTTTTTCAGCAAACGTAACAAATGGAAATTCGTTAGTGTTTGACAGGTTTAGGGGGGAGTCACGAGGGGGCTACATGTTTATACACGCATCCCGAATAACGAAACTCCCCTGGTCAGGGTGTGCTAACTTGCGGGAGGGCACCCTGGAAACTCCGGGGCCCGGGCCCCTTCTCCCCAGCACAGCGGCCGACGTGGCGAGCCCGCGCTCTACCTGCACGTGCGTCGCCCACCGCCCTGCCGGACGCTGGCGACACCGCGCGCGCTCGCCGTACCACACTCGTCACACCCGACCCGCACCTGTTATGCGCCGGCGCTGCCGCCAGGCGGGGGACGGGGGCCCGGGGGTCCGGGGCCGCGCGGACAGGTGCGGGCGTCCAGGGTGCGCGGCGCCTCCGACCCCGCCTCCGGGCCGGGTCCCCTGCCCCGCCCCGCGCCAGGCCAAAACCTGCTCCCGCGCGGCGCCGCGCGCAGCCTGCCGACCGGAAGCCAGGGGGCGTGCCCAGATGGCACCCCCGCCCCCTACGCGAGGGCCAATCAACACCCGAGGCTCATTAATAGTGAACGCGCCGGCCCCGCCTCCGCCCCTCGCGGCACCGCCCGCCCGCGCAGACCTAGAGCGCGGCCGCGGACGAAGATGGCGACCGCCATGTACTTGGAGCACTACCTGGACAGTAAGCGTCCCTCGCGGCCCCCGAGCCCGGCGCCCGCACAGGGTACCCCCCTCACGGTTCCCCACGGACACCAGGCGCTGCGTGCGGACCCCGAGGACTCGTGGGGGTGGCGAGGGCAGTCCGGAGGCGGCGGGGGTGGCGGGGGCGCGCGCGGGGCGGGGCGGGGCCGTAAGGAGATGCGCGCGGGGGGCGCGGCGCAGGGTCCCACCGTCACGGCCGCGCCAATTCCAGGTGCGTCACGGGGGGGCGGGGCCGGTTGGCGTGGGGCGTGGCTTGCGTGTCACGGTCCCGCCCCTCCCATGCTAGGCCCCGCCCCTGCCCTCAGCCGCGTACCGCCCTCGCGGCCCTCAGTCTCTCTTGGGAGAGGCCTAGCTCAGGGCCCTGCTCCGCCCTTCCCGACCCCCCTCCGCTGTCTTGGCCCCGTCCCCCGCCCCGTCCCCGCTCCCACCCAGTTGACTGGCGCGGGTGGTTGAGCCCTGAGCCCGTATCCCCTCGGACGCTGGACCGAGCCTGGGCGGGGGGTGGGCGGGATTCCGGCCGTGTTTCTGTGCCTGCTCGTGCAGTGACCTGGGAGTTGGGGGAGACGATACTGGCTGGAGAGTGTCCTCGGGTGCCTGTGTTTCTGCGTGGCCGGGGACGGAGGAGGGGGACTCGCAGGTGTTCAGGGCAGTGATCGGCACCACGGGCAGACGTCTGTGAGGCGCTTCCTGCAGGCGTCGTTCTGTCCACATGTAGCACAGGTTGGAGCTTCCTAAGAACTCCTGAGTAGATGGTTATTTCCCTCATTTCACAGATGGGGAAATGCAGGCTGCAGAGGCTAAGTAGCTTGTCAAGGTCATGCACTCTTGCTGATCTGGCTCTGGCTAGGGGATGGCCTGGCGGGAGGGGGTGGGCGGGGCTGGTGGAGGGGAGCTGGAGAGCTGTGTTGCAGTGGGAATATACGCGGTCCCTGGTACCTGGCTGCTTGGGAACCCGACCTGCAGCTCTAGCAGGAGCAGTTGGAAGTGAACCGCTGCTCTGGGGGAGACGGTGGGGACCTCCCAAGCCAAGCGTGAGCGATGGCGGGCGGGGGGCGGTGTCCTAGGTGGGAGAGCACCCTGGAGGGGAGGAGGCTCTTCCCTGCAGCACTCATTACAGAACCACGATGAACTCATCTGCTGAACCCATCTGCTGGGGCTTGCTCTTCTCTGTCCTGGTACCTTCCCAGTGGGCCCCATTTGGAGGGTTTGAGGATCGTGAGTTCCATCATGCTCTGGGCACCTGTGTGAAAGCTCAGGATGGACATGCCTACTTGCTTGTGTGCCAGGGAAGCAGACTCTGTCCTCCTCCTGGAACTTACTTTCACATGGGGCAGACAGATTTTTTTAAAAGCTCACAGCCGAAGAAGGGCCATGAAGGACCCCAGCAGGTTGCTAGAGCACTGAGGTGGCACTGTCCTGCAGAGCCCAGGGTAGGACAGAGCGGGGAGGTCCATGGGAGGGTGTGGTGAGCCTAGAGGCTGTGGAGGGAGTTTGTGCCATTGTCTGGCTGAGCCGGGCAGCATTAAGCAGCAGCTTTGTAAAGACCGGATTTAGCCCTACAACAATCACTGTCAGCTGAAGACAGTGGAGGGGGTTAGGACTGAGCATGGGAGCCAGTTAGGGGCCTGTTGAGGCCATGCAGGCAGGCTGGAAGGTTGTCCTGGAGTAGGAGGATTGCAGTGCAGAGGGGAAAGCAGTGTGGGGTGGGGTCCTCCACCCACGCTATTCAGCATGGTCTGTTTAACTTGGAAGTAATTAAACAAGCGAATGAAGAGCTCAGTGCCTCGGTTGTAGTAGCAGCCCTTCAGGTGCCCAGCAGCCCCGTGGTCAGTGCCTGATGTCTTGTGTAGCCCGGAGAGACCATATCCATCCTTGCTTGATGTTCTACCCCGTGAATGGGTTTTCACAGTCAATCGGGGGGGGAAGATCAAAGAGACCCCAGGGTTTCGGTCTTACTCACTGTGGTGAGGTATTGAGAGGGGAGGAGTGACTGGGGGGTGTGGGGTGGACAGTCACACGGGCCACTTCCCCACCTCTGCTCGCAGCTCCAGGATAAGTCCCTCTAATTTCTCCAGCTTCCAACAACATCTGAAGCCTGTGAGTCTGTTATCAGTGTTTGGTACCCGTTCCCCAAAAGATACCTTAATCCTTTTCCTCCCCAAATCCTAACAGAAACAGGAAACGACATGAGCTTATTTTTTGTAGATTTTAGGTATAAAGTCTGGAAGGCAGATTTTGTCCTGCTCCCGAGAAGTACATGTCTCTGTGTTTCAGGTATCGAGAACCTTCCTTGTGAGCTGCAGAGGAACTTCCAGCTCATGAGAGAGCTGGACCAGAGGACGGAAGGTGGGTCCAGGCCTTACAGTACAGCCGGTGGTGTGCTCTGACAGTTGGGGAGAGGGGGCTCCAAGATACTGGGGTGGCACTGGTCTCCCAGGGGACCCAAGACAGTGGGGCTGCAGCCTAGCCTTAAACTTTGGGCATTGTGTGGTGTCTTATGGAGTGTGCTGACACTTTAAAATTAGACTTGGGGCGCCTGGGGGGGGGGGCTCAGTCGGTCAAGCATCTGACTTTGGCTCAGGTCATGATCTCATGGCTTGTGAGTTCAAGCCCCTCATCAGGCTCTGTGCTAACAACTCAGAGTCTGGAGCTGCTTTGGATTCTGTGTCTTCCTCTCTCTGCCCCTCCCTCACTCACGCTTTGTCTCTCTCGAATATAAATAAAACATTAAAAAAATTATACTTAGTTTCTTGGGTTTTAACATACCTTCACGTAACACTTTTTTAAGTTAATTTATTTATTTAGAGAGAGCATGTGGGCGACTGGGGGAAGGGCAGAGAGAGAGAGACAGGGAGAGAGAGAATCCCAAGCAGGCTCTGCACTGTCAGCATGGAGCCTGATGCAAGGGTTGAACTCACAAATTGAGATTATGACCTGAGCCGAAATCAAGATTCAGTTGCTTAATTGACTGAGCCACCCAGGTGTCCCTTCATGTATCATTTTTATGACCATCATCTGTCTCTTGCAATCAGAATGTTTGTCATCTTTCTTTTCCTTTAAAAGACTTTATGTTTTTCGGGGCACTTGGGCGGCTCGGTCAGTTGAATGTCCGACTTTGGCTCAGGTCATCATCTCATGGTTCGAGTGAGCCCTGCATCGGCCTCTGCTGTCAGCGCAGATCCTCTGTCTCCCTCTCCCTGCCCTTCCCGCCTCTCCCAAAAATAAAATAAAACATTAAAAAAATTATTTTTTGTTTTTAAACTGTGTGTATTTAGTTTAAAAAGAGCACTTTCTGATGTTCTGGTGTTTAACTCCCTGTTTCTAAACATCATGTTTTTGCTATTTCTTACTTATCTCCCTTTTGCTTTGGGGTTTATTCTGTTACTGTGGAATATGAAGGTTTGCTTCCCCAGTTGCACCTGCCCAGCTCCTGCACCGCCCCCGCCCACCCAGCCACCTCCTGGTGTAGTGGGTTAGAATCTGAACCTGCAGTACAACAGGGATGCTGTTACCTTCAGGACTCTTGACTGGGTGGTTTGCAGCTGGGCCATGTTACATGCTGTGCTTGTGTGACCTGTTTTGAATAACTTCTGTTTTTCTGGGAGTTCATAATTGCTTTGTTTTCCACACTTCATACATGTTCCACATTTTCCGTGTGTCTGTTACACTAGGTTATCTGCCATTTCTGAGTTTGCTCTCCAAACGCAGCCTTTTCCCCTGGGGCTTCCTGTCCTGCAGGCTATACCTGGGCTGGTTGTTTCTAGGCCTGCTGCACAGGCTCTGCCTCTGCTCATCTTCAATGCAGGACCCTGAATGCTTTGTTGTAAACATTCTCTTTCTTGATCTGCTCCCTTGTTTTATTGCAGCCTTTCCTCCAGTAGTTTCCTGGAAAAGGGTACACGGGAAGGTAGATTTCTTATGATGTTATATGTCTGAAAATGTGTTCGTTCTGGTCTCCTGTTTGATGAACGGTTTGGCTGGGTATAGAATTCCATATTGACCATCTTTTCCCTCAGAATGTGGAAGGCACTGCTGCCTTGTCTCCCAGCTTCCACATTGCCCTTGAGAAATGTGATGCTGTTTGGATTCCTCATCCTTTATATATGTGGTCTTTTTCCTGTTTAGCAGCTTCTGCTGCTGCTTTGTCCTTGAGGTTTTGTGTTTTGTGGCAACATACTTGGGTATGGGTGATTTTTCATTCATTGTGCCTGGCACAGTTTTGTAAGATCAGGATAGCTGTGGTTTTTTACTGAGGTACAGTCTCCCTACTAGCAAATACAGAGACTTTTTTTATTGCGAAATATGGCATTTACATCCAGGAATGAGCATATGTTTAGAAATTGTCTAACAAATACCAACTTACGAACCTCTGCCTAGATGGAGCAATGAAGCCTCTGGAGCCTGGGGCACGTGTAACCCTGCTGAGCATGCTACCCCTCCCCCCAAGGGGCTGGCACCCTGAGCTTTCCTCCTGCAACAGTAGGTTTCTCACCTCGCTAAACCGGAGATTTCAGAGTTGTATCAGTCCACCCCTAATTATCAGTGGAATCTCACGGTATGTTGTTCTCTGTGTCTGGCTTTTCTTTTTTTTTTTTTAATTTTTAAAAAATGTTTATTTATTTTTGAGAGAGATAGAGCATGAACAGAGAGAGGGAGACACGGAATCTGGAGCAGGCTCCAGGCTCTGAGCTGTCAGCACAGAAGCCGGATGCAGGGCTGGAACCACGAGCTGTGAGATCATGACCTGAGCCAAAGTTAGACACTTAACCAACTGAGCCACCCAGGTGCCCCTGTGTCTGGCTTTTCTTGCTCAGTGCCACCTTTTGTGGGATTAATACACATTGCTATGGGTGACAGCTGTGCTATTTGGTGCTGGGTAGCATTCCATGTGATTGGGCCACAGTTTATTGATCCGTCTTACTATAGATCGCACATTTGCCTTGTTTCCTGTTTTCTGCATTTATGGGTGTTTTCCCATATGGATCCTAAATCTTTCGGGTGTGGACTTGAGGGCAGTAGGCAGGTTGTGGCTGAATGAGCACATAATTTGTTACTCGGGGGCGTTGAGAGTCGGTGGGGCCGGTATGTGTGCTCACCTGGACCACGATTGTGCCTGGTTGTGCGCTGTAACTTCCTGGGTACGCTGCCCTGGCTGTGGCGTCTGTTCCCCCCCCCCCCCCCCCCCCCCCCCCCCCCGCGCCAGGCTCCCTGCAGAAGGCCGTGCCCACTGTGCTCCTACCAGCAGTAATTCGGAGTTCGGTCAGCCACCGTCACTGGAACCGGCACTGCTGGGCTTGTTCTGGACCCCCCTGCGGGGACTAGCTTCTCCCCCATTTCCCCATCAGATAAGAAGGCAGAGATCGACATCCTGGCTGCGGAGTATATCTCCACGGTGAAGACGCTTTCTCCAGACCAGCGTGTGGAGCACCTGCAGAAGATCCAGAGCGCCTACAGCAAGTGTAAGGAGTACAGTGATGATAAGGTGCAGCTGGCCATGCAGACCTATGAGATGGTGAGGAGGGGTGGGCCCTGCCCTGTTCTGCGGGAAGAGGGGGTGGCGGGGGGGGGGGGGGTGCTGCCCTGTCTGCCGGAAGGCACCCTCTGGGTGCCCCGACAAGTCCTTCTTGTGGACTGTGGCACGTGGCATTGGCTGAGTGTTGCGAGCCCGCTGGCTCCTTGTCAAGTCTTGGCAGCGTCTGTAGGTCTCTTCTGTGGGGCCAGGTAACTGTCTCATCCCCGAGCTTTGACCCCATTGCCCTCTCTCTCTTCTTTCTACTGTCTTGGTCTAAATACCTAAGGCATCGGAGGCATTTTCTGTGAGAACCTGTACTCTGAAATCTGTACGTTCTTCAGATTTTTATGTCTTCGCCCCCATTCCATTGCGTTTCACAGCCCCGTGTCTCATTACTGTCTGCCTTCACGGTTTTCCTGAGTGGCAGTTACTCTGTTGAGGTGTCAAAGCATGTGGGGACAAAGACCCCCACATAAACTGGGATGGCGGGCCTTGTTCTATAGCACTCTGTTAATTGAAGACTCAACTGAATCCAAGAATGTACGTCCTGGTTGATTTCCAGTGTGTTTGTGATTACTGAGATGTCCTGCTTCCATTTTTAAATGACTTGCGAGCATCCTTTTCTGTAGGTGGATAAACACATTCGAAGGCTCGATGCAGACCTGGCACGCTTCGAAGCAGACCTGAAGGACAAGATGGAGGGCAGTGACTTTGAAAGCTCCGGAGGACGAGGGTTAAAAAGCAAGTCTGTTAATTTTTCTTCATTTTGTTACCGTTACGTACGGAGTTTTGAAGAGTTTTGTCTGATAAATGTATTAGGAACATTATGGTAAATATCACGTTTGAGTAAATCTTGTCCTGCTTCAGTGAATTCTGTGCAGATAATTGGGGTGTTTATGGTCTTTCAGAAGGTCGAGGTCAGAAAGAAAAAAGAGGCTCCCGAGGTCGTGGCAGGAGGACCTCAGAAGAAGACACTCCAAAGAAAAAGAAGCATAAAGGAGGGTGAGAGGCTCTTTTCCTTGTCTCTTTCTCCCCAGAGGTTACTTAGCGCTAGTATTTACTTAGCATCTAGGAGCACCAGTGGCCGCTAACAGCGAGGAGGCGCTCCCTGCGTGCCCGCTGTGGGTGCGGTTCCACCTGCGCTCGGCAGCCTGACGGGGCTCCTGGGGAGAGTGACCGGCCGAGGTTTTACAGCTGGTGTGCGGGGAGCCGGGTTCGCACAGGGCGGTGTGACTCCAAAACCCACGCTCTGAGCCCCTGTGTGTCCTGCCTTTTGAGTGACACTATAACATTTACCGACATTTCAGGCTGAGCCACACTTCAGCTAAATATATAGCTGTTCGTTGTTTTATGTATAAATATATATTTTGGATATATTCATCATTAAGTTGCATGACTGTATTTATTAAACAGATGTGTCATTTACCTTGAATTTCAGCATATTTCATTTAAAGCTTTCTCCCACCTGCTCCCCCCACCCCCCTCGCTCTTGTATTGCTTCACAGAAGTGACATTTAGACTCAGAGAAAACGGTAGAGAGCTGAGTAGCTTCTGGGGAGATGGTTCTGACGGTTACGGGGAGATCTCAGGACAGTCCATTCTTGACAAAAAACGGGAGAAGTTTTGGTTCTGTTTAAACTTTTAAGAAACACCCTGAATACCATCTTGCAGTAAATAAATGCAGAAGAAGCAGGTAGTTTAACGAATTCCTCTGAGGCACATCCTGGTCAGTGATTGACCTCAGCCAAAAGTGCTTTCATGGCTCTGTGGAAGCCGTAACCTCCTCCCTCTGCCCCGGGGACCTACGACCCAGACTTACGTGGTGTTTGTTTCCATTCTTTGTAGTTCTGTCCCGTGTGTGTGTTCCTGGATGCTATAGTTTAACCTTATTTTTTTCCCTTTTATTTATTTGTTTATATTATTGTTTGTTTATTTTTGAGAGAGAGAGAGAGAGAGAGAGAGAGAGCGCGCGCGCGCGCGCAAATGGGGGAGGGGCAGAGAGAGAGGGAGACACAGAATCCGAAACAGGCTCCAGGCGCTGAGCTGTCAGCACAGAGCCCAGTGCGGAGCTTGAACCCATGAACTGCAAGATCATGACTTTGAGCCAAAGTCGGACACTTAACTGCCTGAGCCACCCAGGCACCCTTTTATTTTTTTCTCTTTTAAGTTAACTTTATTAAGGAATGGTTTACATACAATAAAATACTTTAAGTTTACAGTTTACTGCTGTTTTCACTTTCAAGTTATGGAACTCTTCAACCTTTCTATTTCTTCTTGAGTCGGTTTTGGTAATCTGTGTCTTTCAAGGAATTGGTTGTTTCATATAAGTTGTCAGATTTATTGATATCACGTTGGTCATAATACTACATGATTATCTTTTTGTTGTAGGATTTTGTACTGATGATTCCTCTTTCAGACCTAATATTGATAATTCATGTCTTCTCTCATTTTGTCTTGATCTTTTCAGAGAATTAGCTTTTGGTTTCATTGACTTTTTTTTTTTTTTTTAATGTTTTATTTATTTATTTTGGGAGAGGGTGCAAGCGAGGGAGGGGTGGAGAGAGAGGAGGAGAGAGAATCCCAAGCAGGCTCTGTGACGTCAGTGCAGAGCCTGATGCGGGACTTGATCTCACAAAGCATGAGATCATGACCTGAGCCAAAATCAAGAATTGGATGTTTGTGCCATCCAGGTGCTTCACGGTTTCATCGGTTTTTATATTTTCTCTGTTGTTTGTTTTCTTTGTCATTGATTTCCGCTTGTATTTTTATTTTTTCTTTCCTGCTATTTGGATTTACTTTTCTTTTTCTGGCTTTTTAAGCTGGAAGTAACTAAGATCAGTGATTTTCATATTTTCCTTTTCTAATATAAGCACTTAAAGCTATAGTTTTTTTTTAAACTATTAAGTCTAATTACTGTTAGCATGTCCCACAAATTTAGGTATATTTTATTTTTATTTCCTTCAAAATATTTTAAAATTTCCTCTGATTTTTCTTTGACTTATATTTTATGTAGAAGTATGTTTTCAGCTTCCAAGTAATTTGGGATTTTCCAGGTAACTTTGTGATTTCAGTTTCTAATATTTCTGCTGTCATCAGAGAACGCTGTATAATTGAAATTCTCTGAAGTCGATGAAGACTTGTATTATGGTTTATGGTCCGGTCTTGCTGTACATTCCATATGCCCTTGAGAAGAATATCGTGTTTTCTGTTGGTGGCGGCATGTTCTGTAGCTGTTAGTCGGATAACTTGGTTGGGAGTCCTGTTGGTCTTCTGTGTCCTTCCTGACACTCTGTTTACTCACTTGATGAATTACGGAGACAAACATCTTACAGTCTCTAACTCAAGCTGTGGATTTTTCTGTTTCTTCTGTCAGCTTTGCTTCACATATTTTGAAAGTCTGTTATTTGTTGGTACATATGCATTTAGTTTTTTCTAAAAATAACTGACTCTTCATTGTTATGAAATTTCCTCCTTTTTCCCTTGTAATATTCTTTGTTTTGAAGTCTACGTGGTCTGATATTATGATAGTTATTCCATTTGTCTTATGATGAGTTTTCGCATGGTGTATCTTTTTCCTTTTTCATTCTTTTACTTTCAACACATTTATGCTTTTGTATTTATTTTTTATTTTATTCTTTTTAACTTTTTTTAACTTTTTATTTATTTTTGAAATAGAGTGTGAGTGGAAGAGGAGCAGAGAGAGGGAGACACAGAATCTGAAGCAGACTCCAGGTTCTGAGCTGTCAGCACAGAGCCTGATGCAGGGCTCGAACTCACAAACCGTGAGATCATGACCTGAGCCGAAGTCGGACGCTTAACCGGCTGAGCCACCCGGGCGCCCCTATGCTTTTGTATTTAGAGTGGGTTTATTTTTTTAAGTTTATTTATTTATTTTGAGAGAGAGCACGAACAGGGGAGGGAGGGAGGGAGGGAGGGAGGGAGGGAGAGAGAGAGAGAGAGAGAGAGAGAGAGAGAGAGAGAATCCCAAGCAGGTTTTGCACCATCAACACAGAGTACAACACAGGGCTTGATTGCATGAACTATGAGATCGTGACCTGAGCAGAAATGAAGAGTTGGACACTCCACTGACTGAGCCACCCAGGCGCCCCTCAAGTGGGTTTCCTGAAGGCAGCGAAGTTGAGTCTCGCTTTTTTTTTTTATCTAGTCTGACAGTGTCTCCCTTTTCACTGCAATGTTTAGAGTACTCAGATTTAGCGTCATTACCCATATGATTGGATTTGAACTTACCTTCTGCTGGTAGTTGTCCGCTTGTGCGTCTCTTAGTTTAGTGTCTTCTTTTAGATTAATCATGTATTAGAAAATTTTATTTTAAAATCTTTATCTATTTTTGAGAGAGAGAGACAGAGTGCGAGTGGAGGAGGAATAGAGGGAGAGGGAGATGCAGAATCCAAAGCAGGCTCCAGGCTCTGAGCCATCAGCACAGAGCCGCACGCGGGGCCTGAACTCATGAACTGTGAGATCATGACCTGAGCCGAAGTTGGACGCTCAACCGACTGAGCCACCCAGGCGCTCCGTATGTATTTTTTTGAGTACATGTTTTGGTATTCTGTTTTAAGGACTGTTCTAGTGTGTCTTCCCTGTTCATTGACTTACCACAGTGGACTTCTAATGATATTACCCTGTTTTGTGTGTAATGTAAGAACCCACACGACTTTTTTTTCCTCGTGCCTTCTGTGCCATCGTCAAAAGTTCTGCTTCTACACGTGATAATTTGCCTCACAACATATTGTTATTATTTTAGGTCTAAACCACTGATTATGTTAAACAGACGATAAAACACGAGGAAGGGTTTTATTGTCACTCCATGTACGTACCGTTTCCGCTGCCTGTATTTCTTTACGGACGTGAGGATTTCCCTCTGCTGTCATCTCTCTCCTGCTAAAGAACTGCCTTCAACGTTGTTCTACACTGTGGGTCTGCTGAGGCTGAGGTGTTTCCTCAAAATTTTCTTGTCTGGAAATGTCTGTTTTATCTCTTTTTTTTAAAGGATATTTCTGTTGGACTCAGAATTTTAGTTGACTTTTCCCAGCACTAAAGATATTTCCTTCCCTGGTATCCTCTATCTTGCACGGATTCTGACGAGAAAGGCTTTTCTTTGATCTTCTGAATGTACGTGGCTTTATTTGTTTTTGCTGCTTCTAAGATATCCATTCGGCAATTTGATTTTTAACAACCTAATTATGATCTGTCCCGGTGTGGATCTTTTGTATATATTTGGCTTAGACCTCATTGAGAACTTCTTAGAACTATTGGTTTGTAGTTTGTATGAAATTGGGAAAATTTTCAGACGTTCTTCAGACAGTTCTGCTTCCCTTTTGGCTTTTTGTGGACCTTCAATTACATGTATGCTGGCATGATATTTTCCGGCAGTTCACTGAGGCTCCGCTCGTTTGTTGCTGTCGGTGGTGGTGGTTTTTTTTTCTCAACGTTTTTCTTCCTGTGCTTCTGTTTGGATAGTTTCTATTACTTTGTCTTCAGGTCTTCTTCCTTAGTGTCTAGCTTAATCTTCTTTTAGTGAATCTTTCATTTAAGAGATTTTTTTTAAAGAAGTTCTATTTATACTGTATTTACTTAAGTACTATTCAACGGTTCCCTTATTACATTTATGTTTTCCTTTCTCCTTGAGCATACACATTTATGATAGCTTTCTGAAAGATCTTCTTTTCTGATTCTGTCATTTCCAGGGGTGTTTTCTTTCTTTTTTTAAAAACCTATTTATTGGGACACCTGGGTGCTCAGTTGGTTGCGTGTCTGACTCTTGATTTCAGCTCAGGTCATGCTCTCAGGGTTGTGGGATAGAGCCCCGTGTTGGGCTCCGTGCTGAGAGTAGAGCTTGCTTGAGGTTCTCTCTCTCTCTCCTCTGCCCTTCTCTTCTCATGCTCTTTCTCTCTAAAATGAAAAAAGAAAAGAAAAGCATGCTAAAAAACCCCCAATTTATTAAGGCACGAGTGAGGTACAAAAAGCTGTCCATGCGTAATGCGTAGTCTGTTTCTGACTAATTTTTCTCCTGGTTGAAGTCACATTTTCCTACTTCTTCACACATCTAGTGATTTTATGGGATGATGGACAATGTGAACGTGTGTTGTTGAGTGTCCAGATTTTGTTGTCTTCGTTCAACAGGTATTGAATTTATTTTCGAATTTTTTGGTCAGTAGTTTAATTACCTGCGGATCAACTTGATCCTTTGCAGGCACATGTTTAACCTTTGTAAAAAAAAAAAAAAAAAAATCCGTTTTTCTTAATGTTTATTTGTTTATTTTATTTGAGAGACACGGAGTGCGAGCAGGGGAGGGGCAGAGAGAGAGGGAGACACAGAATCCGAAACAGGCTCCAGGCACAGAGCCTGATGCGGGGCTTGAACCCATGAACCGTGAGATCATGACCTGAACCCAAGTCGGACGCTTAACCGACTGAGCCACTCAGGTGCTCCAAAAACCCTCTCTTCTTAAAGGGCTAGATGGTAAACATTTTAAGCTTATAGGCCGTGTTGTCTTTGCTGTGACCACTCAGTTCTGCTATTTTATATCAAAAGCATCCACAGAAAATATGTGGCTGTGTTTCAATAAAACTTTATTTACAGAAACAGACCACCAACGCCTAGGTTAGGGTAGCCTTACTGTAGGGTTGGTTAAGCTGTACTGCTAAGGTATAGCCCTTCTGCGTTCTCTTCCGAATGCTGTTTGTGTTTAGCGAGGCCTCTCCTTGCTGGCCGCGTGGAGCGAGTGTGACGAGCCTGTGTGTGAGCTCTGGCGAGTTCGGCTCCCAGCCGCCCTGCACCCTCTTCCAGGACTCAGGGACTCTCACCTGTGCACAGCTTAGTTTTTTGCTGAAAACTTAAAGGGGTCCCTCTGCAGATTTTGGGAGCACATTCTCTTACTTCCTCCTTTCTAGCAACCTGCCACCAAATGCCAGCAGCCCTGCCCTCCTGGAACTTTGGTTTTTCCCTCAGTTCTAGACCTCCATGCTGCGTTTGGTTTTCGTCTCGGTGGACTGGAGTGTGGGAAGTGCCTCCAGCAGGAAGCCGACACGATTGCAGGGCTCGCCTCGGTTACCTTCTCTCGGGCCGCCGTCCTGTGCTGCCCGCGGTCAGCGTCTGAAGAGCTGTCGCGTGTTTCGTCCGGTTTTCTCCCTGTTCACGGTGGGGGGCACGTTTGGTGCCTGTTGTTATATCCTGGTCAGAAACGGAAGGTTTTTTCTTTTCTCCTTTAGACGAGCCCTGTAGTCTCTCTCACGCGTCAGTTTTTCTCCGTCCCTTTCTTTTCTTCACAGCTTTCCTTCTGCGGAGCCCAGACTGTGTGACTCCCGGCGTTTCCTGGAGTCTAGATCTCGCTGACAGATGTCAGTACATCCTCTCTCAGCATCATCATGGGGGGTCTCCTCCCATGCTCGGTGGATTTGTTCCATCTGTGACCGGGGGCGCTTTCACGTGTGCTCCCGCTTGCGCCAGCGTTCTGGAGGTCTGGTGGGGCACCTGAGGCTGGGCCGAAAACACGGCCCGCAGACGGGATCGAAAGGGCCCGGGCCTTGGTGGGTCTCCTTCGACTGGCTGACATATGAGCGGTCAGGCCGAGTCAGTTCCGGGTGGATGAGACCCGCAGCAGGACGTCTCGTACGTGGCGTTCTCCATTCTCGAACACCCTTTGGTTCCTTTTTGTACAGATTTTAGTTCCTCTTTGGAGAGTCTCCTTGTTTGCAGTCACATTATTATTGCAGTCACATTATTATTCAGATTTTCTTTGTAACAGCTGCTTCAAGCCCTTGTCTGCTCATTTGCACGTCGGGTCATTTGTGGCTCTGCTTCTATTAGCTTTTTCGTGATTTTCACTCACATTTTCCTGCTCTTTTTCCCGTCCTGTAGTTTTTTTTGTTGTCTGTCTGACTTTAGGTATAAGAGGAACCCGGAGGGTGAGATTTCTGCCATTCCCCAGAAGGAGTTCATTTTGCTCTCAGTCCAGGCAAATGGAGCAGGCTGGAGGCCGGCGGCCACTCTACCTGGGCCCTGTCCCCTGTCCCCTCTGATGTCAAAGGTCTCACGATGGAAGACCCCCTCACCCCCCAGTTCTCAGTGGGGGACCCAGGGTTTATTTCCCCCTCCTGAAAGGCGCCTGTGTGGCTAGTCCGCGCCCTGGCTTTCCTTTCTTGTCTCCTGCCTGTGTTGTTCCTGGGGTTGGTGGAGGTGTGGAGGACGGGCCGCTGTACAGAGGTGGGCCCCTCCCCCGAGAATATGGCTCAGCGCTCAGCCTTTCTGCCGCTCTGCCGCTCTGCAGCCTCTGTGCCGCCCCCAGGTTCAGCAAATGACTGTGGGGTCACGGCTGCCCCACATATAGAGCTCTCACGTATCGGTGGCCGTGCCGGCTCTGTGTGGCCCCCAGAGGGCGGGCAGCCCTCCGCTAAGCCCGGGACACAGATGGCCTGCCCACTTGGCCACTGCCCTTCCCTTGGCCTTAGGGCGTCTGGGCCTTGTCACGCCACAGCTTTCTGGTGTCTGGAAAATGTGGTTTTAGCAACTTGTTGGGTTTGGTTTTTTGACTCGTGGCGGCAGGGCTCCGAGTCTTCCTGCTCCACGCTGCTCAGAACCGAAAGGCGTGGTGGCCTTTTCTGGAGACAGCAGGCACTCTCGTTGGCCGCCTCCCCACGGGTCCCTCACAGGGAACGAGGCGCCAGCTCTCAGGCGCGGTTAGAGCTTCCCTGGCGGGGGTACACCTGCCTGTGCCGCAGACCTCACGGTGACGCACGAGTCTCGCCGCCACCTGTGTGGACACACTTGAGATGGCTGGGCGCGTGGCTTTTCCCTCGGCAGAGCCGTGACGGCGTGTGCGTTGCTGACCGCCGTCTGATGGCGTCGAGGAGGCGGGTAGCTGGCCCTTTGTGCTGGGCTGGCTGCAGAGGAGGAGCGGGGCACGTCGGGTGGCGACATGTGCAGAGCGCCTGGGCGGGTCCGGCCAGGCCCGGCCCGTCTGTGCGAATCCCTTCTCGGGCCCCCGAGCAGCACTGTACGGAGGTCAGGACGGGCCACGGGGGCCGCTGACGTGAGGGGTGTGTGAGGGGCACCGGGCCTGCCCTGAAGTCTGGCTCTGATTCGTGCTTGGAAAGCACATCGGGCAGTTGGCGGTTTAGGCACGGGAGGGGGGATCCCTGGCAGTGCCTGGTGAGGGATGGCTGCGATGTCCCGGGAAATCGGCTCGGAGGACACTTGTTGTGCCCAGTAGTGTTGGAGTGAGGTGGCCAGCACGGCCGATACGGGGTCTCCAGCCTGCCTGACAGGTGGGAAAGACCTCCTGGCAGCCCTTCACCCGCCCACCCCAGAGCCCCCTCAGGTGAGACCGGAGAGGAGGTGCCCAGGGGCGATCCCAGGCCTCCTCGCCGGTTGGGTGGCGCCCTTGAGCCTGGGGGACAGGTGCTCAGGTCAGATGTCAGCTCGCGGTGTGAGAGCTCAGTCCAGCTTCGCAAGCAGAACGCACAGGGCCGCCGAAGTGCGGTCGGCACACGGAAGGCGCGTGCCCTGGGGCATTTGGGGGTGACCCCACCGCAGGTTGGCACCGGTCCTCCAGGTGAGTCTCGGGGAGGAAACCCCACCGATCCAGCAGGGGGTGAGACACGGTGTCAGAGGCCAGCTTGAGAAATCGATGTTTGGCGGAAAACAGAGGAAACCACGTCCTAGTCTGGAGAGTTGCCTGAAACGTTTTGAAAGCATGTGGACGGGACACCTTTTTGTGATGCACATGGATTTCGGATAAACAGAGAAAGTCCTGCCTGTTCCCAGAGACAGAGAGCAGGTCACTTACAAAGAGAAGAGGCTTAGACAGGCCTTGGGGCCCTCACGGGCAGCACTGCCTCCAGCGAGCAGCACTCAGGCCAGAGGCGGCACTGGCAAAGAGGACACTGTCGCTGGGGGGGTGGGGGTGGGCTGGTAGGGAGGACAGCGCCGTGGGGGGGCCGGTAGGGAGGACAGCGCCGTGGGGGGGGTGGTAGGGAGGACAGCGTTATGGGGGGGGCGGTAGGGAGGACCGCGCCGTGGGGGGGCCGGTAGGGAGGACAGTGCTATCTGCAGGGGGCAGTGTGGCGTGCACAGCTGGCTCTGGGTATCTGATGGCAGAGGCACAGTGTGTCCTTAGACGGGCAGTATGGGACAAAGGGGTTGGTGGTTGCCTTCGGGAACCGGACTCTTGGTCGGCGTGTGGAAACGTGGTCTGCCACGGCTTCGCGGCATCCCTGTCACCAAGTTCCTGGTGTGAACTTGCGGTGTTTCCGTAGCAGATATACCCCTGAGTCACATGTGTGTTCTTGATTCTGCAGGGTGAGATAGGGAAGATTGCCTTTCTGTGCTAGTAGGAGCGTACTGTCCACACTGCCCCGTAGCTGGTAGGTTTGTTTGAAAGCTGCCGAAACACGTAGAAGCCTGAACCCCCAGCCCTCCCTGCTCTGAGGCAGGTGAACGCTTGCTCCGGCTCTCACATCTGCTTGGCCGCAGAGCTGTGGGCCGCTGACACGGAGGGGAGCACAGGCCAGCCAGACCCTGGCCGGGGGTGCTGTGGGGAGTGGGGGGGAAAGGCCCCAGCCGGCATGGAGGGGAGCACGGGCCGGCCGGACTCTGGCCAGGGGTGCTGTGGGGAGTGGGGGGGGATAGGCCCCAGCTGGCATGGAGGGGAGCACGGGCCGGCCGGACTCTGGCCAGGGGTGCTGTGGGGAGTGGGGGGGATAGGCCCCAGCTGACACAGAGGGGAGCACGGGCCAGCTGGACTCTGGCCGGTGGTGGGGGGAGTTGTGGGGAGTGAGGGGGATAGGCCCCAGCTGACACAGAGGGGAGCACGGACAGGCCGGACTCTGGCTGGGCCACTGGTTAGTGACCAAGGGGGGCTGCGGAAGGTGGGGGGCGACAGGCCCGCTTCAGGGGGGTGGGCAGTTGACAGCGGCACATGGTCAGAAGCGGCCCCACTGGGGGGTGGGCAGTAGGGGGCTGGAGGGGCTCCCTAGACCTACTGCTCCAGGGATGGGAAGGGCAGCTGGTGGTTTGTAGGTTTTGGGGTGAAGGTGCTGTGAGCATGTGTGGGGTGGAGGACTGGCACCAGGTGTGCTGGGTTGGGTTGGGGTCCAGGATTCTCAGGTGTCGTCAGCTGGTGGCTGGTGAGTAGGGGTGTTTGCCTGCCCCCAGGGGAGAGGGCCCCTGAGAGGCTGGGGATGGGGGGACTTGGGGCGGGGTGGGCGGGGAGCCCAGGGAGCAGGTTGGAGGCAGGAGACAGGGATGGATTCACGACCCCAGAGTGGGTAGTAAGTGCGTCCCCTCACGCCCTCTGGGGTGCCTTTGTGCCCCATCTTGTCTGGTACGAAGGGGCCGGTCCCTTCTCCCCCCACACCTGCTGCTCACTGCTGTGGTTTCCCCGCAGGTCTGAGTTCACCGACACCATCTTGTCCGTGCACCCCTCTGACGTGCTGGACATGCCCGTGGACCCAAATGAGCCCACCTACTGCCTGTGCCACCAGGTGTCCTACGGGGAGATGATAGGCTGTGACAACCCGGACGTGAGTGTGGGCGCCATGCACGGGCCTCGGGCAGGGCCCTGCACCTAGGGCAGGGGGTGTGGGGGTGCGGGGGGGGGGGGGGCACATGGAGTCCTGACTGCAGCTCTCCCCTCTACCTTGCAGTGTCCTATCGAGTGGTTTCACTTCGCCTGCGTGGATCTGACCACGAAACCCAAAGGAAAATGGTCAGTATGGGCTCTGCTCGGCCTCTCCCTGCCTGTGGGGCGTCATGAGTGCTGCCCCCACCAGGCCCAGGCTGTGGCCACGGGCAGTCCGCGGGTCCTGCTTCCTGGGGCTGAGCTGGTAGAGGGACATCTGCGCCCCTCGCCTGGGTCCGGTCTCTCAGGATGTTTGCATGGTGCTCCCCTATTTTTGTTAAGCTTCTAAGGAACAGCTATTCGGAAGCTTTTGATTGAGGTAGAAACTGTGAAACGAGTTCTTTCCCGGGGAGATTTGGGGAAAGACAAAGAGCACAAGCATTAAATCCGAACCTGGGTGAGGCCGGTGACCTGCCTTGGGGCTTGTGTTCACCTGGGGAGGGGTGCAGGGTGCGGGGGCAGCTTCTGTCCCTGGTCCGTGTGCCCGCTGGTGGCTTCGGTGTCGTTCCCGAGAGTTAATTTAAGGAAAAAGCGGGTTTTATTTACCCGTGGGTGAAGTGGGTATCAGTTCTAAAATGCAGGCTCGGAGATTGTCCTCCGTGTTCGCGTGTATGTGGATGGGGGGTGGTGACAGACCCCTGAAGGACAGGCTGTGCTGTCCCCAGGGCTCAGTGGGCAGTGGCTGAGGGGGTGCTCACGTGCCTGGCCCCATGTGCGTCCCGGCCCCGGGTCGCCTCAGGAAGTCTGAGCAGTGACTGCGCAGCCCTTGACCGTGCTCTGCAGCTGGGGCACGGGCACCCGGGTGGGGAGCTGCGGGCCTCATGCTGGGGCGGGGGGCAGGGACACGTGATTCGGGTTCCAGTGTGGGTTTGAGTTGTTGGTGGAACTTCCGGGTGGAAGAGTCAGTGGGCATTGGAAGACGGTTTTGCCTCTTGGGAGGGTCGAGCTGCAGGGGGTCTGTGCCCCGTGGGCAGAGGCGGGGAGGCAGGGTGGGGCTCCCCCCTGTTGTCTAACTCAGGGTTTCTCTGGGGTCTTTCCAGAATCACAAACTGTTCAGGCTTCTTCCCTATTAAGTGAGATTTGTTCTGACATGCTCTTGCGGCACGAGCCTGTGTGAGTGCATTTGCCGCTGGAGCCTTGCTTCCTCGGGGGCAGGGCCGGGGGCGCGCTCAGTGCTCGCTCACTGGCACAGACCTGACACTGGGGAACGGGGCAGCCGGGGGCCTGGGGGGGCACAGTCACGTGCATCGGGAGCAGCTGGAAGGACCCCTGGTGTCACTGACAGCTGCCGTGGTCCAGGCGTGACCAGGAGCGGCCCCCGGTGTCTGAGGCACTGAGCCTGCCTGCCCAGGGTCCCCGGGGAGCACTTGCCAACCATGCGGGTTCCAGGGCCCTCTCGGCCTGCCCCACCTGCTGGAGCGCGCTGGTTCATCCTCCACTGCACTTGGTCTGCTGATGTGACTGTGGGTGTCGCCTCCACTTTGGTCCCCGGTGGCCACGTTGTCTCACAGGGAGGGCCAAGAAACTGGGTCAAGAGGCGTATTCGTTCGTACAGACAGTCTTGCTCGTTGACTCGTTTCTGTCACCTTGGAAACACACGCTGGCCACAGCGACTTGCTGGGGGTCTCCCCTTGCCGGGGCGTCCGGTGGGAGAGCCGTGTGCTCTCTGCCGGCGTGGTTTCGGTGACACGGCCACCGTCCCTGGAGACCTGGGGGGCGGGGTGGGCCTCCTCACGCACAGGGCCGATCACCGTGCCTCTCTCCTCAGGTTCTGTCCAAGGTGCGTTCAGGAGAGGAGGAGGAGGAAGTGAGGCTGCTACCTGGGCTGGAAGAGCGAGTTAATGTATTCCTTCCTTCGTGTTGCAATATTTTCTCTTCATTTTAAAACTACCTTGTTTTGAATGATACTTAACAACTCAGTGGCCAGTTGTAAGTCTGGGTATTTCCTGAGACAAGCAAGAATCCACCTGAGCCCTGTTTGCACGAGGAGCGATCTCACAGGGACTTGCCACAGTGACTTCATTCTCGAGACTTCTCGTATGGGGCCCGGCCCCGGGCACGGCAGGTGCACCGAGTGGCCGAGCCTTCCGTGGGCCGGTGCGGTGGGGACCTTCCCACCCTGCTGCACTGCCGTCGCTCTGCAGCTGGGGTGTGAGCCTGTGTGGTCCGACCGTCCCGGTGCCACCGCAGCACATCTGTCCCCGCAAGGCGTGTGCCCGGAAGCTGGTGAGGCGTTGCTGGAAGGCGTCCTCCGTGTCTCGGTGACCTGCCTGGGACGGTGGGGCTGTCCCTGGAGCGGGAGGGCCCCGCTGCACTGTGCGCTGCCTTGTTCGTCTGGACTCCCAGTTCCCTCCGTGAGGGCTTTACCTGCTGGAGTGAACGGCCCGTCATCAGCAGGCGGGCTGTCGTTGCCGTGAGCCGCCCGTGAGACGCCTGACCGACGGCTGGTGTGCCGTTGCTCTGGGAACCCCTGATGTTTTACTGTGAAGCTGGAACTGTCGTAACAGCGCGAAGATGGCAGTCTGCGTGCACGTGAGGCGAGTCCGGTCTGGCGAGGCCCGGCTGATTTTAAACCTGCCGTGTTGCACACTGGTAAGCAGCTCACGTCAGAGGGGACCACGGTTACGTGAGGCTACCTGTGAGTCTGCGCCGCGGCGGTTCTGGAATGAGGCTGGGAAACCGGAGCGCGTTTTCCCTTCAGTCTGCACTTACCAAACCAGTTTTGAACCGTCGTTCTGGTAACAGTTGGGGGAAGTCGCGTACCTCCGGTTGAGGTCCGTCTGTGGTGGTGTGCGTCATGACTTCTGGGAGCATCTGTGGACCCCGAGACCCCTCAGCACCCACTTAGAGGGCTCCGAGGAGCCCCGAAGGGAGAGCCGGTCTCTGTCCTGGAGGCATGAGAAGAAACGCAGGAGGCAGGGTCGAGATGGGAAGTTCCTAGGTGAATAGGAGTCTCCTCTTTATCAGGAGGCCTTCTGGAACAGTGCCCCGCTTCCTCCGATGGCTTGTTCACTGCACGTGTCCTCCTGTTTCTAGTATGTCAGCAAGGCCAGGAGATGCCACGTAGAGAATCTCGGGGAGCCGTGTCATGCACGGGCCGCCTCGCGCCAGCTCAGCTCGTTGTCCCTAGATGAGCGCTGACTGTTAGCTTTGACGTCAGAGGGCAGTGAGTGTCCAGCCGGGACCCGCGTCCGTGGTTCTCGGAGGGTGAGCCCACAGCAGATGCGCCGTCCTGTGTCCTTCCTGGAGCAGGCCGAGTGGCGGGACTTGCTTCCAGGCGACTGCAGGTGGGGTCGGCTCGGCATGTGCGCCTGGGCTGCGTGGGGAGGGTAGGGGGTCGCCGGGCCTGACAGGCTTTCCCAGAACCGATGCCTTCCTGCTTCTCCGAAAGAAGGGGTGGGGGCTTCGGGTTGAGCACCGGCCCGCACGAGCCCCTCAGTCTGCACTGCAGCCAAAACCGAGGCTCGTCTGTATTTAGGAACTTAGCTTTTTGTTAACACAGGTGTTTAAAGATTGTGGGGAATAAATTGTGGAAAATTGTCTGCTTCACTCTTTTACCAGTTTTTGTGGAGAGGGTAGGTAAGTACAGTGAGTTTGTGGTGATTCTTTGGAAGCTAGTTTAATATTTGCACTGCCTCTCAGAACACTCGCGGCCGCTGCCATCGCGGAAAGACGGGTGACCGTGCACATAGGCCGATGGCTGGTTAGGTACACTCGATGCCTGGTTTCCGGGGCCTCGAGCATGACAGGAGAGATGGCCGACTTCCATATGAAGCTTATGTGTAAAGTCTGATGGCGTCTCTGCTGTCACCTCTTCTCTTTAGGTTTCTGTCCCTGCCTGTTTCTGGTGTTTACTTTTGTCAGTTACATTGATATCTCCAAAATAACACACGTTTAGCTTTGGAGAAAACAGAGGACATGAGTGGATTAGGAAGATTCCCTGGAATGCTGTTTGGGTCAAGACCGATCGGTTGTCCTTCCCAACTGTGAACAACACTCTGCAAGTCAGAACGACACTCGACAGCAGCGCTTTGCTTGGGGAAGAATGTTCTGCCACCTGGCGTGGCCCTGGTCCTGAGGACTGCTTGCTGCTTGAGGCCAGCCGCCTTCATCCTGGGGTGATTCCTACCAGACCCCGTCTGCCCCCCAGGCGCTGGATCAGACCCAGAGGGGGCTGCAGAGCCCTGTTCCTTGGGTTGAGGGGGTCCAGGCTGGGCCCAGCGGTCCCTCTTGCAGCTGTATCTGAGCCAAGGGTGTGGGCCCTCCGCGGCCGCGGGGTTTCCGTGTAAGGGAAGGAGTACCTTGTTTGAGGAGAATCTGCACGTTCCTCATTCTCAGTGCTAGATTATCAGTCAGCAGCTCGACAGACAGCCTCTCATTTTCCCACAGGAGGACACATGCTGCACTTATAAACTGAACCCCAACCCTCCCCCCCCCCCCCCGCCCCCCGCCCCCGCCATCTGTGGCTGCGCTGGTGGAGCTGCTGGCTGGGGTGAGCGTTTCCACTGCACAGGCTGGGGCCCTGGGCGAGTGGATATGAAATGGGACTGGCCAGGGTCACGGGAGCCTGGTGGCTTCGAGTCTTCCCAGGGCAGCAAATGCTGAAGACACAGCCACAGGAATGCTGGCGGTTTGCTGGGCTGCGTGGGGACACTGGGCAGCTGGCAGTTTGCTGGGCTGTGGACGACACTGGGCAGCTGGGTGCCAGTCCTGTCCCCGGGCGGCCGCGCGGCTCTCTGCCTCATGACTTGTGGCTGGCAGCCCTTGGCAGGGAAGGCTTCGAGTTGTCACGCTGTCCGAACAGCAGCCGCCCCCCCCCCCCCCCGCCCCGCCGTGTGGCCGGAGCCTGAATAGACACTTAATCATGGGCCTTGGAGACTGAAGGTTTTCCTCAATTGCTAGTGAGCCGTGGCTGGTCTTCGCTACCTGTGCTGAGAGGAATTTTAAAACAGGAAGCCTAAGAAAAACGTTCTCATTCAGGAGAGAAGTCTATGAAGTTTCTTTCTTTCTACAAATGTATTTTGTGGTGTTCACTTTGACCACATTTCATCCAAAAAGATGATGCAGCTTTAACATGAATGTTACATTTTATTTTCAAGGAATTATCTATGTCCCCTTTGTAAAGGAAAGATAATATTGTAAATCTTTTTATTAAATAATGTAAAGATGTATATCTGTATTTTTGGATCATGTTATAGATTATGGATATATTGTTTAATAAATAAAGTATTTTTTGGAATAAACGTTTGAGGATGAGTCATTCCAGGAAATGTGAAAACTTCTACATTGTGGCCAGAGATGGTAAGTGTATTCTCCGGGAATTTTTTTTTTTTTTGAGAGAGATAACACAAATGGGGGGAGGGGGGCAGAGAGAGAAAGAGAGAGAGAGAGAGAGAGAGAGAGAGAGAGAGAGAGAGAGAGAGAAAGAGAGAGAGAATCCCAAGCAGAGTCCCTGCTGTCAATGCAGAGCCTGATGCAGGGCTCGAGCTCACGAACTATGAGATCATGACATGAGCCAAAGCTGGACGCTCAACCGACTGAGCCACCCAGGCACCCCTCCGTAGAATTTTAAAGGGATAGGCAGTGAATGGGAGCAGAGGAGTTTCCCTGACCACGGGCCTGGGCAGGACCCTGGGCCTCAGCTGTTACGTGGTGTCAGAAGCTGATCCCTAAGCTCACAAGAAATGTCAGTGTAGAATACCTGGAGTGGCTATTTCATAGAAGCATAAAGCACTTTCTCTGGAACAGAAGGCTTGCCCTTGAGATCTGCATAGATGTCAAGACCCCTTTGGGAACTAAATAGTTCTTAGGACATTTCCTTGAGAAGAGTTAATGGTCAGGGCACCGAAACCCAGCTTGGTCACCATGATGGAGAGGCACAGCCTCTCAGCACACCCAGAGTCCTTGCTTGAGGGGAGCATGAGATTCTGGAGGAAGGGCCTGGAATGCTGCCACGTGCATGGATTTCCTTTGGGCACTCCTAAAGGAACCTGCAGCCACCTGTTGTGGTGACTGCCTAGGAGAAGGGAACACCAGTGTTTTTGGGTGGGGGTGGTAATCTTCACTGGCTCTGAATTGTTACTAAGTCTCAGAGGTCCGGGAGGGCTACCTTGATCAAGTGGTGACACTTGTCTGAGTGGGTCCACAGATCCCTGTGATTATCGTCCCAGGACCTGAATGTGCCATGCAAAGAGACTTGAGAACTGGCAGGACTCCCACACGGATTCCACACTGACCTTGGAGCAAGGGCCGTCATGGTAGGGACGGGCAGGTGGAAGTCTCTGGAACGTCGTCTCCCTGGTCAGGACGGCAATCCAAAGGCAGAATGCATCCTCGATGAGAGGGTGCAGTGGTGGTGTCCTTAGCACACCTGTAAGGAGGCGGGCAGGTTGTAAGGAGTATGGTTGATTGAAGACACAGGTGGTGCACCCAGATGCGGCATTGCTGCCGCTGCCCTCTCGGCGCGTGGCATGCCGTCACTGACCTGGCATGTGCTTGTTCTCTGCCAGTTTGCAAGGCCATCAGGATCCACTCTATGTGGCAAAGCCAGCTGTGCACCTTAGGGTTCTGTGAACACCCGCCCTACAGCCACGTGGGCCGGACGTCTTCGTGATCTTACCCTTCCCCAGAACATGCCGCCGTCTGCTCTGCCACTGGCATATGGAATTGGATGAGCCCGACAACCAGTGGAGATGCCTCAGTAGGATGGCTGGGAGCCAGGGGGGTGCGTGGGGGATGAGCCCCACCCTGGTACCAGGTACTGTGTCAGGAAGGCAGAAGCCATTTTAGTGACGGTGACGGGACGATGGTTGCAGGAGGCGGCTACCACTCCTAAGTCTGGGGGTTTCTGGGGTTGGCAGCTTGGAGGAGGGGCACTGATTAGGACTCAGAGCCCTGAGGAGGGCGGGCTGCTCGGCTGGCGGGTAAGATGTTTGGGAAGGGGTGCCCTGCTGAGCCGGGACTCCTGTCCCAGGACAGGGTCTTGCTCAGCTGGCCTGGCCACCCCTGAGGGAATTTGGTGAGGCTGGGACCTGGCGCCAGGCTGCTGGAGTGATGCTGCAGGGAGTATCCATCAGGCCAGGAGCTTCCTCTTCCTCCCCCCCACTGCCATTGTCTTTCTCAGGTGCCCTGGCCTAACAGGCCCCACAGACCAGTGGTCAAAGGGCATGTCAGAGCTGGGTGGCAGGCAGAAACCTGGAGGGGTTGTAAGAGGCAGCCGCCAGGCCAGGCTGCCACCACTTCCCTGCCTGGGTGTGGTTTTCCGGTCCCCCAGCCCCAGTGCGGTCCCTCCGAGGTCGCCTCACTTGAGTCCCAGGCCTGGTCCTTTGTTCAGGAAAATGTTCAGGCTGTGTGTGCGCAGGCAGCTTTCTGAGCTTCTTGGGTTCTGCCTGTAATGCGTGTCCAACTTGCAGAAGTGTCTGCCCTCTGGCTGGAGGTGCGGTAGGGGCAGGGCGTTGGGCGCTTGGGAGCCAGAATTCCCTGGGGGTGGGGGTGGGATGCAGAGACTTGGGATCAGAGTTCCCTGGGGGGAGCCAGAGACTTGGGGGGCAGAGTTCTCTGGGGGGAGTCAGAGACTTGGCGGGGGGGGGGGGGGCAGAGTTCCCTGGGGGGCAGTTTCCTGGGGGGAGCCAGAGACCCCTGAGGGGGCAGAGCTCCTGGGGGGAACCAGAGACCCCTGGGGGGGGGCAGAGCTCCCTTGGGGGGAACCAGAGACTCCTGGGGGGGCAGACTTTCCTGGTGGGAGTCAGAGACCCCTGATGGGGGGCAGAGTTCCCTGGGGAGAGCCAGAGACCCCTGTGGGGGGGGGGGGCAGAGTTCCCTGGGGGGAAACCAGAGATCCCTGGGAGGGGCAGAGTTCCCTGAGGGGGAACTAGAGACCCCTGGCGGAAGGCAGAGTTCCCTGGAGGGTGCCCTGCAGTAGGAAGAGAGAAGGGACAGTCAGGGCGGGCCGCGGTAAGACCTGGCCTTGGGAAGGGGTGGGAGGGTGTGGGGGGAGCCCTGCAAGGCGTGCCGAACGCGGTTCAAAGCCTTCTGCCCGCGATGCGCAGAGGACCCGGGCACGCACCCCGGTGCACCGCAGGCCTGGGGGCAGGGCTTGGAGGGCGCCCTTCTCGCGGGAGGCGGGGCCTAGAAGACGCGGGGGCGGGGCCCAGGGCGGGATCGGAGGGACGCCGGTGCGCAGGCTCAGTCGGCCGTGGCTCTGGCGGCGCAAGGCCTGCGGCGGCGGTGGCGGCACCGGCGGGACGGGGACGTGGACGTGAGTGCGTGCGCGCGGCCGCCGGGGGTCTGTGGCTGAAGGGCCGCGAGTCGGGGCGGCGGGCTGGGGGCGTCGCGCGCCGAGGCCGTTCTCGAGTGCGAGCCCGCCGGGTTACGTGCCGTCACGTGGGTGCGCGGGCCCGACTCCCGGCCGCGGCTCTAGCCCGCGCGCTCGTTCTTCGGCCCTTGGCGGTGGCGCGTGTGCGGCGGGGAGGCTCGGAGAGGCGCGCTCATCTTCCCCAGGTCGCACTGCGCTGGTGAACCCCGCGGGCAGCGCTGGCACGCGCGCCGGTTCAGGTTGTCTGAGCTCCAGAAGAGGGGCGCGTCCCCGTCCCCTGTCCCCTCGCCTGGGTAGGTCTGGGGGCTCCCTGTACACGTCGAAAGTCGCCTGCAGCTCGGCGGGCAGCCGGAGAAGCTTCCCTACCCCGCCCTTTCCTTTGCTACACTTTTTACACTTGGTAACGTACACGTACGACATAAAACGTACCATTCCAACCATTGTCAGTTGTACTCAGTGGCTTTTCGTGTCTTCAGTCCTGGTTTAGTCCTGAAGGGCGAGGGGGCCAAAAGACAGCTTTGTGACGGCAAATGTCAGACTGTCAGGGTGGCGCAGCTGGCTCCCAGCCAGGTGTGCAGCTCAGGGAATCCCGAGAGGGGGGTCCTGCAGGAAAACAGCCCGGGTCAGGATCGAGGGCAGCGCCCCTGCTCTCGGACCGCCGACCCCCTGGACAGCAGGTCTGTTCCTGGGCCTGGCCCGGACTTGGACGCCTCCGGCTCCTCTCCGGGCAGGTGCTTGCCTCTTCCCAGGTCCTAGTGTTTCAGAGTCACAGGTCCCATCCCTTGCTTTTGTAGGGCAAGGGCGATGGCACCCCATCTGGTGCAGCCTGGGGGGCGCTTCTGGCGGCAGGCGGCGAGCACTCTGGGAGCCTCTGTGCAGTACAGGACATGGGCAGGGGCGTCCAGGATCCCCAGGCTGGGCAGCCCGTGGGGAGCCACGGCCACCAGCCCCCGGGTCTACAGAAGTGGCTTTTCCACGTCCCCCCGGGCCCCGGAGGTGATGCTGACCCGGGAGCGCTACCCTGTGAGGCGGCTGCCATTCTCCGTGGTGTCTGGGGAAGACCTGGCAGCCTTTGAACGCATCGTCCCCGGCAGGGTCATCACAGACCCAGAGGTGCTGGAGGCTTCAAATGTGGACTGGCTTCGAACCGTCCGAGGTGAGTGAGGGTCTGTGCACACGGTGTCCCTCAGGGGGACGGCGGTGTGCGCTAGCAGTGAGAGGGGAGACGATAGCACTGAGCTCCGGGTAGAGGACCACGGGGTGACTGTCACATATACCTTCTTTTTTTTTAATTTTTTTAATTTTTTTTTACTTTTTGAGAGAGAGAGAGAGACCGAGCACGAACAGGGGAAGGGGCAGAGAGAGAGGGGGACACAGAATCCGAAGCAGGCTCCAGGCTCCGAGCTGTCAGCACAGAGCCCGACGCGGGGCTTGAACCCGCAAACCGTGAGATCATGACGTGAGCTGAAGTCGGACCCTTAACCACCTAAGACACGCAGGTGCCCCCACGTAGCCTTTCTTACACTGAAGAAAAGCTGTATTGTGGTTTTAAAGTGTTCTGAGAACAAAATTCATAGAGGTTTATTGGTGGTATGTGACATCTGTGAATAAAAGCAGTGTCCCCTGGCTGCTCTGAGGGGGGTGTGCCGGTCCCTGCAGCTGCCCTAACAGCCACACACTGGGCGGTTTACAACAGGATGTAGTCTGTCTGATCAAGGCGTGGGCAGGGCCGTGCTCCCTCCAGAGGCCCTGGCGCAGGCTCCTTTCTGCCTTGTCCAGCTCCTGGTGGCCCCGGGCGTCCCTGGGTTGTGACGGCTTCCGTGGGTCTCCGGCTCCATCCTCACGTGGCTTCTCCCCGTGTGTGTCTGTGTCTCAGGTCTCCCTCTGCTTCTCTTGTAAGGACCCCTGTCATCCCCCCAAATCCAGGATGATTTCGTCTCTAGATCCTTGGTCTAATTATGTGTGCAAACACCCTTATCCAGATGAGGTCAGGTGCACAGGTTCTGAGGGACAGGACGTGGACACTCTGCCCCTGGCATGTTGCTGGGACAAGGTGTGGGGCTGCTGTTTGGCCACCCCTGCCTCCCTCCTCTCACCACACCTGTCCGCACCAGCACACGCCTGGGCACCTGCTTGGTGGTTCTCGTCCGTCCAGACCCAGCACACCCTTCCCACGAGAAAGAATTTGTAAGTCTCTTCTCTCCTGAAATGTTTTCAGCGGTAACGTAACCCGTCTACTCAGACAATGATCAAAACCCATCACGACGTCCTTGCTGTAGTATTGAAGAGACCTAGGAGACAACCAGTTTACAATGAAGTAATGTATTTGTTTATAGTTTTTTATTTTTTCAAATGTTCGTTTATTTTTGAGACACACACACACACACACACACACACACACACACACAGCATGAGTAGGGACGGGGCAGAGAGAAAGGGAGACACAGAATCCGAAGCAGGCTCTAGGCTCTGAGCTGTCAGCACAGAGCCTATCTTGGGGCTCAAACTCACGAACCGTGAGATCACGACCTGAGCTGAAGTCTGACACCCAAGTGACTGAGCCCCCCAGGTGCCCTATGAAGTAATGTATTGATTTCTGCTGTGTTGGTTTGATCTCTCCTCTTTCATTCTTGATTTTATGTATTTGGGTCCTTTCCCTTTTTGATCAAACTGGCTAGTGATTTATCAATTTTGTTAATTCTTTCAAAGAACCAGCTTCTGGTTTCATTGATCTGTTCTTCTGGGTTTTTTTGTTTGTTTGTTTGTTTGTTTGTTTGGGGGGTTTAGATAGCATTGATTTCTGCCCTAACCTTTATTATTTCCTGTCTTCTGCTGGTTTGGGGTTTTATTTGCTGCTCTTTTTCCAGCTCTTTAAGGCGTAAGGTTAGGTTGTGTATCTTTCTTCCTTCTTTAGGAAGGCCTGGGTTGCTATATACCGAAGTAATGTATTTAAATAAGTAATGCCTGGATGGGCTGGGCAGCCCTGTCTGCAGGCTGGACCTGGACTTAACCCCTGCAAGGGCTGTGCTATTGGTGGGAAGAACTCTGAGGAGGGTCCACAGCAGCTGGGAAATGCTGTGCGTCTTGAACTGGTGCGTGGTCTTGAGCGAGTGGGATTAGGGTGTGGGCTCAGGCAACGTAGGCGGCTCCTGTGAGGAGGCCGGAGACACAAGAAGTCCTTGGCCTGTTCTTTACGGGCCAAGCGCCTGAGAGTGGCAGGGCTCCCAGCCCCACCCTGCCTGCTAAGTGGGGACCCCACAGGGCTGACGTGGCCCCACCGAGAGCCCCTCACCCGCACAGGGTCTGCAGGCTCACGTGCACTGCTCCTGGAAGCAGGACAGAGTGCTGTCCACCCCGGGCTCAGCTGGGCCGGGCCCCCGTCCTGGCTTGGCACCGCTGCCTGGCTGGCCCTTGGCCAGATGGACCTGAGCTCCACTGCCCGTAAACGGGGGATGGGCTCCCACCTTGGAGGTAAGAACCCAGTGTGCTTGGTGCTCGAGGCTTGGGGTGTCTTCCTTCCGGACCTCCAGAGCGGGTGGAAGCGGTGCCTGGGATGGAGACCATGTGCCTCCCCAACCTGGGCAAGGGCGGGCTGTCCCCTGGAGGCCCTTCCTAGGGGCCTCACGCTGGACGGCCTGTCCGTCTGCAAGGCTGCACATGGTGTGTGCCTGCGTGGGGGACCCCCCGCTGCTGAGACCCTGACCCGGGAGGCTGGCACTGCAGCCAGCCCACCTCCGAGCGTCCACACGGTGGGTGTCCGCTGAAATAGTTTGTTGAATTTTTCTCGAAATAGCCCTTGACGTGGCTTTCTTTGGGGGAGAAAGCAGCTCTAAACTAAACTACACTTTAACATTTTAATCTTGGAGTTGTGTAGAAGATACAGCCAGTAAATGCTGATTAGGGCTTCGTGATTCTTTTTTAAAGGTTTATTTATTGTGAGAGAGAGCATGCACGCAGGGGAGGGGTCGGGGGGAGAGGGAGAGAGAGAGAGTCCCAAGCAGGTTCCACGGTGTCAGTGCAGAGCCCAATGCAGGGCTCGAATCCGTGACGGTGAGATCATGATCTGAGCTGAAATCAAGAGCTGGACACTTAACTGACTGAACCACCCCGGCACCCCAGAGCTTCATAATTTTTTAAAGCATAGTCTTTATTTGAAATGGAAGCTGTCATTAAATATCTCGCCCAAACATTAGGTCACTTGCTCAGAGGTGAACCCCAGAGATTTAGTGAGCGCCTCACCGAGTGCGGGTCTGGGGGTCCCAAATGTGAAGACGTACAGGAGGCTGACCTGAGGGACAGGGGCACGAATGGGGTGGGCTGCACGCCAGGTGGCCGTGAGGGCCCGGGAGGCCAGCACAGGCGGTTTTCTCGGGGCTTCGGGAAGCCACCTGCAAGGGTGTTCCGGGGCCGGAATTGCCAGTGCAAAGCCCTCGGCAAGGCCACGCTTGGCGTGTTTGTGGGGTCGTGAGATCTGTGTGCAGCTGCAGTGGGTTGGGGAGGGGAGGGGAGGTCAGAGAGCAAGGGGCTAAGTTGTCGAGACCTCTAGGGCCGTGTGGGTCCTGGCTTCTCCCCCGAGCCGATGGGGAGCTACTAGGAGGCCCTAGGAAGAGAGGGGCCCGTGGCCTGACCGTGGCTGCCGCGTGGGGCACAGGCTTCCACGGCCCAGTCAGGGAAGCCCGGAGGACAGCGTGAGTCTTCGAGGGGCCGTCAGGAGAGATGGGCTCGGGTGCCAGGTGTGCGTGTGGAAAGAAGAGTCCCGGGTTTGCTGATGGCCAGCTGGGAGCCCTTGGGGCCATGTCTGTTGTGGGGCAGTTGGGAGCCCTGGGGTCTGTCTGCTGTGGTGGGTGACGTGCGTTCGCGGAGGGCGGTCTCCCACACCCGGGAGGGGCCGTGGGTCAGGCGGGTGCCTTCCGTCCCGCAAGCCCGGTGGCATCCAGAGTGCGGGAGAGGAGCCAGCTTCTGCCGGGGAGTCGGGATGGTGGAAGGAGAAGGTGGCAGGAAGGCTCAGAAGCCGCAGGAAACGGCTGCCCCAGCGAGAACTTGGGCCGACCGTGGCTCTCCGCTGGGTGAGGGCGCTGCTGGCAGACGGCGGGCTGGATGCTGTGCTGCCCTGACCCGTGTGCGGCTTTTGTTGGCTTGGGCAGTTCTGGGGCCTCTTCCACTCAGACACCCTTTCCTGCAGTCCTGGGCCATGTCCCCAGCCGTGTCTTTGATGATTTTCTGTTCTCTCTGTGGGTGCCTGCTGTTGACATATTAGAGCATTTCCTCTCCCGTTAGGAGGTAAATGTCCTGAGAGCGGGACATCTTGCCTGTTTTCATTCTCCGTGCCCTCAGCAGGCCCCGACACACAGGGTGGGCACACAGACACCGTTGGGATCCCTGCAGTAGGTGACTGAAGCCTGCAGGGTCTTCACGGGTGACCAGGGTCCCTGGACTGTGCTGTCCCAAAGGATCAGGGCTGGGGGGCAGACATGGTTTGTTTGATGACAACCGAATGAGAAGGGGCTTTCAGAATCCCGGACGTGACCCCGGCACAGAGGATGCCAAGACGGCAGCCCCACGGATCTGGCGTCGACGAGGGCCTTCGCTGAGCTCAGCCGGTTGTGGCTCTCAACGGACGGAGGGACTTGCAGACGTGCAGGCTGAACAGCTAAACGGAGCGAAAAAGCACACGCATCTTACAGATACAGAGCTCACGGCCTTGGTGGATGAGACTAGCATGTTATGAAGGTGTAGGAACCATGTGTCTTCTCCAATTCAAGGAGGTAACTCACAACAATGAGCTGCTAGAGAAACAGAAAATAGAAAAAAGAATGAAAGAATTAGAACAGAAAAGAATCCTCCCTGAGCGGAGTGTGAAGGAAGCTGAGGACAGCGTCTGGGAGGTGCTGATGGCACGGAGGGCCCAGGTGGAAGGCTCTGGGGAAGCTTGCTACCCCCTCCCGTTGCCGGCACGGGCAGAGGGGCCCACATGGGGAAACACCCTCTCTTCTGCCCTGATGGGCACTTATTTGGATGATTTGGTAATCCTGTGTTTCCTCCATCACCCTGATCCCCTTTCGGATCCTGGCTCTGCCCGCCACCCCTGCTCAGGGCACTCTTCTCCCCGGGGTGGGGGTGGAGTGTTGAGTCACAAACTCCCTGGAGGGGGACAGTGGCAGCCCGGCGGGTAGGGGAGCTCTGCCTGAGCCTACTACTAGTTATGCTGGTTGGACCAAGGAAAGGTGTCTGTTCCCCGCCCACTCTGCTTCCTCCAGCCCAAGGATGAGAGCGGATGGCCAGAAGGGCCGAGGGTTTCAGCCTCTACTCCTCCCTGTCCTATCGCCTCCAGAGCTTTGGCTCTGTTCCCTCTGCAGCAAAGCCTTTCCTGCTTTCCCCCTTTCTGTGCCTCTCAGTGAAGCCCTCAACCCGTGAGTCTCCACACAGATGAGGAAGAGAGGAGACGGGGACACAGCTGAATTTAAGTGAACCTTGGTGGCAGTCTGCCTGAAGATGCCTTCCTGGGTTCCTCCCACACGTTCCAAGAGAAAACGCGGAAATAAGCCAGCAGCATCTCCATGGCTGCCTCCCTCTGGCCTGTGTCATCAGGTGGTCCCGCAATCCCAGGGTCTCCTGGAGCCTTGGGGCAGTGGTGTGCCGGAGCTGGCCTGTCCTGGCTCTGGACAGCCAGTTATCAAACAGTTGTTAGAGGGGCATCTGGGTGGCTCAGTCGGTTAAGCATCCAACTCTTGATCTCAGCTCAGGTCCTCATCTCAGGGTTGAGAGGTCATGCCCTGTGTTTGCTCCACACTAGGCATGAGGCCTACTTAAAAAAAACTCATAGAATTTTGTTGCAGACCAGTTGTAAAACACAGCCATTACTAAAAATTAAGTTACATAGATATATAATTAAATTACGTTTAAAACAAGGATAATAAAGGGTGCCTGGGGGGCTCAGTCGGTTGAGCATCTGACTTCGGCTTGGGTCATGATCTCACGGCTTGTTAGTTCGAGCCCCACGTCGGGCTCTGTGCTGACAGCTCGGAGCCTGGAGCCTGCTTTGGATTCTGTGTCTCCCTCTCTCTCTGCCCCTCCCTTGCTCGAGCTCTGTCAGCCCCTCTCTCAAAAATAAAACATTAAAATAAAATAATAAAATAAAATAAAATAAAATAAAATAAAATAAAATAAAATAAAATAAAATAAAATAAAATAAATAAAATAATAAAATAAAATATAAATAAAATAAAATATAAATAAAATAAAATAAAATAAAATAAAATAATACAAGGATAATAAATATTCAGAACTTACTTTTTCCTGGGGCTCCTGGGTGGCTCCGTCAGTTGAGCGTCCTCTTGACTTCGGCTCAGGTCGTGATCCCAGGGTTGTGGGACTGAGCCCCTCGTCTGGCTCCATGCCGAATGAGGAGCCTGCTTGGGATTCTCTCCCCCTCTGCCCCTCTCCCCTATGTGTGCCTGAGTTCCCTCAAGAAAACAAAAGAAACAAACAAAACCCAAAAAACTTACTCCTTCCTAAAAAAAAAAGGAGTAAGGTAAAAACTACAGCCAGATGGTGAGGCTCCGTGAAAAGTCACTGATGGGAGGATCCCGTGTGAAGCGTGCCTCCTGCCTTTCTGAAGCCCCCTCGCCTACTTCCGTACTTTTAACAAAGCCAAAGGGGCAGAGAGGAGCTTGACCATCTGGGGGAGGCAGTGGTCAGGAACACCGATGGGCTGGTCTGGAGGGGCTCCTGCCGCCACATCTGGGCGTCAGACCAGTCATGGCAGCAGAGGGCTGGTGTGTAAGCTGGTGCATCCAGTAAGAGCCCACGAGGCCCCACGGATATGATCGAATAAGTATGTGAGAGGGAAGGGCAGCCCCTCTGTGGGTGGAAAGTCAGCTAATAATGGCAGGTGGAGGGATGGACGAGGGATAGACTGAGCCTCTTGTGGCAGACCGTCCCCGAGCTCGCACTGGCGGTGGAGGTGTGGGCAGCGATGGGAGACTTGGAGTCTCAAGTGTCTCCACACAAGAGAGTTACAGTTAGGGAATCACGAGCCTGGCGGGCGCCCCTTGCCCTGGGTCCGGGCCTGGACGTGGATGCTGGGGTCTCCCCCACCCCCCTGCGGGCTGAGATGGGACCCATTTTTGACACCCCGCTCTCGTTCTTGAGGTCTGTGGGCTTGTTGGTAACGGTGCCCCTGCGGGTCACCCCCCCAGAGGAGTGTCGCTCGGAGGGTACACTGACACTGCCCTCCGTGTGTGACGTGCTCCTTGGCGTTGCAGGGAGCAGTGTGCTGCTGCTGAGGCCGCGGACGACAGAGGAGGTGTCCCACATCCTCAGGTATGGAGCCCGCCCCGGGCAGGGGCCTCACCCGCGGACTGGAGCTGACTGGGGCGGGGGGGTGGGGGGGGCGCGGTTGCGGACATCAGGCGGCGGATTGGCCTTGCCGTGCAAACGGTGTTCTTTGATGGCTTTATGTCAGTAAACCGTCATGTCTGTTCTAGAACAGTTGGAAAACATAGACAACCATAAAGGAAAATATTGCAAAAGCAACCAGTGTTTTCCCTCCAGAAGTAACCGCTGATGACATTCTGTTTCATCTGCCCTGGTGTGGTTTCTGACTGTTACTGCGTTGTATCTGTGATGTGACGCCTTCTCCCTCTGCCCCGTTTGGCCGTGTCCGCACCTGTTTCTAGATGCTAATTATTCTCCCACGCCGGTTTTTGAGGTTGGAGTGTAATTGACGTGCAGTGTCCTGTTGGCCTGTGGGGGATGACACCGTGGTTTGATAGTTTTACCCGTTAGCAGGTGGTCTCGTGACTACGTGTGGTCCCCATAAGGTCCCTGCAGCGTTCCTGACTTCCCGTGGGTGCCTCCTTCCCGGGACCGATGTACGTTATAACCGTGACCTTGTGCCTCTGCATCTGCGCCCCCCCAGCTGGCAGCCTTCTGTCCTCCGTGGGCCTGTTTCTGTTCGTTTGGTTTTCTGGGTTCCACATGTGAGATCATACAGTGTTTGCCTTCCTGCGTCTGACTCACTTCGCGTCGTGCCCCCAGCGCGGACTCTTCCACGCCACGTCCAGTGCGTGAGGGGGTGCACCTCACAGTTCTCTGCAGCTCACTGGCCTCCCGGAGCTGCCAGAGAGCATGCAGCGGGGCCGTGCACCTTTACACTCACGTAACTGCGGCTTCGGAATGGCCTCCGTGAGTGCACGTGGGCCCACGCACACTCACCGTCAGCCCACCGCGGGGGGCTCTCCACCTGCCAGGGCGGCCCACGTGATGTGCGTGCGCGGACTGCCTCCCGCGGGCAGGTGCGCTCCTGCAAAGCCACACCCTTGTGGGCCCTCCGCTTGCTTAGGCCTTTGCGGAGTTGGAGCCTGGCCGTGGATGAAGTGCCACAGTGACGTGGACGTGTGTGGAGCGTGGTGGGGTGGGGGGGAAGGAGCCCGGGGGCTGGGAACTGAGTGGCTCTTGGGGAGCAGCAGGGGTGCAGCTGGCACTGGCGCTTTGTTCGAAGAGGGGCGCCCTCGCATGCCACCCTGTCTGGCATCTGGGAAAGTGCCAGCCTCAGGCTCCGTGCAGTCTGTGACAGACACGGGCCTCCTCAGACTCGTCCCACGTGGGGACCCAGGAGGCTCCCCCATCTGGGCCGCGGCCAACAAGAGAGGGTACGGAAGCAAGGTTTAGTGGCCTCACAGCCGGGTGTTGGCCTGCGTGCTGTCCTGCAGGGATGACGCTGTGCGTGACGGGGGGCCCTGATGCCCCCTGTGCATGTCTCAGGCACTGTCACGAGAGGAACCTGGCCGTGAACCCGCAGGGGGGAAACACAGGCATGGTGGGGGGCAGCGTGCCCGTCTTCGATGAGGTCATCTTGTCCACCGCCCTGATGAACCAGGTCATCAGCTTCCACGACATGTCCGGTAAGCCTACCCTGCCCGGGGTGCCTTGATTGCTGGCCTGCGGCGGGGCCCCGGGGGCCCCCGCTCTGTGCACCTGGCCCTCTGGGTGTGTGTGTGCCCTGGGGAATCATTCAGCTGGTCACTCGGGGGCCTGTGCTGGGGGTTCGTGGTGAAGGGGAGGGCTGTGAGTCCCTGTGACCCTGGCATTTTTCTGGCCAAGATGGCCCTGTCTGCCCTTGTGGATGCGGTGCCCCGTCTGAGGCACAAGCCAGCGTGCAGACCCTTCCCGCCCAGCGGCCCCAGTGGCCCGGTGGCTTGTCTGTCCAGCAGGACTCATCTGTGGTGGGGGCCCTGGGCACAGCACCTGTCCTGCTCCCTGCCGGCAGCACCCAAAGCACAAACTGTCGTCAGGTTCGTCACATGTCCCTGGTGGGGGTCCCCTGCCAGCCAGGGACCCCCTCCTGAGAGCACTGCTCTCTCTTGTCCCTCCCACACGAGGGTGAGCATACATGAGGGTTTTCTTCTCTGGTTTGGGGGGACATACACCTTTTCCTTGCCTGGATTCTGTGGGGGGACGGCTCCCGGGTGGCTGACCCCTGTGGGCCCCCCCCCCCCCCCGCCATGAGTCCTTGCTCCTGCGGGGCCGGGAGCCCCCCCCCACCCCGAGTTACCTCCTCCCGCCTGGCAGGGACCCTGGTGTGCCAGGCGGGCTGTGTCCTGGAGGATCTCAGCCGTCACGTGGAGGAGAGGGGCTTCATCATGCCCCTGGACCTGGGGGCCAAGGGCAGCTGCCACATCGGGGGAAATGTGGCCACCAATGCAGGCGGCCTGCGGTTTCTGCGCTACGGCTCACTTCATGGGACCGTCCTAGGCCTGGAAGCGGTGAGCTGGGGGGCGCCGTCCGCCGTCCTGTGTCCCCCCGGCCCTCCTGGCCGTCTCCCAGCACGGACTGTGCTCCCCTGTGAGGTCCGCGGGAGCTCCGTCCTGGCTGGGCTGCTGGGCCGCTCTGCAGGTTGCAGGGACAGCTGGGGTGGTGCAGGGTGAGGTCGAGACACGGGGGGGGGGGGGGGTGGGCCCGATGCCACCTCAGCTGCACCTGGCTGCGCCCCCTTCTCTGCCTCCCTCGGGGGTCTGCTGGCTTTGGGGGAATGAGTCTTTCCTTCAGCCTGATTAAGTAACGCTGGGCCCCGCGTTCCCGAACACTCCGGGGTGTGGTGGGGCCCGTGCCTGGCTCTGCTTTCTGAGGTAGTGCTGGGCTGCAGCAACCCACCCCCCCCCCCCCCCCGGCCCCACCGAGCATTGTGGTGGGAGGGGAGGGGCACCTGCTGGGACCGAGGGCTGAGCCTGCTTCTTTCGCCCATTAGGTTCTCGCGGATGGCACGGTCCTGAACTGCCTGAGCACCCTGCGGAAGGACAACACGGGCTACGATCTGAAGCAGCTCTTCATCGGGTCCGAGGGCACGCTGGGGGTCATCACGGCCGTGTCCATCTTGTGTCCGCCCAAGCCCAGGGCTGTGAGCGTGGCTTTCCTCGGTAGGTGGGCCGGCCGCCGGCTCAGAGCCGCACCTCCTCCGGCTGCCCTGCCCTTGGTGCAGGGGTGGGGGCCCTTCGGGAGGCCGCTCCTGCCTCTCCCAGCTTCGCTCTCTGTTCCCAGAGGGGTCAGGACCTGGCCTTCTTGGTTCCCAGAGCAAGGTCTGGAGCGGACCCTGTCCTGTCTTGGTGCAGAACACACTTTATTCTGTAACACAACTGGGGCTTTGCTCGTCTCTTCCATCTGTTTGGTCCGCTGTTTAAGTAGCTTATGCTGGAAGATGCTGGGGGAGATCGTGTCATTTCTTGTGTGTTCATTACTGTGGCGGAATCAGTCACGCCTGTGGGGACGCACCGCCTGCCCTGTCGCTGCTCGTCCCCGTCGGCTCGCAGCATGCCTCCTACGTCGGGCCTTCCACCTGGGACACACTCCTCGTGACGCGTCCTCTGTCCCCCGCTGTGTCTGCAGTGACTTCGTCCCCCCCCCCCCCCCGTGACGACACTGTCACTGGTCCACAAGCACGTTGGGTTTGTTTTTGTTCCTCCTGTCGAGCATCACTGCGTGGCCTGTGGCTCGTGCTGGTGGTCACGGGGAGGCCTGCTGCCCTCCGCCACTGTGGCTTCCGGGGACTCTGGCGCTCTGTTCTGTGGTCACTTTAAAGGTCTTCTTTTTGTCTTTGGTCTTCTGTGATTTGGGGCGCGTTGTGTGTAGGTCTCGTGAGCTTCCTGCACCTGTGGCTTGATGTCTCACCAGTTCTAGAAGATTCCTGTCTTCCTGTCCCTCAGGGCTGTCACTGAACCCATGACACAACTTTCCAGTGTGTGCTCTCGCTCTGCCGTGTTTTCCACCCTTTCACAATCCTGTCACGTCTGGGCAGTCTCTTCCCGTCTGATCTCCATTTATGAGCGCTCCCGTCGCGGTGCTCCATGTGCTGCCGAACCCCCACGTGCCCTGTCGTCCCCGCCGTGGCACCTCCATGTGCTCCTTGGATGTGTGCAGAGCAGGCACCTGCCAGCCTCGCGCTGTGCAGGACATACTTCCCCGCCCCCCGCAGACTCTCCCTGCCTCACCTCTGAAAGGCCGCGTGCATCCCACCCCTCCTGTCGCAGGGTCGCCTCCAGCCGCCGGCGGGTGAGCTACCCGGGCCTGTGCTGGGCCTGGCTGTGTCTTGAAGCCCCAGATGAATTCCCCACGGAAAGCCGAGTGCTGGTTGTGGGAAGAGAGCTACAACGAAGCCGTTCCCAACCACTAGCCCTGCGTTCTCATTACGTCTCGGCCCCTCTGCTTCCCACCACCTTCCCGAGGCTGCCCAGCTCGCCCAGCGCCCTCCCCTGGGGTTGGGGTCGGCGCGGCCACGGTAAGGGGGGACGGGGTGGGTGTCGGGGGCCGTGGGCTCTGGGGCCTGAGGCTCTGACCCTTTGCAGGTTGTCCGGGCTTCTCTGAGGTCCTGCAGACCTTCAGCACCTGCAAGGGGCTGCTGGGTGAGATCCTGTCCGCGTACGAGTTCATGGATGCCGAGTGCATGTGGCTGGTCACGCGTCACCTTCGCCTCGCCAGCCCGGTGCAAGGTACTGATCCCAGCTGGTGGGCGGCACCCCCTCCGGGCCCTGGGTCGCAGGGGAGGCTCGCAGGCCATCAGTCCTGCCCACAACCTGGGAAGGTGTGGCAGGAACCTGGACAGGTCGGTGTGTTCGTGGCCCTGGCGTCGCCACAACTGGCTGAGTGCAGAATTCCTTTATGCGCGTTTTAAATGAGCCCCCAGTGCGGGTCCCGTCGGTGCTGCCTGTTGTGCCAGAGCGCCGGGGCCTTTGAGAACCCAGGTGCACTCGTCAGAAACACTTCTCTTCGACTCAGAGGAGTATCTGTCCGTGACAGATCCCAGCCGGTTCATTCCAGACCAGCACACAGGACGCCGATATCACGTTGCAGAAAGTGTCTGTGCCTCGGAACCTGTAGATCCTGGTATTTTCACCTCTGAGATCTGCCCTAACAGATGGTGGCACTGCAAGGCCGCAGGGCTGGTTCTGGCGAGGGCCCTCGTCCTGGCTTGCAGGCGGCCCGGAGCTCTGTGCTCACGTGGCCTTTCCTGGTGGTGGTGGTGGTGGTGGTGGGGTTCCTGGTGCCCCTCCCTCTTCTTACGAGGGCACCAGCCCTGTGGGGTCAGGGCCCCACTCTTATGACCTAAGTTAGCTTTAATTACCTCCCAAAAGGCCCCGTCTCTAAATATAGTCATGTTGGGGGTGGGTTAGGGCTTCACTGTGGGAATTTGGGGGACACAACTTAGTTCAGAATAGTCATAAATATGGAAAGATCTTTATGCTCTAAATTTTAAAAGTTCATCAATTAACGATTTAATTTTGAGAGAGAGAGAGGGCACGCATGGAGGGGCCAGGAAGCAGGGAGAGAATCCCAAGCAAGCCCCATGTTGTTAGCGCAGAGCCTGATGCAGGGCTTAAACCCATGAACCTTGAGATCATGACCTGAGCCAGAGTTGGACGCTCAACCGACTGAGCCACCGAGGGGCCCCTAAGACTCCTTTCATAATCATGTTTTACTTTTGTAATTGGAAAAGGAGCCAATAGAAATGTAAAAGCTCTCCGTGTTTTCTATGACGTGTGAGAAATTTAAGAGCAGAATGTGCATTTCAGCGTGGAAAAAGCCACTTTCTGGAAAACACTGTTCTGTTTACAGTAGGACCAACTTGTCGTGTTTTCCTGGAAGGGACAATGTAGTACTGAAAGAAAAGGCGGTTCAGTGAGTTTATTTGTGATTTCAACAGGTGTAAAGATAAACTTACAGTAGCCTTGAAAAAACAAGCTTAACGTTTTCTTATAGTTACTAACGTACCTTTTTTTAAACTTCAAAAAAGATATCTTGGGTAAAAGGTATGCGTTTTTCTTTTTTGAGAGAGAGAGATCATGGGTGTGTATATACAGGGAAGAGGGGCAGAGGGAGAGGGAGAGAGAGAATCTCAACCAGGCTCCGTGCGGAGTGTGGAACCTGATGTGGGGCTTGACCCCATGACTCTGGGAACATGACCTGAGTTGAAATTAAGGCTCCACTGAGCCCCCTACCCAAGTGCCCCTAGTGTGCATTTTTTGCACGAACTGCTGAGCATTGCGGGCACAGTGGGCCACATGGGCATGGGGGTCTCCCCACCGTGTGTGGTTTTGTAAGAGGGGCCCCATCCAGGCGCCAGTGCTGAGGGTTTCATGGTGTCATGTGGTAGTTCATGTGTTTCTGGGGAGCGTGGTCTCTCTTCCAGTGAAAGACCTGTTTTTTGTTTATTTTATTTTATGATTATTTTTACAAGTTTATTGTTTTTTTTTAAAATATTTTTTTTTCAACGTTTATTTATTTTTGGGACAGAGCGAGACAGAGCATGAACTGGGGAGGGGCAGAGAGAGACACACAGAATCGGAAACAGGCTCCAGGCTCTGAGCCATCAGCCCAGAGCCTGACACGGGGCTTGAACTCACGGACCGCGAGATCGTGACCTGGCTGAAGTCGGACGCTTAACCGACTGCGCCACCCAGGCACCCCAGAAGTTTATTGTTTTTAGTGATCTCTACACCCAGCGTGGATTGAGCTCAACCCCACGATCCAGAGTCACGTGCTCCTTGACTGAGCCCCCCCAGGCGCCCCATGAAAGACCTGTTTTTATTTATTTTTTAATAATTTTTTTAATGTTTATTTTTTTGAGAGAGGGAGAGAGTGCAAGCAGGGGAGGGGCAGAGAGAGAGGGAGGCACAGAATCCCAAGCAGCTCCAGGTCCTGAGCTGTCAGCACAGATCCTGATGTGGGGCTCGAACCCATGAGCTGTGAGATCGTGACCCAAACTGAAGTGGGACACTTACCCGACTTGCCCCCCAGGCACCCCGAAGGACCTATTTCTAAACTGAGCAGAGGCTTCCTGCTGTGTGAGCTGCCTGCCCGATGGCCCCACAGGGCTGTCGGAGATGCTCAGCCCAGGCCCATCCTGACTGTCTGTCTGCCGGCCTCGCCTCTGCTCATCCTGCTTTCTGTGCCTTCCAGAGAGTCCTTTCTATGTTCTGATCGAGACCTCAGGCTCCAGAGCAGGCCATGATGCTGAGAAGCTGAATGACTTCCTGGAGCAGGTGCTGAGCTCCGGCCTGGTGACGGATGGGACCGTGGCCACAGACCACATGAAAGTCAAGGTGCGTGTGCCGCTGGCCCCTCCCTGCTTCTGTCGTGCTGAACTGGTGCAGGACGTCTGCACGGTGCCGTGTGTCCGGCTCAGGGTGTGCGCTGTCCGGATGTGGGCAGGTGTCCCTCGCTCTCTGGAAGCACACTTTTGGGTCTTTGTCTTTATCAGTCGTATTCTGTGTTATTTTATTTTATTTTTTAAATGTTTTATTTATTTTTGAAAGAGCACAAGTGGAGGAGGGACAGAGAGAGGAGGACAGAGGATCTGAAGCAGGCTCTGTGCTGACAGCAGCGAGGCCGATGTGGGGCTTGAACTCGTGAATCGTGAGATCATGACCTGAGCTGAAGTTGGACACTCAGCAGACTGAGCCACTCAGGTGTCCCTATCATCAGTATCTTAAACAAAAGCAGAAAGCTGGGGCACCTGGGTGGCTCAGTCGGGTTGAAAGTCTGACTTCGGCTCAGGGCACCATCTCCTGGTTCGTGAGTTCGAGCCCCGCGTTGGGTTCTGTGCTGACAGCTCGGAGCCTGGAGCCTGCTTCAGACTCTGTGTCGCCCTCTCTCTCTGCCCCTCCCCTACACCTTCTCTCTCTCTCTGTCTCACAAAAATAAATAAACATTAAAAAAAAAAAGGCAGAAAGAGCTGCCGGGGGACATGGGAAGGTGTGCCTGGAACTGAGCCAGTCTCAAGGGCTACATTTTCCTAGGAGAGGGCATTGACGTTGCCACCAGAGATCATTCGGCTCTGAGGCCAAAGGAGGGAGAAGGAAGCCACGGCTGTGGGAGCCATCGTCACCGTTACCGTCACTGCGGGACTGGGGTGCTGTGTGCCGTCCTCCCCAGTTTGTGCTCCGTGGTCCCTGGGGCGCTGTGTGGGAGCAGCCGCGGGAGCCGGGTGGTGGGAGGGCTGGGGCTGCCCAGGGGCGGGGGCAGAGGCCGTGCGGGTGAGTGGGGCGGGTCTCAGGCTGGCCCTTATGGTCTGCTCAGTGGGTTCCTTTCTCCGCCTTATCGCTGAACCTTTCTCTTCAGTTATTTGTATGTTTAGCAAAGGGGTCAGACCTTGTCAGTGCCTCAGCCCCTCTCCTGACGAAGGGTCTCAGGGCACTTGACCGTCTTCCCGCCTCTATGGCCCCATCGTCTCCACTGGGTGATGTCATCACTGAGGGAGACCCAGGCAGGGGCGTCCTGTGCTTCCCCCGCAGTGTCACGCAGCCAGCGCCAGCGCAGGAAACGTGGGCCAATCCTTCAGTCTCCGGATCGGCTCAGTGCTGTTCTCTGCCTGCCGACAGGCATAGCTATTTCTTTTCCGGTGTTTCCACGCCCTTACTTCTTCCTGAATGCAGTGTCCGTCCGTGGTGGGAGTGCAGGGCCCGGGGGCCTTGAGAACAGAGGCTCCCACCCTGTCCTGCACACGCGGGCATTTCTGCTCCGCCGACCGAGGCTTGAGCAGCGGGAGGACAGCGGGAAAGTCAGTGCTCCCTGCTTCTGCTCAGAGCGAGTCCCGAGAGCCGGCCGCTGGGGTGGGGTCACCGCCGCTTGTCCTGTGGGGGCAGCGGCCACGGGGCTGCCACGTGTGCCCACACCGGTCCCTGCCCCGTCTGGACTGCTGGCTTCACAGCTGTGTTCTCAAATGGAGGAGCTGGGCAGTGCCGGGTGGGCAGGGCACGACACGGGGGGGGTGGGGGGGACATCCACACAGGGGCATTTGAGCAAAGATAGGACAGAGGCAGGAGCCGTCCTCCAGGGCCCCGAAGCGGGGTGGGCAGGGTGGGCAGGGTGGGCAGGCGGCGGCGGGGGGGAGGGCAGGTCTGTGGCCACGGAAGGGTGTGGTGGGTGTGAATGGAGGAGCCCGTGGGCAGCCGGACTGCCCTGCAGTGCTCCAGCTCGCGGTCCAGCAGCATAGCGGGCTGTGTGGAGTCATTGCCGGGTTCTGTGCGTGTGAGGCAGGTGGTGGTGGGAGCTGCTGAGGGTCGGAGGCAGAGTGACCTCGGAGTGACCCCTAACGCCGATGACAGAATTGGGGAGGCCGGGACACTGTCTGGTGGCGAGGGGTCCACGGGAGTGAGGGGTTGTTGTTCTTCCTTTGGGGGCGGTCCTGGCACTGTGATCATGTGAAAAAGCCATGGCACGAGTCCTTACTTGTAGAAATTTTGCCATGACGCTTCCTGGATCCGGGGGACATGTGGGGGGCAGGACAGCGACCACCCTGCATCCGAGCGATGGCCTGCTTGGCGCTGTCTGTCCTCTGCTCGGCGCTGTCTGTCCTCTGCTCCATCGTGAGGACTTCAGGTGTCCCTGGTGACAGGTCAGCAAGCCTAGGCAGTGACCCGTGGATGGATTTATCTGGAAGGGCAGTGATGTGATGGGTCCCCCACAGCCCGCATATCCCTGTGGCCCTGTCCCCTCCGTCTGCAGGGTCTTCCCTGTCCCAACCCTGCCTTCACTTGGCTCCTTGCCTGCCGGTAGCCCCAACCAGCTCCCACCCTGTCACCTGCAGTGTCCTTGAGCGAGCCATGGCCACGTTCTGGGGCCCCATCTGGTACTGGCTCTTGGATCAAATCCCTGTGCCTATCACCACAAGAACGCTTCCGTCACCCGGAAAGCTCCCTCATGACTGTCCCAGTCCCCCCAGGCCCCAGCGTTTTGACTGCCATCAGCATAGACACCCTTCGCGGCAGCCCTTGACTCTGCCTGTTTTCTGTCCATCCTAGGCGCTGTGGGCCCTCAGGGAGAGGATCTCGGAGGCGCTGAGCCGGGATGGCTACGTGTACAAGTACGACCTCTCCCTGCCCACCGAGAGGCTCTACGACCTTGTGACTGACCTGCGCGCGCGCCTCGGCCCGCGGGCCAAGCACGTGGTGGGCTACGGCCACCTGGGTGAGCTGCGCCGGGGTCAGCAGTGACGGGGGAACCTGGGACCTGGGAGAACCCTAATTGTCTTCATGGATCTTTGGGTATTTTGGAAAGGACCTGGTTTGTGGTTCGGAGGCAGGGCACGTGGTGCCGGCTGGTGGCCCCAGAGTGCGCGGGGCGGGGGGTAGGTTGTCCAGCGTTGAGGATGGTGAGAATGGCCAGGGGCTGGGGGCAGCCACCACCCACACCCCCGTGGCGCTGTCTGCGTGGCTCAGACTCTCCCTCGTGAAGGAGAGGACCCGAGAGCATGATGACCTCGCAGTGGGGACCATTTCTTCATCAGGACGCAGATGTGTAAACCACAGGAGGGGGTGCTGCTAACTCGGACCACTCTCTGGTTTGTCAGACCACTGAACGGGAACGCTGGCGGGCAAAGGCACGGGGCTCGCACACCTAGCGTTCAGGGAGGAAGCCTGGAGGAAGCCCTGTCTGCGCGGTGGGCTCCCAAAGGGGGGCTGGGGGACGGGCACGGAGGGCATCTTCACCTAGGGCCGGGGGCAAGGACGTGCAGCTGGAGCCCCCGGGCCAGAGCCCGCTCCTCGAGGGGCACTGACAGCGGCTCCTGCTGCCGACGGAGATGGCGTCACGGCCAGAGGTGGAGTCGGGCCCCCACTCTGTGAGTCGATGGGGGGTGTTGAATTTGTGGAAAACTGCTTCTGTGTCTGCGGATGCAACCCGGGCATGTTTTCCTGTGGTCGTGGGGTGGTGCACCCTAGACCCTCTCCTGCAGGGGGGCTGTGACCCGCGGGTGAGCCCGGCTCGGCCCGGCCCTCTGCGCCCTGCGTGGTCCACGTGCCTCTGTTCTGCACGGGGTTCTTCCGGTGGCCTTCCAGGCCTGGCCATCCTGTAAGGTCCCTTCGCTGTGTCCGAGCTGGGCGTTGGCCTCTCCCTCTGGGCCCAGCGGGGTCTGAGTGGTTGGCGTTACCGCCTCCTTGACTGTCCCCTGGGAGCTGACAGCGAAGTTTCAGGGCCGGAGGCGTATTGTGTTTTAGGCGGCGGGGGGCTGAGCACGGACCCGTGTCCTTACCAGCCGTGGGGCCGTCCTGGCTGAGTGCTCTTGCCAAGTTTGCTTTCTGGGAGTTTGTCCGTTTCTTGTAAATCTCGGCCGTGTTGGCACAAAGTTGTTGATCCCGCTCCTGCTCCTCTGTCGGGTCGGCCCTCGCGGGTGTCCCCGGTTTCCGTCCCGATGGGGTTTCCTCTTTGCCTCCTCCCTCTTGTTTCTCACGCTTGTCGGTCCTACCGCGTCCTCCTTTGATCCTTTCCGCTGCACCTCGTTTTCTCTTTTTTTCTGTTGTTACCTTTATTCCCTCCTTCCCTTCTCCACTGAGCCTGCCCAGCGGCTCTTCTGACTGTAAGTCAAGTACTCTGCCTGATTTTCAGCCTTTTTTCTTTTCTAGCATAAGTATTTAGGTTTCTCTCTGCACACCAGTCTCGCGGACCCCAGGGGTGACTGTCTTAAGTAGTGTCTCTGTGTGTGGTCCTGTCAGACTCCACGTGATGTCTGAGGGTCCGTGAGGCCAGCACCTGCTCACGCCGGCCCAGGAGCCCCGGCGTCTGTGTGCTTGGCCAGGAGGGTGCGCCAGGGAGCCAGAGTTGGGCGCTTTGTGCCGCCTGCTGGGCATCTGGGCTCCTGGCTCCGCTGCTGCCCGCCGGCCCTCCTCGCCCTCTCCTGCCCTTTGGTTTCTGGGCTGCCTGCCGTCCTGACCTCCGCCCCAGGCTCCGGGGAGTGGACAGGGCAGAGGGTGAGGCCGGCCCCACTCAGCTCTGAGAGCCTCCTCTGTGGACGCTGGCCAGCCTCCCTCGTACTTTCTGATTCCCGTTCTCTTTTCTCTGACCCATCAGTTAGGCAGAAATGTGTTTGTAAATTCCCAAACGTACAAGAGTTTTCTAGCTGTTGTTAAAATTTCTGACTTGTTGTTTGTTGCATAGAAGCCTGCGAGCCTGGTCACACCGTGTGTGCCCCTCGGGTAGTGGCCCGGTTTCCTGACATTTCCCGAGTCCTCGTGGAGAGCGTGTTCTCCGTGGTCAGGGGGCCAGTGTTTGTGCACACAGACCTGCTGTGTGAGCGCTGGGTCGTGCCTGGGTGCTGCGTACTGAGCGGGGGTTAGAAAGCCTCACAGCGGCCGCAGGCTCTGTCACTCTGTGAGTGGTGAAGATGGAGGGAGGTCACATCGGTCATTCTGGTAGGTGGGCTCTTTTGTCACCTGGTAGGTGGGCTCTTTGGGCCCCGGAATCGCTCTGTCCTGGGAGCCTGCCTTGACTGATACTGTGCAGTGACACAGGCTTCCTTGCATTTAGTTGTTTTCCTGACACGATGTGTTTCTTCCCAGGACTTTCGACCGTTTTCCATCCTTATGGCTTAGACGTGTCTAGTAGATGACAAGGAGTTGGGGCTTCTTTGTTACACGGTTTGCCACTTGTTGTTTTATTTTATTTTATTTTGTTTATTATTATTATTATTATTTTGTTTTTCAATGCTGAAAACCTTGTGGGTTTATTTTTATTTTTTATTTTATTTTTAAAATTTTTGTTTATTTTACTATTTATTTTTTAATATAACTTATTGTCAAGTTGGGTAATATACAGTGTTTACAGGGTGCTCTTGGTTTTGGGGGTTGATTCTCATGGTTCATTGCTTACATACAACACCCAGTGCTCATCCCAAGAGGTGCCTCCTCAATGCCCATCACCCACCCTCCCCTCTCCCCCACCCCCCATCCACTTTCAGTTTGTTCTCTGTATTTTAGAGTCTCTTATGTTTCGCCTCCCTCCCTCTCTGTATCTATTTTTTTCCCTTCCCCTCCCCCATGGTCTTCTGTTCAGTTTCTCAAGATCCACATATGAGTGAAAACGTACGATGTCTGTCCTTCTCTGACTGACTTATTTCACTTAGCATGATATCTTCCAGTTCCATCCACGTTGCTGCAAATGGCCAGATTTCATTCTTTCTCATTGCCAAGTAGTATTCCATTGTATATATAAACCACAATTTCTTTATCCATTCATCACTTGATGGACATTTAGGCACTTTCCATAATTTGGCTATTGTTGAGAGTGCTGCTATAAACATTGGGGTACAAGTGCCCCTATGCATCAGCACTCCTGTATCCCTTGGGTAAATTCCTAGCAGTGCTATTGCTGGGTCATAGGGTAGATCTAGTTTTAATTTTTGGAGGAACCTCCATACTGTTTTCCAGAGTGGCTGCACCAGCTTGCATTTCCACCAACAATGCAAAAGAGATCCTCTTTCTCTGCATCCTTGCCAACATCTGTTTTGCCCGAGTTGTTAATTTTAGCCACCCTGACTGGTGTGAGGTGGTATCTCAGTGTGGCTTTGATTTGTATTTCCCTGATGATGAGTGGTGTTGAACATCTTTTTATGTGTCTGTTGGCCATCTGGATGTCTTCTTTGGAGAAGTGTCTATTCAGGTCTTCTGCCCATTTCTTCACTGGATTATTTGTTTTTCGGGTGTGGAGTTTGATAAGTTCTTTATAGATTTTGGATACCTACCCTTTATCTGATATGTCATTTACAAATATCTTTTCCCATTTCATCGGTGGCCTTTTAGTTTTGTTGATTGTTTCCTTTGCTGTGCAGAAGCTTTTTATCTTGGTGAGGTCCCAATAGATCATGTTTGCTTTTGTTTCCGTTGCCTCTGGAGACATGTTGAGTAAGAAATTGCTGCGGCAGAGGTCAAACAGGTTGTTGCCTGTTTTCTCCTCTAGGGTTTTGATAGGTCTCATCTAGACTTTAGTCCCTACTACGAAGTTGTAATCATCAAGACGGTATGGTACTGGCACAAAAACAGACACATAGATCAATGGAACAGAATAGAGAACCCAGAATTGGACCCACAGATGTGTGGCCAACTAATCTTTGACAAAGCAGGAAAGAGTTATCCAGTGAAATGAAGACAGTCTCTTCAGCAAGTGGTGCCGGGAAAACTGGACAGCGTCATGCAGAAGAATGAACCTGGACCACTTTCTGACACGAGACACACAAATAAACGTTCGTTGCTTTTAAACTCGAGCATGTTGTTTACTCCATGGAGGGGAGAGAAAGCGTAGCTGTCCCCTCTGCCCTCCTAGGTTCTTGGGCTGGGCCTGAACGTTAGACCATGCAGGTTCACTGGCTTTGCATCGGGCCTACGCCAGGGAGGCTCAGTGGTGAGTGGCTCAGGCGGTTAGAACCGGGGCTTATGCAGCATCGTGACAAAGGATACTGCGTCTTTAGAGAGGTCCCAGGCAAGGCAGGCGACTTTGGGCTTCTGACGGCAAAGTGCGGGGACGTGGGTGTGCACACCAGGCACTGGAGGGACGGTGGGCTCGCCGCGCAGACCCCTGCGGTCCGGCTGGCCGGTCAGGGCCCACGGCCGCCCGGGGCTTGGCTCTCCTTTCCGGGGGCGGGAGCGACACCCTGGCCTGTGTGTGTCTTTTTCTCAGCAGACGGGGAGGGCAGAGAGCTTTTCTTGGATCTGCTCGTTCTCAGATTTCTTCGGCTCAGAGTGGCCCTTCTGCTGCCGTCACTCACGTTGCTGGAGCCGCTGGGCTCCGGGACTCCCACTCTTACTGTGGGCCTCCCGTCCTGCGTTTCTCTTCTCTAACTTACTGCCTTCTCTTGCCTACTCTGTTTCCTCGTTTGAACCTGTCCCATTTATAAATTAGGGAATCGTGTGTGTGTGTCTGTTCTCTGTACCAGCCTCAGATGCCACGTGCATCCTTAGCTTATCGGAGTTTGAAGTTGATCAGTGTCATCATTCTCCTCCTTCTAAACACGATGGAGTGGTTAATTCTGTGTCGATGTGGCTAGGCTGCGGCCAAACACCAGCCCCAATGTCACCGTGAAGGTGTTTTTTGGATAATGTTAATATTTAAATCAGCAGTAAGCAGAGCAGATTACTCTCCGTAATGTGGCTGGGCCCCATCTAATCAGTTGAGGGCCTTGGAGAGACTGAGGTCCCCAGAGGAGGAGGGACTTCTGCCTCCACACCGCCTTTGGACCCAAGCTGCCTGCTGGCCCGCCCCGCCAGGCCCCTCAGTTGTGTGACCCCCTCCCTTCAGACCTTGCTCCCCATCTGTATGTGGGCCCACACCCTGTCAGCTCTGCTTCTCCGAGATCCCCGACTGACACGGTGCAAGGACCTTGAGACCCGTGACTTTCATTGTCATTGTCCTCTTCTGGTTCACGCACAGTTTCTTGGGATCTATTTCAGTTTTCTTTTCTGAGAAAAGAGATGATGTTATCTCGTGTGCTCCGTGTTTGTCCGGGCTCAGCCGGCCTGCGGTCCTTCTTCAGTCTTGTGTCACAGCCTCTCCCCGAATCTCAGTCCACTAGTGTGGGGCAGTAGGTGACAGAACATCACAGATTGTATTTGCCTGACAACGTATTGATTTTGTTGTGAAGGTCTTTTCCAGTGGACTCACACACCCGCGTCTGGTTGACGGCTCCGTCCTGTCTGCAGGGTGAAGGCGTCCTGCCATCTGTGACTCGCGTGTTGTTGCAAAGTCAGCTCCCCGTGAGAATGCTGCCCTCCCCCCACAAAGGGAGTCTGTTGTATTCTCTTTCCCTTTGTCTTTGGGGTGCTTTGGGGTCATTGGTCTGTCTGGGTGAACGTTTGCACGTCCTGCCTGCAGTCTTTTGGGCTCTGGTTTTAGAAATTGCACTCCCCTTCTCTCTTCACATCTGACTCCCTGTGTCCCCCGGTCTCCTGGCTCTGACTCCTCTGTGTCCCCCCCCCATGTCCCCCGGTGTCCCCGGGCTGCAGCCTGTGGTCCCCGTGTCTCTCCTGCTGTTCCCGGCTCTGACTTCCCCATGTCCCCCAATCTCCCGGCCCTGTCTCCCCCGTGTCCCCCCGTGTCCCCTGCTGTCCCCATCTCTGACCGGTGCTGCATCAAGCTCCCATGTTTGATTCACGTTCTCATTAACCTCTTGCCGTGAGTCGTGTGCCTTGAAGCCGTTCATTGACTGTTATGTTTCAGTGATTCGTAGTTTCTGTTTCTAGAAAATTGACTTAGATATTTAAGAACTTCGCCTGGTCAGTGTTTTATACTCTTTATCTCTTACTTTTTATCTCTTTATGCTTTTTTATCTCTTACTCTTAACATATGACACGTTTGTGTTCAGTTTCTGGAAGTTACAGTGTCAGAAGTCTGTGCCTTGTTCTCTGCTGGCTCCTGCTCATGGTGGTTGCTTCCTTGTGTGCAGGTCATTTTTGTTGTGGGCTCCTGTATTTAGGGCTTTGTGGGAATTATTTGGGTGACTTCCTTGTGCAGGGAGAAGGAGTGGGGGTGGGGACCCAGGTCCCCGAGCTGGAACCTCTTTAATCTTCGCGTTCTTAGCTCAAGGTCCGCGGGAGCACTGAGGTGGTGTGAATTCTGGCTGTGGCTGAGCATACCCGGGCAGTGTGCATGGACCGGCTTTCCCGGGCAGCTCCCTGGTGGGGCTCTGGTGCCTTTGCCCTGAGTGCGTCCGTGGGACCACTTTGGTGGGAGAGGGTACCTGCTCTGCTCCCTACCCCTGACAGACCCGGAGGGAGGGAGGTGGGGCGTGAGAAGCTCTGGGTCATCGGCAGCCCCGCCCCCTGTGCCCCCTGTGCTGCCTGGGGTTTGCTGCTCTAGCCTCTAGGGGCCCCTCCTGCTGGCGCCCCGGCTCCCTGTGTCTCAGGGTGGGCGGCAACCCTCCCTGGGCCCCACGCACCGTCTGCTCTGCTCGGCCCTTTCCACCTTCCTGACCTCCGAGTCTGGGACGGGGGCCTCCTGTTCTGCGCATCTGCGGTAGCTCCCATGCTGGCTTTGCATGGCAGTCACACCAGCAAATGAACGTTTACCTCCTGGGTGAGGGCCTCATGGCGGGCAAGTCCGCCTCCCTCCTGCCTCTGGGCGCTGGCGGCTGCTCTGTGTTGTCCCTTTCCTCCCCTCAGCCCCACGGAGGTGGGCGCACCAGGCTCTCCTCCGGCCAGACTGCAGCCCCCTCTCCTGCCCCCATTGTCTCGGGTTAATCCTGTGTCTCGTCGTTGCTTTGGGACCCCTGACGGGGGTGCGTGTGGGCAGAGGCAGAGCCAGGGCGCATCTGGATGTCTCAGTGAGGCCAGAGAGTGCTGGGCCCCAGCAGACCTGAGGGGGAAGCTGGGAGCCAGGACTTTGTGGCGGGCGTTGGCTGGGCGGGGATGGGGCTTTCCTGGCACCATGGGAGAGGTGGGTCTGGGGACCGCCATGGGTGCTCTCACCAGTTGGACAGGTGGTCAGTGACTCTTGGCTGGGAGCCCTCAGAGAGGGCCACGAGGACAGAGGGGAGGACTCAGAGAGACCTCCCAGAAGACAGGAGCGGTCACCAGCAGGCCACTTCTGTCACTGCAGGTCAGCGGCCAGTGGCGTAAGGGCAGGAAGCGGGCGTGAGGGCAGGGGCAGGACTGGGGGTACCGAGGAAGGGGTCTCAGCCTGCCCTGCCTGACCCAGAGCCCCTGTCCTTGCAGGGGATGGGAACCTGCACCTCAACGTGACGTCAGAGGCCTTCAGCCCTTCGGTGCTGGGCGCCCTGGAGCCCTATGTGTACGAGTGGACGGCCGAGCAGCGGGGCAGCGTCAGCGCAGAGCACGGCCTGGGCTTCAAGAAGAGGGGTGTCCTCGGCTACAGCAAGCCGCCCGAGGCCCTGCGGCTCATGCAGCAGCTCAAGGCCCTCTTGGACCCCAAGGGCATCCTGAACCCCTACAAGACACTACCTGCCCAGGCCTGACGGGGCCCGCTGGGGCCAGTGGGAGACATGGGAGGGGCCTTGGTCCTGTTCTGGTCTTGCTGTCCTGGTCGAAGTGGGCCTGCAGGGCTGGCTGGGGGCGGGTCCCTCCCGGCTGTGCTGCTGAGCCTCTGTGCAGACGCCCTCCAGCCCTCTGCAGGTTGGGAGACGGCCTCCTGCTGCACGTGCCGGGTAGGCCGGTGGGCGAGCAGTTCTGCCCACTCCGGAGACCGGCTGCAGCCGTGGGAGGTGACGTGGGTGGTCCTGTCCCCCATGTGGCGTGAGCCCCCGGCAGAGGTGATGAGCTCTGTGTGGGGTCCGTCCCGGGTCACCAGGGTCACCTTTGAGCCAGAGTGACAGGGATGGTCTCCACCCTGGAAGGCATCGTTCCTCCATTTTCTGGAAGGTCTGTGCATTGGCAAGACCGTTGTCAGAGGTCAGCCATTAGTTTTTCGTCTCGGTGGTTTGCTGTGATGTGTCTGGTCTTCTGCATCAAAGGTCGGTGAGGCCAGGGGCCAGGCCCGGGCACACTGCTTCCGCGGCCCTGGCCTGCTAGTTGCTGTTGCCCTGGGGCCTCCTGGGGCTGTGGAGGTCTGAGGTTGGGTATGTTTTCGCTTTCTGGCCATCATGAACTTCCGGTAAAAATGGGAATTAATCACGACACTCTCCTTGTTTCTTTTACTGGAAAATAATCTCATAAAGGCTGCGGTGAGGTGCCTCTGTGTGCCCTGTTCCCTAAGTGCTGGAACATGGGGGCCGACAGAGTGACCCCAGGCCTGACCCCTTCCCCTGTCCTCATCGCTCTGAGTAACCTAAGACCCCACCTCCTGGGCCCATGGGCTTGGCCTCACGTGGGTTTCCTAAGTTGTCAGACGGAATCAGTTCATGTTAGTGACATACAGTGAGGGCTTTGTGGCTCCAAAATGACTTTCAGGGATGGTCGTATGACCAAGCGGCTTCACTGTGAGAATTAAAATAATGCACGAAAGGGACGCCTGGGTGGCTCAGTCGGTTGGGTGTCCGACTTTGGCTCAGGTCATGATCTCACAGTCCATGAATTCGAGCCCCGTGTCGGGCTCTGTGCTGACAGCTCAGAGCCTGGAGCCTGCTTCGGATTCTGTGTCTCCCTCTCTCTCTGCTCCTCCCCTGTTCATGCTCTCTCTCTGTCTCAAAAGTAAATAAAAACACTTAAAAAAAATTAAAAAATAATGCACGAAATATGAAAAGGCTTAAGATTTTAGGTGTTTTCTGCTAGTGTAGGGGTGGGGCTTTGAGAAGTGGCCCAATGACTGGGGGTCATAGGGAGCAGGTGACAGGAGGAACCTCCCTGTCCCTGAGGATGAGCTGGCCCTCAGATGTCAGAATGGGAAGTGCTGCACCTTTGGCCCCGTGGTTCACTCGTGGGGCCCGCCCTGCACAATTCACAATCCACAGACAGGCCTCTGCACACACGGTGCACACATGCATACATGTGGGCACACACATACACAGGCACCCACCTCCTGGTGGGTGGCCCACCTCCTCTGTCCCCAACTGCTCCCGCCTGCTCTCTGCCAGGATTGATTGGCTTACGTATTTATTTTTTATTTAAGTTTATTTTTGAGAAAGCAGGGGAGAGACAGAGAGGGAGGGAGAGAATCCCAGGCAGGCTCCCCACTCTCAGTTTAGAGCCTATGTGGGGCTTGAACCCACGAACCATGAGACCATGACCTGAACCGAAACCAGGAGTCAGACATTTAACTGACTGAGCCCCCCAGGTGGCCCACCTGCCAGGATTTAAGACGAGAGTTCCCTTCCGCACCGGTGGCCTCTCCTGGGTTCTGGTGCCTGACCGGGCCTGGCGCCCTGGGCCACTCCAACTGTCGAGTTACCCCTCCTGCCCTGCCAGCCCCAAGAGCCAGCCCTGACCCTGTGGCCGTGGCCACCGTCCCATGCCCCTGGCTGGGTGCCCACGGGCAGCCGAGGCTTCCACCACACAGGACAGATCCCATGGGTGCTTGATGGCATGACGGAGCTGGCCCTGCTCTGTCCCCACCCGTCCGGGGTCAGCTGGTAGACCTGCTCAGGTCATGGTCTCACAGTTCTTGGGCTCAGCCTTCGACCCTCTGCAGCCAGGTGTGCAGCTGGCACGTTTCTCCCTGTTTCTGGGCTGGAGGCTGGGGCTGCTTTGCCTGGCAGCCTGGGTGGGGGAGGTGGCAGGGACCGGGCTGCAGGAGAGAGGCCTGTGCTAGGCATTTCCTGCCCGTGTTACCCAGTGGCTGTGGGCACGACGAGCATGAGGCCTGGTGCCCGCCGGCCACCAGGCACCCGCTCCGGGAGCTCAGAGAGCAGGTACGGGACACTCAATGCTGTTCACCTCTCGACTGTTTGACAGTAGGGGCTGGCTGGTGTGTCTCACGGACGCCCCCTCCAGCTTTCCTCTGTGTTGTCTTAAGGCTGATGGTGTCTTAGAGTCCGCGGAACACAACACAGCCTGCAAAGCGGGACGTGGGACAGGGGGCTTGCTGGTGCAAACCCGTGTTTATGGTGGTAAATGTGTGCTCCACCAGACGGGTTCCTGAATCTTTGCACACCCAGCAGGGACGTGATGAAGCCCTGTCCCGCCTGGGTGGATGACATGTGTCTCAAGGTGACAAGGACCTGTGCTGTCTGGACAGGACCCCAGACCCCAGGGGAGCCGGTCATGTGCCTTCACGCCTGCGGGGAGCAACCTCTCCGGCGGCCACCGGCCACCGTGAAGACCGGTGGGGCGCACAGCAGGGCACGGTGGATTCCATGCTGTCCTGCCCCGCGTGGCGATGTGGTCACACTAAACATTATGTGAGAAGAGGCAGGAGGCCGGGCTGTCGGGAGTGTCAGCAGCACAAAGCCTGTCTGCAGACAGGACGGCTCCTCCTGGGACGGGGCCACAGCAGGTGGGGCTCCTGCCGAGGATAATCTCCCAGCATGCCTGGGGTGGTGAGGGGTGTCTTTTGTATTTGGATTAGGAAAAGCTTGTGATTTTCACCTCAAAACCTCTACACTGGTGCAACGAGAGAAGTGGTTATTCAAGAGGGACCAGGACCTCTCACTGCTCATGGCTGATGGCCACCAAGGGCCCCATCTGGAGGGGCCCCAGGGAGCGCAGGAAGGGCCTGAGCTGCTGGGTGAGGGAGAGAGGGAGTGGGCCTGGGGGTCTCCACCCAGGGAGCTGCTTGTCAGAATGGTGGGGAGCCAGGGGGCTGCCTGCCCCTCAACTCCAGGGACGTGGCTGGGGCCTGGGCAGCCTTCCCCAGGCCTGCAGGGAGCAGAGCCCTCCTCGGGGAGAGCTGGCTTCCTGACTGTGGACCCCAGGGGCTCAGATGAAGAGTTTGGGGGCCATGTGGCCCTCAGGCCCCCACGTGTCCGTCAGGATGCTGACCCTGTGCAGAGGAGGAGGTGACAGGCTGTTGCACAATATGCCTGGCCTCTGACCTCAACCCTCTGACGAGGACAGTGCTTACCCTGGACGCAGTCCCAGGTCCAGCCCCGTCTCCTCCCTGACCCCCAGAGGGACAGGGGATCTACTTGGCCAGTCTCACCAGCCCTGCTGCTGCCAAGCCATCCTAGGCTTTGAGGTCCTTTGGACCTCAGGGGTCTGGGGAGAGCAGGCTGGGTCTTGTCCTGCCAAAGGTTCAGGCCCCAAAGGCCACGTGGGTGGTGGGGACACAGCCTGGCCCCCCGGGGCGGTGAGGAGGAACATGCTGGCTGGACCTCCCTGGCAGGCTTGCGCTGACCATGGCCCTCGGGGGAGGCCTCCAGCGAGCATTGGGCTTATCCTGACACCTGCCCTGGGGGGACAGCCAGAGTCAGGGCGAAGTTTCTGGAATAGCTCCTCTGCAGGGGTGCATTAAGAAGGAACTATCTAGGGGCGCCTGGGTGGTGCAGTCGGTTAAGCATCCGACTTCAGCCAGGTCACGATCTCGCGGTCCGTGAGTTCGAGCCCCGCGTCGGGCTCTGGGCTGATGGCTCAGAGCCTGGAGCCTGTTTCCAATTCTGTGTCTCCCTCTCTCTCTGCCCCTCGCCCGTTCATGCTCTGTCTCTCTCTGTCCCAAAAATAAATAAACGTTGAAAAAAAAAACTTTAAAAAAAAAAAAAGAAGGAACTATCTGGGTAGTCTGTTTCCGGGCTCCCCTCCCTGCTGGCTCTGGTCCGTGGCTGTGCAAATAGGTGTTCTTTGGAGCAGTGGCCCAGTCAGGCCGTGTCCCTCCGTTTCTGGGCGGAACGTGCGGTGCCCAGAGCCACCTTCTGGGTTCTGTGGCCGTGGGCCCGTGGGCCGGCAAGGGAAATGGGTTGCAGAGGTTCTGAGGTGGACGGGCAGCAGGGCTGGCCTCAGAAGCAGAGAACTGGTGGCGGGGGTGCTTGGGTGACAATACCCTTGCCCTCGGGTCTGGAGATGCTCCTGACTCAGGCTCGGAGGGCCTGCTCCGTGGACACTGGCAGGAGGCTGGTCAGCAGGCTGAGGTCCTGGCCCCGAGCCCCCTGTCTGGGCTGGCAAAGAGGGTGTGGTCCATCCATCTCCCCGAGTTCCCAGAGCACGTGCTCAGCACAGAAGCAGGAGCCACGGCCACGGCCACGCTGCTGGAGGTGGAGCCCTGCACGATGGTTCCTGCCGTGGAGCAGGCCTGCAGGGCAGGGTGGGCAGGGGTCCTCTGGCCAGGCAGCCTGGAGGTAACCTCCGGGCCCTCTGGGTGTGGGGCCCTTATCCTCTCCCAGCCTTCCCTTGAGTCCTCTTTGTGAGTAGGCGGGAGCCACAGACCCTGCTCTCTAGGGGCCCCGGGCCAGGCCCCATGCGTCACACATGGTTCCTTCCTCCGGTCCCTGGGGCTGGGGCCATCACTGCCGCAGTGTCCCCTTGCTTTGTCCCCTTCTGCTCCCCCAGCCCGAGTCCGAACTGGGTGGTTCAGTGAAGGGCCCTGAGCCTCCCACCTCAGCCCACTCTGCCTGCCTTGATTCAGGGAGCTGGGACCCCAACTGGATGGGGTGCCCTGGGCCCCACCATCTGTAAGTGCAGGGATCGTGGACGTGACTCCCAGACTTCCGGGTGACGACGTCCGAGGTTTAGGCGGTGGGGTGGAAAGGGAGTGTTCCCCTTAGAGGTGAAGCAAGGAGGCCCCCCATGACCCATTGGAGGGAGGGATGTGGAGGCTGCAGGGTGTGTCCAGGTGGGGGATTTGTCCACCACATGCCATCAGAGTCATGACCTTGGGTTACAGGCATAGGTGAGCGGGGGAGGGAGGCAGTGGGGCATCTGGGCCCCATTGGCAGCTGGATAGGCAGCGGGCTGTGCCGTCCAGCCAAGCATCTCTGATGCCGGCGATGCCAGCCTGAGCATCTCTGGGGGCCCACATCCGTGTGGCCCTCTGGGCCTCCTCTGTACAGCCTCGGTGGGTGACACGGTGCTCCTCTGTCCTGGGCCCTCCTCAGGATGGACACTGGGCCTGGGGGCTGCATCGCAGGCGAGGGGTGGCAGGCCCCCCACTCTGAGACTGGGCATCCTCAGTCCTGCCTGTGGGGTCACCCGGCCACAGGGCAGAGGGCACAGGGAGACGTCTGCCCCACAAGGGGGCCTCTGTGGGGGCTGGACAGGAAGCCCACCACCTAGATCGGGGCCTCCTGGTCTACCTGACCTCTGGGCCTCAGAGGGTCAAAGAAAGGGATCGTGGTCCAGGATCAGCCAGCTCTCCTGCGTTCACAGCCTCCTGATGCAGCTGTGGGGCGGGGTCGTGCCCTGGTGCTGTCCCCTCCCTGCCCTGTGTCCCCAGGTGGCCTTGTCTGTGGCAGCTCTCGAGGGCGTCTCCTCTCCCAGAGCCCCGCTGACCTCAGCAGCTCAGAGTTGATTTTGCTTCACCCTCCCGATGGCGTGGCCAGTCCTTGCCCTGTCCTCCTCGGCTCAGCTGCACCTGACAGCCAGCCCCCCATCCTTCATTCTCCTCCCACCCCTGTCGAGTCTTTGCTTCCCTCCCTCTCTGTGGCCTCCCAGCCCCTGGTGGGCAGGCCTTGCCCTGCACCCCTCAGGGCCCTCCTGGGGTTCGTGGCTTAGACTCCAAGTGCCTCCAGCTGTATCACCCCTGGATCCAGCGTCCCTGGGCTCTGCCACCCGGAGCCCAGCCCCAGTCACTGCTCCAGTCACTGCCCGAGCCCAGCTGCCCGGAGCCTGGTCCCAGTCACTGGGCCAGCTGGGCCAGGTCTTTAGGACTGGCAGCTTTGTGGTTTCTCTGGTCACTCAGGGTGCTTCTCATGGGGCTTGGCACAGTGACCTCATCAGCAAGTGTCAGAGAATCTGGCCTTGCGAGGGGCAGCCGCTGTGCCCCCCGGGCGGTGGTGAGGCTTAGGGTTACAGAAGCAGTAGATCAGGAGGAAGAGAAATGTTCACAGAGCCTGAAGGTCCCAGCAGGTGGGGAAGAGTGGTCTGGGCACTGAGATGTTCCCATGTGCGGCTCTTCGCACCCCCACCCCTGTGCTGGAGTGTCCTGGCCCTGTGTCCATGCTGGGGCGCCTTTCCATCTGCGAGTGGACAGACAGCTGCCCTCAGGCAGCCACAAAGTTTCTTTCCCCAATGGGGGCCTGGGGCCCTGCCAGCTTGGATGAGTGGCACTCTGCAGCTGTAGCCGTGGCTCTTTGCCTGGTTTACCTGCCCCACTGTGGCTCTTCCTGGACAGCGGGCCCAGGGAGGGGTGACCCCAGGGAAGCAGAGGAGACCCTGCACTGGGGGACGGCTGGGCATCTCTGGACCAGGCTCAGTGACCAGAGCACACCTTTCCCTGGGCTCCCTGGTGTGGGGAGGGGGCTGAGGGAGGAGTGCCCACAGTCTGTCCGGGGCCTGGGGCCCTCCGTGAGGCCACGGTGGGGGGGGGGGGTCACGGGCTGTCTTGTCCCCATCCAGTGACATCTGTCACCTGGGCTGGGGCTGGGGGCGTTGCACAGGATATCCCACTGATCACTCCTACTCCCTGCGTGGGCTGTGGTTTTGCAGTGGCCCCACGCCCTTCCCAATGACCCTGGGCTTGGCCACATGGCTCCGCTGGTCAGTGAGATGGGAGGGGCTGGGTTGCAATGGGGGTGGGGGGGGTGTGAGGTGTGCCCTGGCCTCCTGGGGTCCTCCGGGAAGAGATCCTGCTGGGGCCCAGGACAAACCCCCCGCCCGAAGCAGCAGGGTGGGCAGACAGCCCCTGGGGCCCATGAGCTCGAGCACAGCCCTTGCTGGGGAGCTGCCGAGTTTCAGGGGGTGTTTGACACACATCGGCAAGTTGGAAGTGGAAGGCTATATTGTCTGTGTTTCTTCTGCCTTTTTCGCTTCACCCCCCCCCCCCCCCCCGCCTTGGTGGAAATGACATACTGGGTGCTTGGCTCCCGCTCCCCCACGTGATGCGTCCTCCTGGAGCTCCGTGGGCGGTGGACACTGGCCTCATCCTCCCCACCCACTTTAGTCCAGGGCTGTTCTGGGGGTGAGACTCCCTGCCCTCTGAGCCGCAGCCCCTGGGAGCTCCTGTGTGACCGCTGAGCATGGTGGGGAGGTACTCCCGCGGGCACCAGGGGGCGTGGGAATGTCCTGAGCCCGGCCCCCGCCCACGGCACCCCTCTCCTCCTCCAGGCCCCCGGCCCACCCACCTTATTTCTGTCCTGTGGCACCCACCATGCCAGCCACCGGCCAGGGCAGGGAGGCCGCTGGCCAGCCCGGACCAATCTGGGGACCAGGACTCAGTCCCCAGATTGTGTCTGGGGACCAGTCACAGAAAGGGGGCCGTGTGGGAAGGTGGGTCACGGGCCTGGCTCCGATGCTCAGCCCCTCCCTCGCTGGCCAGCAAGCCCCGGAGCGCCACCTCGTGTGCTGTTATGGGGGATTTGTCCTTTTCTTATGGACTTGACACTCGGTTGAGCACTGCAGACGTTTCCCCTGGTCTGTTTGTCTTTGAAGCTTATTTATTTACTTCCTGGATGAAGAGACAAATTTGCATGCGGTTAAATCCAGTATTTCTCTCTTGCACTCCAAGGTCCCCATTCCGCAGTTGTTTCCATCCCAAGACGTAAAAGCCAGTCGGCTTTCTCCTGGTATAAAGCAAGCTTTGAAGGAGTAGAAGGAGGAAAACCGGTCTTGAATTTGATCCCCTGCTTCCCAGATCCACCCCGAGAGGGTTCGCGGACCCTCAGCCTCCACCTTGTCCACTTCATTCTCAGCCCTGAGTCCAGAGGCCCTTGAAGGTGCCTATGGCTCCCTGGCGACCCGGGGCCGAGGGACCCCTGGGCACGGGGCCGGGTGAGCAGGTGGGAGCCCTGGGGGGCTGGCCTGGCGGGGAGGCCCACGGAAGGAGCCCTAGGCTCCCTGCGCCAGCTGGGCCCCAGGGAAAAGTCCGGTTCTTTCTGAGAACTGAACCTTAAGCTCTTCCGACTTGGGCTGCAGGGCGTGGCCTCGCACCTGAGCCAGGTCAGCTCCCGTGGGAGTAAAGTTCACACTCTGCACGTACCGCACCCTGCCCGGTGTCTGTGCCCAGGGGCTAACGGCTGGCCTCCCTCCGCCTGGACCGCCACCTGCCCACCGTCATTGCGTGGGCCCCAGCCAGCATGCTGTCCCCGCCAGGTGGCATGCAGAGGTGAGTTGGGGTGCGCTGGGGTCGGCACAGAGACATAAAACACGTCTCTAGTCCCTGCATATTCCAGGGACTGGCAGAAATGAGCTGTTCTGTGTTTGTCTTTAGAAGGAAGTCACTATATTTGGGGCTATTTCTCAAGAATAACTGCCCTGAACTCACTCTTCATTTCAGGCCGTGAGTGACCCCTCCCTGTCTTCCCAGGCCCAGCGCTGGTCCCGGCCTCTGTGGGGACGTGGGGCTCGGGGCCAAGGGGATGACGGTTTGGTGTCTGGAGTGAAGGCCTGGGTGGGCGGCTGCTGGGGGTCTGGGACCTCCTGGCTTTGTCCTTGTCCCCCCCTTCCCATGGCCAGGCCCCTGTGTGCAGCAGGAACTTCCTGGCGTTGGGGGAGTTCCAGCCTGAGCCTCGGACACTCCAGGGCCAGATATCTGCATGTATGTTTTAGGGTGCTCGCTGGAGGGTCTGAGGCACTTAGAGCAAGGCCCCCTCAGGTGCAGGTGCCCAGCCCTGCCAGCTCAGGGTAGTAAGTGCTATGTTTCCCTTTGTATAAACAGAGGGAGTTGTGTTTTTTTTGACAGTTCAGGTTCGGAGGGGGGATGGGTGTGTCTGGAAATGCTTTGCATTTTCATTCTCTGTCTCATCCCACACGCTTTGGGGAAACGCCAGTGCCTCTGGGCGCTCTCCCCATGGGCCCTGGACGTGGGCATGACCAACTCTTTCCTCGGGTGAGGACAGCGGGTCCCCAGGGGCCAGCTGACACACGGAAGGTCCGGGTGTCCCCCTCTCCGTGGAGGTGGATGTGGTCACCACCCTGAGGAGGAAGCATGAAGTGGGGACGTCACTCTATCAGCCGGAGGCCAAGCCCAGGTCCCACTGGCTGCCCGGCCTCTGGCGCACAGGGAAGGCGAGGGGCCCCAGGGGGAGCCTCCCGGAGCAGGATGCCTGGGGGGACAGCAGGGCAGTGTGTTGTGGTTCCAGGTGGCCGTCCTGGCACAGGTTTGGGCGGCGGCTGTGCTGGGTGTCCCAGGCTTACGGGTCCACTCAGAGCCCCGGGAGGAAGGGGCTGCCTGGGTCACTCGGACACGCTCGCTCACTGTCTTCACAGCCTTCGACTTGTTTGCTTTCCTCGGATTGTGCACATGTCCAGAGGCCCCTCTCTGTTCGGCCAGCAGGCTTGGCTGGTTGACGGGTAAACTGAGCCATGGCCCTGGGGACAGAGGGACAGTCCCAGGCAGGCTTGCCTGGCGAGGTACCCTGTGGCCCTGGGCACAGGGAGGGGATAAACCCTGGGCAAACTTGGCTGGGCGGGTGCCCAGGGGCCCTGGTGGTCGGAGGAGCCGTCTCGAGCAGAGACATGATCTTCCCCTCCAGGGGGGCTTGTGGTCTCAGCGAGTGGACTGTGATGGGTTAAGGCACAGACCCTCCTCTTTGGGGCACCCTCTGGCTTGGGTGGCATCCCTAGCGGGGACCCCGGCCCCAGGTGGCACAATCTGCCTGGCAGCTGTTGGGGTGAAAGCCCAGATCTTCCAGGTCCTGCCTCAGAGTTGCTTGGGGTGGGGGGTGCTCCTGCAAACCTGCGTTTCTGGTTTGAGGCCCAGCTCTGTTTCTGGGGATTGAGTATCCCCTGGAGTGCCGAACCTCCGGTCCTGCCTGTGGGGTGTGTGTGTGTGTGTGTGTGTGTCCCCGTAGGGGGGCTGTGTGACCCTGTGGGGGTTGACCTCGCAGGAGGCTGTGGCTCCAGGTCTTGGGGCCAGTTCTGAGAGTGAGGGGGACGATGCAGGGGGACCTGGGAATAGTCTGCTGGTACCCACCTGTGGTGGCCGCGAAGGGGGGAATGGAGAGGGTCAGTGGAGCCGGGGGGAGGGTGCAGCACCTCCTCACCGTGTCCAGAGCGTGCCGCCCCCAGTGTGTGGTCAGGTGGGGTTCACTCTGTCAGGAGTCACCGGTGCTTTTGGGAAAAGCCTGGCTTATGCCCCAAAGCTGTTGTGGAGCCCTACGGTCTGTCGCCACGTGGTCCGTGTGCTGGCCTGTCTGCAGCCGTCACCCTGACCGAGCGCTGGGTGGGTGTTCTCTGAGCTGGCTGCCGGGCAAGACAAGGTGTCCTCTCCAGGTGTGGCCTCCTGCTGGAGGGCTGGGGACGGTGGCCCTCACGGGTTCCCAGTCCACTAGTGGACCAAGGAATAAACCAACTGGAAGATGCTGTTCTCAGGGTGAGTCAGGCCCACACCTTCCAGAAGGCACTGTTTGGTGTGGGACTGTGCGGCTTTGTGATGGGGCCACCGTGACCTCTGTGGCTGGTGCCCTGCTGGGCTGTCTGTCCTGGCCTCCAGGCCCGGTCCCGAGCAGGGGTGGGTTGGGAGGAGGGTCATGTCCTCCCTACACCTGGCCATGGGAGTGGCTTGGCTCCCAGCCTCCTGGTCTGGCACCCCTTGAGGGCCAGGCCATGTCTGCCCCAGGGCTTCTCAGAGCCACAGAAACTTCTGGGAGGGACAAACCGGGAGTGCTTTGCGAATTGTCTCGTATTTTCCCAGCATTATGGGCCGCTGGTGCCCTCTGGAGCAGCCATCCGGGAGACACATTTGGCCTCTGCAGTGAAGGTGGTGACCGCCAGCCCTCCCAGGGTCACACCTGGTGGTCGCCCACCCTGCAGGGTCCTGGAGAGCAGGGCTGCAGCCCCACCACCTCCACGGTGCCCCAGTGGATGTGGGCTCGGGTGGCCAGCACAGGAGGCCACCTCTCCCCTGGAGGCCATCCTGGGAGCTCTGGAGGGACCAGGAGGTGAATGCCCTGCCCACCCGCTGCTCCTCCCGTTCCCCCCCCCCCCCCCCCCCCCCGCCCCCGGGACCCTGGGAGGATCTCACGCCTCTGCTGGTGGGGATGGGCAGTGCCTGCCCTGGGCCACTGAGGCGGCAGGGCTCCTGGGTCTTGCCCCCTGCGGGGCCCCCAAGGCAGACTCTGGGTCCCTGGGGAGGGGGTACTGCAGTGGGGGTGGGGCCTTCACGCACCCCCCCCCCCCCTCCCCGAGGACGGAATGTGCAGGCCAGGGTGGGCGAGGCTCCAGCTGTGTGACTGGATGGCCTGTCACGGAGCGGCGTTCTAGTGGCCGGCCCGATGGGCTCTGGGCGTGAGGAGCTGGGACGCTCAGGCTGAGGACGGCTCGGGCACCAGGCCCTGCTGCGGCAAGGTTGCTGGGCCAGGGCGTGTGCCGTCCTTGTCAACGGGCGATGGACAGGGCGTGGAGGGGCCGGGGGCCGTGCTGTCGTGGGGAGGGGCTCCCCGGGGGCTCCTTGGCCTCAGAGCGCCGGGGAGGGAGTCAGGACAGCACCCGGCTGAGGCGGAGGGGCCGAGTGCCCACCTCCCCACGGCGAAGGTGACCCAGGTGCAGCACCAGCGCCCAGGACACACTTCATGCGTTGCTCTGCAAACAGGTGTCGAAACAACCCAGGCCACCCTCTCAGGTGTTTTCTGGTCTGGTCTGTCCTGCTCAATGTTTATTTTAGTCTACTCAGTTTGTTCTTTTTCTCCCCTACATCGGTCTTATTTTATTCTGTGTCTGTTCAGTCCTGCTCTCTCTCTCTATCCTAACCCATCCTAACCCGTCCCGTCCCATCCCGTCCCATCTGTGGCCATGTTTCTCTGTCACGTCTTGCGGATGGTTACAACGTGGCCTTCTTTTCTTCTTCTAGAAGAAGCCCTTGGGTGGAGGGTGGCCCATATTATTCGGGAGATGTTGGGTTTGGGTGTCTGGCAGCCCATCCCTGTTTCTTCTTGGTTCTTCTTTGTATGGATGGCTCTGTGCTCTACCCACCCTGGCGTTGATGGTGTCTTCAGCATAGGAAGCTGTGCTGACCTGGGAGACCTGGGGTGGCCCTGCCCCCCCGGCCTTGTGCTGGTGCCGCTCCCAGGGGCAGCAGAGACCAGCCTTTCAGGCAAGTGCTTGGCTGTGGGCAGGGAGCCCTGAGTAACATCCATCCTGTCCTTGGCCCCCACTGATGAGATGCTCCGACTGTACCTGATGCCCTCAGCTTGTCCTTGTACCTACAGTGGTACAAGGGGCTCAGTGAGGGCCAGGTGAAAGATGACGGATGCACCACGAGCAGGGATTTGGCAGGGGGGGCGGCTTTGTGTGACAACCTTGGATCCTACATGCGAGCCCTGGGTTGGAGCCCCAGATGGGCTGAGGGAGAAGGTGTTCTAAGGCAGCCCATTGGGTCCGGAGGCCCAGAGGACAGACGGAGGGCTTTGTAACACTTGACGGTTGTGTGTACAGGTGAGGGGGGAGGGTGCTGGGTCTTTCCAGCCCGTTCTCCTGCTTCCCTCGGGCCGTGGGACCACTGAGATGGAACAGAGAGTGTGGCCGGGCAGGTGGCTGGGTGTAGCCCGGGGCCTCCTGTGCATTCTGTGGGGCTGAAAGTCAGCTCCCCGGATTAGGGTCAGTCCTGTTTTTTCTAGATTTCGGCTGAAACTGGCTGACTACTGGATGACCATCAGGCATTTGGCTCTATGTCCTTCTTCAGTCCCACTGAGGCGAGTGTGTGTTTATAAGGAACTGGTCAGCTGGAACAGCAGGTGTGGGTGTGTGTGGGTGTGTATATGTGTGTAGGTGTGTGTGGGGGTGTGTGGGGTGTGGGGGAGGGTGGGAACGAGTAATCCGGATATAAAAAACCCATTTCTGTCAGTCCCCCTGTGAGTCTCCCTCATAGTAAGCAAGCTCGCCAGACCAGAAGCTCCTGAACTTGAGGTGGGATGTGCCAATACTGTTTTTATCCATGATTTGAGTCTTGTGTTGGTTCTTACCCACATGCCTGGGACTTCTCCCTGAGGGACCTGGGAGCAGACCCACCTGGGGCTCAGGGGCCTGGGGCCTTGAGCTCTCCCACGGATGCCCCCCGGGACTAGACCAGGGCCACGTCTGGCAGACGGCACTGGCTCTCGGGCCTCTGCTGCAGGGGTTCTGGTACCGCTTGCTGGGACTCTGTGGCCTCTAAGAGCAAAGCCTGACCGAGAGCCTGCTGGCCCCCCGGATGCCACGGGACACCAGCCTTTCATGTTCCCGAGGCGGGCAGCAGGCCCACCACCTGGATGCTGGGCACTGAGCCCCACCCCAGGCATTCCGAGGCAGGAAGGTTGAGACCCTGGGAGTTGTCCTGTGAGCAGCCCAGGCCAAGCCCCCAAGGCAAGGGAGGTCCACAGAGACCTTTGTGCCTGAGCGGCAGGCACTGGGGGGGGGGGGGGGGGGGGGGGATGTAGGAAGCCCCTTTCAGCTAAGGCACTTGGGAGCACTGTCACGTGGTAATCATTTCCAGCTATATTTATTTGTTCCCACAATTACTGGCTTTCAAAAAAGTTTTTTTTGGCATCTGAACACTTTGAAAATATTTTAAAATAGGTTTTTCTATCACTTTAAACAGTTTTATTGGCACGTAATTCACATAGCAAACAATTCACCCATTTAACGTCGTGCAGCCACTGGGCTCTCCGTAGAGAACGCACGTCTGTGTGTCAGACACACAGGCCACAGAGGGGCTCCCGGCTCCCCATCTGGCGCTTGGCAGCAAATCCCGCCCACCCGCGGCCCTGAGGGTGGGCCACCTGGCACCCTGGCGGCTCCAGAACCGTGACCCGGCGGCCCCCGTGGGCGTTTGGGCCACAGGTTCTTTTGGCAAAAGAAGAGCCTCTCTTGAGAAGCACACGGATTTCTCTGAGGACTGTTTGTTCTAGTCGGACAGCTGTGAAAAACAGGCCAGTTCTTGTCGCCTCAAGGCCAAAGGGGAGAATTTCGAACAGATGGTCAGCGTGTGACAGAGCTTCATTCAGCTCCTCTGCAAGGGACCAGCAAACACACCGTGTTTGCAGAAGGGAGTTTATGTGGCGGCACAGTGGGGTCTGTGAGATCGCGAGGGTAGAGACCAGCCTGGGTAGTATCCCGTGTGGGCCTTGCCCAGTGGGCGTTAGGGTGTATATGGGCTGTAAAACCACTGTGGTTTCATCCGCACTCAGGTACGAGGGCAACCCCCCCGCCCCCGGGAAGGCCTCACGGGTTCCAGAGAAATGGCATGACTGCTGTGCAGGAACCCCAGGACCCTGGAGCCCTGGGACCACAGTGAGGCCTTCTAGAGCTGGGAAAGCTTGTCGCTTCTTTTGTGGGAAGGGGACAGGGTATGCCAAGAAATGGTCAGCACTGGTGTGTGCGCAGCGTGGATGGAGCCAACGAGTAATGATGGGCTACTCTAATTCGGCCGTCTCCCGTGAGACCACACTCCTGTGCGGGAAAGGGGATGCAAGAGGCAGCAGGAGGAGGTTTGTTCAAAAAGCTGCAGTCTTGAATCACAGCGGACCTGTCAGTGTGAGCTTGTGAGCGATTCTGCCTCGACATGTGCTGTTCTAGCTTTGTTGCCCCTGAAACTACGACCTTCCCTGAGCAGTGAGCACCCCAGCCCCCAGATTATGGTCCCTAAAGACCGTCCCTACCAGTGGGACCAGGGTTTCTTGGAGATGGGGCTGGCTCCAGGCCCAGGCCAGGAGGCGAGCAGGACAGGGCTGGAGTGTCCTGTGTCCCAGCCAGCATGGATGCAGCACCAGGGGCACCAGGCTTCTGGAATAAACAGTGGCGCCCAGTAAATGGGCAGCATGGGAGAGAGACTGGAAGTGACAGCCACGATGTACAAAGAATGTTCTAGTGATAAGCACCCAGAAATGGGACTTGGACGAATGTTTCATTTCCAGTGGCAAGAAAAACTAGCAAATCAAAATAAATACAACGGGAGGCACAGGACCGACGTCATGGAGACAGCCAGAATGTGTTGAGAGCATCCAGGTTGACCGTCTGATTGAAGGGTACAGACCTTGGACATGCAGACGGAGGACGGACGGACACAGTGCTTCCCGTGGCGTGGCAGCGTTGTAACGATGTCCCTCTTTCCAAACTTGCACCAACGCCCCCCCCCCCCGCCATCTCCCTTCCTGGGCTTCCGGTGTCCCCCAAGTTCTGCCCTGTCCACTGAGGGCTCCGCTGGGCACCTCTCCGCTCTTGACCCCGGCCGTGTCCTCCCCTTGGAGTCCCCACCCCTCTCCATCTGGGAGGTCACTGATGCGTTTCTTCCCTGTCTGTTCCCTGGCTGGGCCACAGCGATGGCTCTGTGGGCGGGGACAGCGTGGCCCTCTGGTTAACGCAGCTCTGGGTCACAGGCCTCTTTTGCATCCTAGCGTGGGGCCCTGGGCGAGGCTTGTGACTTCCCTCTGCCCAGTGGCTACCAGGGATGACCCATGGGGACACCACGGGGTAGAGCGCGTCGGGTGCTGGGATAAGGGGACCCGTGGTGACTACAGGACGAGTTGCTGGTCACAACCTGGCTGGGCAAAGGCTCTGTGCATTTTAATCCAGAGGTCCCAGGAGGCGGTGCCAGTCAGGACACCAGTCAGGACACCAGTGACAGGGAGGGAGGGACAGCCTTGGGCTCTCCACACCTGCCACATTTAAATGTCGCCTGTTTGGAATTTATTCTCATCCGTGGGGTGAGGGAAATCCGGCATAAGCCTTTTCCAGAGCTAGCTAGCCAGCTGCTCACGCCATCCACCGCTGCCTCCCTCGCTTCCCTCCCTGGAAAGCTCCCTCACCCCCCACCCCTCCCCTGGGCTCCTGTCCTGCACTAACACCAAGGAGCTTCAGAGAGAGTGGTTTTCTATGCCTTGCAGTGGAGACCCCGTGTCCCTTATAATTACTGCTTAGAATGTCCCTGGCTATTACTGTATGACTTGCTTCCCTTGGAACTCTAGAATTGACTTATTATTAAAGATTCTCTTCTGGGAATTATGTTAAACTTTGAGCGTGTTTGATGCAGAAATCTGGTCACCTCCTTTGTCCCAGGATGGGGGTGTGCCGGCCACTGCCGAGCGGGGGTGAGGGCCTCCTCTTTGCTCCTGTTTCAGCCTCGGGGCCAGGGGGCCCTGACTGGTGGGCCACGCGTGGATATAGCCACTTCTCCGAGGAGTGCAGTGCCCCCCACCCCCCCCGCCCCTGTTCCCAGCTTGTCACACCCCTGTGTACCCTGTGGAGCCTTATGTGAAAGCCCCAGTCTGAGCAGGAAGTTCCTCCCTATGTGCTCTCCAGATGCTAAGCTCTTTGAGTCCAGATGTGGCACCCAGTTCCCTCATAACCTGTGAGCTGACCTCCTTCAAGGCCGAGGGCCCACACGGCAGAGCACCCTCCCCCCGCGCCCCCTCTGGCCACCGCCACGCCCTCCGCTTCCCCTGCTCAGAGGCCTTTTGGGTACCGGCTACCCCTCCAGGGAGCCCCTGGGACAGTCTGCCGACCCAGGCACAACCTGTTGGGGACACTCAGGCCCCCCAGTTAGGCTCCAGGAAGAGACCTCCTCTGTCTTTTTCCTTTCAAGCCCAGGGAAGTATGAGGCTCAGCCTCTGAGCACAGGTCTTGTCCAAGGGGAGGCCTGGGGAGCTAGTTCCCTTGTGTATAGGGAAGCAGGTGGGTGGGGAGGGCACTCTGGGGGAAGGCTGAGGAGCTGGGAACAGCCTGGAAGGATGGCTGTGAAATCTTCCCGGCCACATCTGCAGACAGGGGCCAGGCAGCCGCCTGTCCTGGAGTCGAGGATCTGGGCTGGGCGGCTCCTCCCGGCTCGCCCCTCTTGGAGTTCAGAGTCCCAAGATTTGTGCTGTCGTTGGCAAAGCCCAGGAGGGGACACTGGGGTCCTCTCTCCGACAGGTCAGGGCACGGAGCTAATCTAGTCAACCACCACTAAATCACGTGTGTCTCCCATCAGACGGCCGGGCCACAGGCCGGGTGTGACGGGCAGAGCTCGGAAGAGGCTGCAGCCCCTCTTGGTGGCTCTGAAAGGACCCTGACTCCGGCTGTCTCGGGTGGAAGAAGAGACCCCGGCCTCTCCCTGCCTTAGCTCCTGTCTGCAGGGTGCCGTCCCCGTCGAGTGAGGAGGTCCAGGCTGTTTTCGGCTGTGCAGACACAGCGGGACAGCTTGCTATCAACTGCGGCTGAAAATACCTCGATGCAAATGGACAGTTTTAGTGCACAGGGGCTGAAAGCACTAACAGGCACCAGACAGGCATTTATCGGTCTGATGTCAGGAACATAATTGCAGACCAGGGCCCAGTGAGGCCCTGAAGACGGTTTTCCCGCCACGTTGTGGCATGCCTACGGGTGGCCGGCTGCAGCTCTGTGTCTGAGGCCACCTGGGTCGCGAATTCTGTATGCAGAACCTGACGTCAAGTGCTGTCACCTGAGTGCTGCGGTGAACAGAGGCCTGACTTCCGGGTGGCTCTGGGCCACCTTGCTGCTGGCCTGGCCACCTGGGTCCTGGGCCACTAGCCAGGTCACGTGTGAGGCAGCCTCTTGTATTTCTTCCAGAGATGTGTCTGCCTCCGAGGGCAAGCCCAGCTCGGGCCCAGGCTGCAGCCCACCGTTCCCAGAGATTTACAGAAATATAGCCGTATAGACACCCACCACCTTCTCCCTGTCCCCCCACTACAGAGGCTATAAACACTGAGTAATGCTTTCTCAGCAACCCCTTGCAGCTGGAGGTGACCATGTGACTGAATTTTGGCCAACAAGGTGGAGGTGGAATTTTGCTAAGGGCTTTAAGAAGGCGTCTGCCTCTATCATGGCTGGCCCTGCCCCTTCTCCCTTCTTGCTGATCCAAATGTTGATGTGATGTCTGGAGCTTGGCAGCCATCTTGTGACCATGAGGCTACAAGCCGGGAGAGGGAGAGATGTCCACATCCTCAATGTGGTGGGGCTAAGTCTGCCAGAAGCAGCAGCCTCCCCTCTCCAGACTTCTGGATTGGTGAGGAGAATCCACCATTGTTTTCTGACTGGGGCGCTAAGTTACATGGCATTTTTATCCTGATGTGCAGATGTGTGGCACAGCCCCAGCAATTCCGGACTCCTTTTCCAGCCACGGGCTGGCATCTCTGCTTGGGTGTCCCAGGACATTTCATATGCAACAGATTTGCTCCCCCCACCTTCCAAACGTGCCCCTGCCCCGATGCTCTCTCTCTCCTCCCTCCCACGCTGCTCTTCTCTTGTGGGGCCCCTCCCCTCCCCCAGTGGTGGAAAATCAGGACGTCCCACCTCTCAGACCCTCTCTTGATGCGCCCGTGGGAGTGTGAGCTCAGGGGTCTATGGCAGGCCAGACTCCCAAGGATCCCTGTCAAGGACTCATCAGCTGGCCCCTCTCGCTGCCCCCCTCCCCAGCTTCTCCTGGCTTCTGAGCAGCAGAAGGGTGCAGTACGGGGCCAAGAGGGGGTAGACTTTGATGATTCAGGCCCTTCCTGGGTCTCAGCCCCCACCCCAGAGGCCCCATGGGGTGGGCGCAGGTAGGTACTCGATAGGAGCTGATACACGGATGACAGGGGTGGGGGGTGGAGGGGGTGGTGCCGGCCCCTCCCATGCCCCTGAGGGGGGCTGAAGGGCTCGCTCTGCCCCACAGGTGCTTCCAGGCCATTCTCCTTCTGGCCCTGATCGTGTTCCTGCTGGCTGGCTTCCTGCACAGGGACATCAGGCTGTTCGAACCGTGAGTTCTGTGTTGGGTGCCCCATGGTTCGGACACTGCCCCCTCCCAGAGTCGTGCCTGAGACCCCAGGCTGTCCACCTCTGGGTGGCATCCAGCAATGGCTGGTGACCATTCCTTTCAGGGATCCTATAGCCCTCTGGAGCCCTCCCAGTGTCTCCTGTGGACAGTGAGCTGCCCAGCCTCTGGGGAGGGCTCGGGGAGGACGGGGGCGGGCCTGGGTGTCGGGCAGAGCCGCTGTGTGCAGAGGGTGACCAGGTGCTGGGAGGCAGGGCCAGAGCCCGCGGTAGGTCTGGGACGGCCAGGCCCCTGTTCCCCTGCCTGCCTGCCAGTGGTTCGTGCTCTGTGACGCCAGGTCTTCAGGGGTGGTCACCCAGGTCCAGGGCTGGCCACTGGGAGGTCTTGTGGCTCCGGGCCTCTTCTCCCTGACCCTACCACCTCTGGTTGGATCTCCCCAAGGGGCACCCAAGCTGCCCGGGTCTCTGCTGGCTCCCGCATTGTACCCAGGGCTGGCACAGCTTCTGGATCCCGTCCGCCCCCCTCCCCCACTATCCTGGGTTATTCTTACCCGTCACGCACTTGGGCACAGAAGGTGCCCGCTCTCCAGGCTGGAGTCACAGCTGGGAGGTGCTGTCGTGGGATCACGAGAGAGGCCACCAGTGTCCACTCTGGCCCTGCAGTCAGGCTGGCCGGTCCAGGCATGAAGGGCCAGCCAAGAAATGCTGGATGTGGTGTCCAGTCCGCAGGGCCAGAGCCATGCTGGGTGCCCTGAGAACCAAACAAAGTTGGGAGGCAAAAGAAAGGGTGCCAGGGCCTGGGGACTGAGCTGTGGGATGTGGGGGGACAGATGATGTGCCACTTAGGGAGCAGTCAGGCCCGTGCCAGTGGGCCCTCTGGGGTTGCAGGGTTGGGGTCTCTGGTGGGTGGGGGGCACAGGTTTTGGTGTTACCGTAGGGAAAGTGTGGGTTAGGGGATCTTGGGTTAGGGAAAGCTCGGTGGTGGATGGTCTGAGGGTCTCCAGGTTGTGGGGTTGGGGGTCTCTCTGGGCGGGGGGGGGGGGTGTCCGTGGGCCCTCCCTGGTTGACATTGGCTATGCTCTCCCCCCAGCCTGCTCTGGGGCCAGGCCGAGGGGCCACCCGTTATCAACGTCATGTTCCTCAAGACGCACAAGACCGCCAGCAGCACGGTGCTCAACATCCTCTTCCGCTTTGCGGAGACGCACAACCTGTCGGTGGCGCTACCCGCCGGCTCTCGCTTTCACCTGGGCTACCCCTGGCTCTTCCTGGCGCGCTACGTGGAGGGCCTGGAGTCCCCCGGCCCGCAGCGGCATTTCAACATCATGTGCAACCACCTGAGGTTCAACCTGCCGGAGGTGCGAGGCGTGTGGAGGAGGGCAGAGGTGCAGGGGGTGAGACGCAGCTCCAGGCACTTTGTGGCTTTGAGGTGTGACCATGGGGTGGGGGGTGGGGGTGGCCTGGACGCTGGAGAGACCAAGGCTCTGAGTGTGCGTGCGTGCAGACCTCGCCGGAGCCTCGCACGGGGCCGGACGAGGCCTGCCACACACCTTGCTCCCCTCCCCTGCTGACGGGTGCCTGCAATTGCTTTTGGAGTCGGATGTGGGCACCCTCGTGGCCTGCCGCCCTCTCCATCTGCGTCTCTGGACTCCCACTCTTGGTCCCCAAACCCATCGACCTCTCCCTCCGCAGGACCTTTGCACATGCTGCCCCCTTTTGAGGGGGCACTCTTCATAGCTCCTCCTCCTCCGGGTATTTAAATTTTTTTTCTTAAGGTTTATCTTTGAGAGAGAGGGAGAGAGAAAGGCAGAGTGTGAGCAGGGGAGGGGCAGAGAGACAGGGAGACACAGAATCGGAAGCAGGTTCTAGGCTCCCAGCTGTCAGCACAGAGCCCCACGTGGGGCTCCAACTCAGGAGCCATGAGATCATGGCCTGAGCCGAAGTCGGACGCTCAACCCACTGAGCCACCCAGGCACCCCTCGGATCTCCGTTTAAAGGTCGTCACTTCCTCCCGCCAGCTTCCCTGACCTGCTTTCAGAAGGCTTAGCAGGGGGGGACAAGGAGGGTGGGGGGGGACAAGGAGAGGGGGCGGGGCCCCCGTCGAGGTCTTTCGGATCCTTCTGGACAACGGCGGCGGAGGGTGCGGGCAGGGGAGCGAGGCGGCCCCGGGTGCCCCGGCAGAGGAGTCACCAGCCCTTCCCGTCATGTCTCCAAACAGGTGCAGAAGGTCATGCCCGAAGACACTTTCTACTTCTCCATCCTCAGAAACCCCGTCTTCCAGCTGGAGTCCGCCTTCGCGTACTACAAGAAAGACGTGCCCGCCTTCCGGGCGGCGGGCAGCCTGGACGCCTTCCTGGCCGCCCCGCGCACCTACTACCACCGCGGCGCGGGCCTGCGCAACGCCCCCGCCCGGAACGGCATGTGGTTCGACCTGGGCTTCGACAACGACGCGCCGGCCGACGAGGCGTACGTGCGCGCGCGCCTCGCCGACGTGGAGCGGCGCTTCCAGCTGGTGCTCATCGCCGAGCACTTGGACGAGTCCCTGGTGCTGCTGCGCCACCTGCTGCGCTGGCGGCTGGACGACGTGGTGGCCTTCCCGCTCAACTCGCGCAGCCGGCGCAGCGTCGCCGGCCTGTCGCCCGAGGCCCGCGCGCGTGCCCGGCGCTGGTGCGCCCTCGACTGGCGCCTCTACGAGCACTTCAACCGCACCCTGTGGGCCCGCGTGGGCGCCGAGCTGGGCCCGCGGCGCCTGCGCTCCGAGGTGGCACGGCTGCGGGCGCGGCGGCGGGAGCTGGCGGCGCGGTGCCTGCAGGACGGCGAGGCCAAGGCCGGGTCGCAGATCACCGACCGCCGGCTGCGCCCCTACCAGTCGGGCGTGGCCGACATCATGGGCTACAACCTCCGGCGGGACCTGGACAACCAGACGCGGCAGATGTGCCTGAGGATGGTGACGCCCGAGCTCCAGTACATGGCCCACCTGTACGCCCGCCAGTTCCCGGGGAAGCCCCCCAAGAACATCCCCCTCCTGGAGGAATAGAGGGATGGGGTCGGGCCCCCCGTGTGACTGCAGCCCCCTCCTGCCATGGCGGGGAGGCTGTGGCCCCAGTTCATGCGGGGGCGGGGAGCTCCGCAGCAGCCCCTCTTTAGGGTGAAGACCCCTGTGAAGGCGCCCACCCGGGATCCATCCATTGGAGGGGCCTTTTCGGTGAGGGCCCCGATCTCGGACAGTAGGGACACCTAGTCTGAGGGCATGAACCTGTTCAACAGAATACGCTCACGTGTTTAATTAGACGTCAGTGCACCATCCCAGGAAGGAACACACACGGACACGCGGCCCATCAGAGCGCATGCCAGCACTGCCGGTGGAAGGATCCACTGGACACGTGAACCATCAGAAGAACTGGAACTCAGAGAACCCAGAGGGGCTTGGGCAGCAGGGCCATGGGTCCCCGAGGGAGCCCAGAGTGGCTCCCTGAACTTGCCGGTCACAGAGACACTTGTGCCGCACCCACAGGCGGCACTTGGATAACAGGCCCAGGAAACTGGTATGAGGCAGCGAGTCTGGAATGTTCAGCTTCCCATCTCTTTGGCTGTATGAGGTTTCTGTCCAGCTGAAGAATGGCTTTAGGTTGAGAAATGTTCCAACTGTGTATAAGACGCATGGTTTGGCCGGAGCACAAGGGGGGGGGGGGGTTAGTCCTGCAGCTCCCTGTTGGGACAGCCCCCCGGAGTGTCTGCCGGAGGAGCCCCCACGGCTGGTGGCACCCTCCCTTGTGCCGGAGACCCCCTCGGATGCAGCGCCAGAGGGGGGTGGCTTCCAGGCACCCCTGTTTGCCACCCGTGGGGAGGGACTAAGGACCCCCTGCCTAGCAGGACAGGATCCCTGGCTGCCCCGGGGCCCAGTGCTTAGGGCGGGGTGCACACTGGAACCGGATGCCCCGTGTCCCGAGAGAAGCGGGGTGCCTGGGGCAGCCAAGAACCAGAACTGCTCTCACACGCTCAGCCGGGAGGCTCAGCCTGGCCTGTCTGCCGGGTGCCCGGGGTCTTCTTCCTTCCACGCCAGGGTCCTCGGCCCGAAGTCCCCAGTTGCCTGGCCGGGAGTGGGGGGGGGGGGGCGGGCAACCTGGGGAGGGGGCGTGGCCGCACTTTTCAGGGGGTCAGCATTTCGCAGAGACACCCAGCCATCAGAACAGGCAGCAACTACCTTGGACATCAATTTAATGGGAAATTTAAGAATAATGAATCTTCAGTGAGATTAGAGGACATATTGCAGAGATTTTTGAGAGTAAAACAGGGTATCAGAAACTGAAAACCTGACTTCCCCAAAACTGCACAGAGACAGTAAAGACCAGAATGGACACTGCAGAGAGCCAGGGGCGGTGGGGACCGTGGAGGGACGTCCTGGGGGAACGGAAGGGAGACCAGATGCAGGTTAGGCAGCACATGGGTAACAGTCCCAGAAGGGAGAGTGAGGGATTTATAGGTAAGAAACTATAGCCACACAAAGAAACGAAAATATCACCCCCATTTGAAGACAGACTCAAATTGGGTGCCCTGGGCGTCAGACAGCCTCCACCAGTTGGCTTGGGCCAGCGTGCCCGTCCAGGGTGAGGACAGACATGCCTCGTCTTGTCCCCGGTGCCAGGACCACAGAAGGGGGTCTGTTCTCAGCACGCCCATCAAGAACACAAAGTTATAGTAGGAATTCAATGAGGTTTGCTTTTGCCTTTGAGGTTGGCAGGAATGTAAACTGGTTCTGTCTCTTTGGAAGGAAATTCGGGAGTATTTATTACAAGGTAAAGTGCATGTGGTCTGTAACAAAAAAACACAGAAAACCATCTGCTCAGGAAATCCATTCAAAAGGGATATTTAAAATGCTTGGGTCTGCAGCCAATAAAAGTGGGGAGCACAGAGCCAGGCAGAAAATCCCTTTGGGAGGGGGATTTCAACGCCTTTATGATGCTAGGGTCAGGGTGGGGGCAGGGGGGCAGTGATGGCCGGCTGTGGGCTGATTTTTCAGGAGAAGATGGAAATACAGGTTTTCATGTAAAATCTCCATGTTTTGTTAAAAACCTGCTGGCGTCTCACTAAAACATTATGGGGTCAGGGAGGATGGGTGACCAGGTGGAGGGATTAAGAGGCACAAACGTCCAGTTAGGGAATAAATAGCAATGAGGGTGAGAGGCACAGCACAGAATGCAGTCAGTCCTGTGATAATGTTGTTTGCAGGCGGGCGTGAGCATTTTGTGATGCATATAATTGTGTCCCAACCTGAAGCTAATATAGTGTCATATGTCAACTACACTTCAATAAAAAAAAAAAAAACAAAAACAAAAACACACCAGAAAACAAAACAAAACCCATAGATCTCTTGTTCTGTTTCTAGAGGAAAGATCATTGTCACACATGAAAAACAGCTGGTTTTCAGATGATTACACGTGAAAAATTATGAATGGCTTACTTAGAAAATCTCTATGAATAAAAGTTTTCCAAACGGTAAATTATTTTCTAAGCACTCCTTGGTATTGTTAAAAAAATAAAAACAACCCATAAAGTACCCAAATCCCGAATCCTTACGCAGAGGGAAGGAGGCCTGTCCAAGAGTCTCCTCCTTCCAAGGCCCCAGTGGGTATCGAGGTTAGACGGCCCTGCTGAACGTGGGCACTTTGCCCACGTGACTCGGAGGCTCCGTGGGGGGCCCATCAGACTGCATCAGGCCCAGACTTGGGGGACACGGGGAGCGAGATGGTGTGAGTGGAGCCCTGAGAGGTGGGGAGGCTGTGCCGACTCCTTCCCCGTCTTCCTGTTCCTTCCACGGCAGATCTTTGGGCTTCCGTCTGGGCGCAGGCTGCCGGCTAGGGACATCCTTGCTGCCCAGTGGCCTGGCCGGCATCGGGGTCGCCTCCCACCCGCTCCCCAGGTGCCCCCCCGGGGACCCGAACAGTCCCGGCAGGTTCATCATCCCTACGTGGACATCTTATGATGTCATAATTTCCCCAGAGCTCGGTTTCCCTTCCAAGTCCTGTTGTAACACCTGACGTGAGTTCCCTCCTTGGTGAGTCACACATAGAAACTCCACCAGGTGAGTTAGCACACGAAGAAAACTTTATTTGCAGCAGAGAAGGAGATCACGGGAAATAACTTCCAAAGCCGTGACCCTCGAGCAAGGGTGGCTGGGTTCCTTTCATTTAGGGTTAGGATGGAATATTCAGAAAGGGGAGCCTCGTCATCCCGTGGAGAGGTGGGCACGCGGTGACACATGGGCCTTAAGGAAACCTTCCGCTTACACACACGCTGTGTGTTGTAGAAATGAGGCTTGGGCTCTTCCTTGGATGGAGGATGGAACGTGGTAATTAGGTGAGGGTAACTGTCGGCGGCTCCGTGGGTCACTCCGTGGTCCATCTGCGCAGGCGTGAGTCGGGGGTTGAGCTCACACTGGTCTGGGTGGTCTGGGCGGTCTGGGCCCCCAGAGCTCTTCGCCCAGACTGTCGTTACTGCTTGGGGGAAGCTTGAGTTTCCTCCACGGGATGCTTTACCTGTCGGGTCTTGTGCCTGAATGAGGAGATGAGGGGGAAGGAAGGTCTTCGGGAAGAATGGGGGATGAAGGTCGGGGGGACAAGCGGGTGGCAGTAGAGCTCAGGTCTCGGGCTCCTGCAGGTGACACCATGTCAGAGGGAGGGGCAGGGGATGGAGTGTCTGAGGAGCCCTCAGAGGGTCTCCTGAGCAGGACGGCCCCAAGGCCTTTCCACGGACGGGCTGGGGTGCTGAGGGCTCCCCTGGAGCCCCGGCCCGGGCAGCGGCCCCCCGGGAAGTGGGCCCTCGTGGAAGGGGCCAGCGTGGCAAGGTGGCTGGGCTAGGAAGGGGGTGGGGTGCTGGCCCACCGGGCCTGAGCTGGCTCCCCAGCATGGACGCGGGGCTGGGGTCCGGTGAGAGCCAGAGGGCCCGGCACCCCCGGGGCGGTGTGGGGGTCACGGTGTGTGGCCGGGGGTCTGAGCGCTCACTCGGCTACGCACGGCAGGTGTCTCTGGCGAGGCTTGCGGGCAGCGGATATCAGGGTCCAGCTCAGAGGTCCGCCGTGGCCCTTTGCTGGAGGGTGAGCCCCTACACTCCAGGGTGGAGAGAGCTGAGCAGCAGAGAGGAATGCCGTGTGGCCCTGTCTCGACGCCGGGCCCCTCCCCGGGGTGCCCTTCTAAACCTCCACCCGCTCTCCTGGCTGCACAGGCTTTAGTCACACAGCTGGCGGGAGGGTCCTGGGTCCTGGGTCCTGACGCGGCCCTGGGATCCAGCCAGCTCCCGGCCCCCGCCCACACAGCGGGCCGGTCTCTGTCTCTGCGCTGCTCAGGGGCTCGGAGAAGCAGGCTCTCCTGTTGCTGCCCCACAGCCAGCTCTTCAGCCTCCCTGCGGTGCCCGGTGAGTCCCCTCCCTGCTCACCCGCACCCCAGCCCCGAGGGCCAGAAACGGCGCTCCGTTCTCCCCGGCGGCCCTTCTCTGGGCAGAGGGCAGTGGGTGCCTGGATTGGGTGCCGTCCAGCCAGAGGTTCCGCATGGATGCCTCCCCCCCCCCCCCCCCCCCCCCCCGCCGTGGGATGAGGTCCTGGCCCAAGTGACAGGTGTGCCGAAGGGCCCCAGGGGTAGATTTAGAGGTTGGGTGATGCAGACAGGGTGCAGGGGCTCAACGCCAGGGGCACCGTCCCAGCCTGCAGGATCCGACGGGCGTGTAGGCCACACTCCACCAGGCACAGGGTTTGTAATTGAGTCCTTGCCCCTGACAGGGCACAGGACAGGCAGGTTAGACCGGATTCCCATCCGGCAAGGCAGTGACGGAACTAAGAGGGCCCCTCTGTCCGCTTGTCCGCAAAGCCCGTCCCTCCTCATGCTGTCTTCGTGTGTGTGTGCATTTAAGTGCCCTGCAGCAGGCCGGGATCCTGGTCCAAGGGACAGGAGACGTGCTGGTCCGGAGGGCTGTCCTGAGTGCTCCAGGGAGCCCAGACAGGATGTCGGGACACAGCCGTCCTATCCTGGTCAAGCAGACCCCTGCTACCTGCTCATCTGGGAGCCCCCGGGGCCCTGCTCTTCCTCTTCGCTTGAGGGGGTCTCCCTGGGACTTTGGGGCTCTGCCGAAACCCGCGGCTTGGCCTAGACAAGGACGGCGCCGAAGGCCCGGCGGCCCTGCCCTGCTCTGTGCAGCCAGCAGCGTGAGCCGCTGGTCTGGGGAACCTCCGTTTCTCCTGCTCTGTCCGCAGGGTGGGGGTGGGGTGGGCCCGGAGCCTCTGCCTTCCCCGACACCAGCCCAGGTGGTCTCAGGGCCTGTGGAGTGAGCCAAGTGGAGAGAATGTCCCCTTGTGTCCATTCAGCCTTTGGGGACACGTGGCATGTGCACCTGCTTCCTGCTTGGGGACAACTGCCCCTTGGATGCAAACTGGGGGCAGGCCAGGGGCTTCCAGCACACAGGAAGCTGCTCTCAGAGCCCCAGAGGCTGTGGTGGGGGGGGGGCGGGCAGTGGGGTGGGCCTGCGTGCCGCCCACGAGAGCCTTTCGGGAGCAGGTGGCCCTGGGCTGAGGTGGACTGAGGCGGACATGTCTATCTGTTTGGGGGACCTCAGGAGAGGAGGCCGAGCCAGTGGCAAGGCCTCCCATGTGTCCCGGCGAGGCCGCTCCTGCGGCGGGTGCTCGTTCCCGTGACCGGTCACCCCTCTGCATCCTGTCTCCTCAGACACGCACTGGCCGTGCCTGTGTGTGGGGGGCTTGATCTGCCGAGAGGGGTACTCTGAGCGTGACGTGGGGTGTTTCGCTCTCTCCCGCCTCCCTGCCTCGCCCTCCCCTCAGTGCCCTCAGGTGCCAGTTACCTCCCGGTGCCTGGCGGTGGGCCTCTGGCTGCTCCAAGTTCGGCGTGTGGCACCCCTGCCCCTATTGCCTGCGGCCCCCTGGGCCTCTCTGCTCACTCACTCCCGTCCCTGCGGTGGAGGGGGGGGTGGGGGAGGGGGGGCTGGGCCAGCCCTCGTTTGCCTTGTGCAAGTCAGAGAAAGAGGCCTCCACGTGCACCCCAAATGTGAGCCTCCCTTGGGAGCACACTCCTAGGAGGGGGGCTGCCTCCAGAAAGTCTGCCCTAGGCCACTCTCTGTCACCTGCTTGTGGGCCAGGGGGGCCGGGTGTCCAGCCAAGGTTTTGGGGGTTGGGGCTGTGAGGGGCATGGGGCCCAGGGGCAGGGGCAGGTGGGGCCGGGGTTGTGGAAGAGAGGCCTGGACTGCAGTGGGGAGGGTCTCCTCTCTCCTTGCTGAATCTCCCCCCCTCCTGCCGGGGCCCCCCTGGTGCCTGGAATGCTGCCTCCCCTCCGTCCCTTCCCCCCCCCCCTTAGCCTTCCACTCTGGGAAGCCCCCAAGCACACCACCCCCTCCCCAACCTGGCTTCAGCTTGTGGGGTCCAGCTGGGGGGGGTCAGACACTGGGAGTGGGTACCTTCCTCTCATCACTGTGAGGTCCAGCTGTGGGGGGCCTGGACACTGGGGTGTGTACCTTCCTCCCTTGAGGCACACGTGGGAGCCATTTGGGGCATCTTGTGGGGGGTGTCTCTGCTGGACCTCCTCATGACCCCAGCTTTGCTCAGGAGCCCGAGGGACTGGTCCCCGGCACCCATAGGTGGCCTGCTAGGGACTTGGAATTCAGGCCCCTTCTCTGCAGGAGCCCCACTGGCGCCCCTCACCCCTTCTTGGTTTCAGCAGGCCCCCCCCCCTGTCTCCTGGCCACTCCCAAGAGCCCCCTGACCCCCAGGTCTGAGCAGGGTGGTGGCAGCAGCTGGGGCACCTTCCCCGAGAAGCCTGCGGCCGTGGGTGTGGGACGCAAGCTCCTTCTGTCTCCGAGGCTCCTTCCTGCGTGGTGAGTGTGCGCACCGGTGTCCGCACCTGTGCCGCCTGCCCGGCTCTCCCTGTCTCATTTTTGGGGTCTAGCGCGTCTGTACCTGTGTCTCTCTGTGCTTGTGTGGCTCCCGTGCTCGTGGGGTCTCTACTGGGGGAAACCGAACCCCTGCGTGTCCCACACGTTGGGCCCGGATTGTCCACTTGGCCAGCCTCCTGCCTGGGCACGGGGCGGGCAGTAGGGGCACTCCGGCCGGGGCCCCCGCTTCCGACACCGAGCAGGCAGCTCCCGCTCGGGGGGACCCGGTTGAGAGGAGGAAGGGCCGACTGCAGACGTTTGGGGGTGCAGTGGCAAGGAAGGAGGGGTGGGCAGGGACGGCCGTGGACGTGGGGTGAGGAGCCCGGGACAGGGCGGTCTCCGAGGAGGAGGGGCACAGGGAGGCGCGCGGGTGGGTGGGGGCGTCCGCACCCGCAGAGCCCCCTCCCCCATCCAGGCGCACAGGAGGAGAGCGCGCCAGCCCCGCCCGCTGACCCCGGGGGCCCGGGGGGGGGGGGGGCGGGGGTGTCCCCGCAGAGCATGGGGGCCCCGCGCGTCCCCGAGCGGACAGTGCTCTTCCAGCGCGAGAGGAGCGGCCTGACGTACCGCGTGCCCGCGCTGCTGCCCGTGCCCCCCGCGCCCACCCTGCTGGCCTTCGCGGAGCAGCGGCTCAGCCCCGACGACGCGCACGCGCACCGGCTGGTGCAGAGACGGGGCACGCTGGCGGGGGGCTCCGTGCGGGTGAGTGGCCGGGCGCGCCCCGCGGGCAGGGCCGGGGCGGGCCGCCGCCGCGCGCGGGTAAACTGAGGCCGCCCCCCCCCCCTCCGGCAGTGGGGCGCCGCGCGCGTGCTGGGGACGGCCGCCCTGGAGGAGCACCGGTCCATGAACCCCTGCCCCGTGCACGACGCGCGCACAGCCACCGTCTTCCTCTTCTTCATCGCTGTGCGGGGCCGCACCCCCGAGGCCGCGCAGATCGCCGCGGGCAGGAACGCCGCGCGCCTCTGCTGCGTGACCAGCCGGGACGCGGGGCGCAGCTGGGGCGCCGCCCGGGACCTCACGGAGGAGGCGGTGGGCGGCGCCGAGCAGGGTAGGCGGGGAGGGGTTCGCTCGGGGTGGGGTCCGCTCGGCTGGGTCTGCGCGGGGAGGGGGCCTGCAGAGCGGCGGGGTCTCACCAGGAGACGGGAGGGGGGCTCTGCACTGCGGGGGCGGGGGAAGGGTCCCTCTGCAGGTCACGTGGCTGCCTACTCCCCCACACCGTTTCTTGGGACTGACCCCCCCCCTCGCCCCTCCGAACCCCTCAGTCCCGTGAATGGGTGTTGGTCACCCCCACCTCCTGGCGACAGGAACAGGCTCATCTAACCAAGCCCCTCTCGCTCTGAGCGCTGAGACCCCTCCTTCTTAGCACCCGGACCCCGGGGGGGGGGGGGCGGGGGGGGGGGGCGGTGTTGTCCAGCCCAGGGCCAGGCAGGTGGCCTGACCCTAAAGCTTTTCCTCCACTCCTGCTGCCCCCTCCCCGAGGGCCATACCACCCACTGCCCCCCGAGGCGACCCCAACCTTGGTGTGGCGACACTGGCCCAGGGGCCACGCTGATCCTTGTAGGTGGGAGCTGAGCTGAGGGGATGTGGCTTTGGGACCTGGCCAGGACACATGGAGCTGCTCCGAAGAGCTCTCTGTTCCTGTGGACCCTACCCCATGCGACCCAGGCCCAGGGCCTGACCCCACCCTGAAGGTCCTTGTACCCCTTCTGCCCTTGGCTGCCCCTCTGTCTGGGCAGGGCTCACGTTGAGCACTGCAGTGGCTGCCCCCCCCAGGCCCAGGGACTAGCTACCTGCTGCCGCCCGGAGAGCCTGGCAGAGCCACCTGCCTGGGCTCCCTGCTCCCGCTAGTGGCGAAGAGAGGCTTGTCCAGCCCTGGGGGATTTGGAGTGGGCGGCAGGAGTGTGGGTGGGGGTGCAGTCCCCCATTTCCTCATGAGCTGTCCCCACATCTGAGGCACTGGCTCCAGATCGTCCCTGACCCCCAGGGCGGTGGCGTCTGGCTTCGGCCAAGGCTGCCTCCCAGCTCGGATGATCAGCAGTCCCTCTTCTGCAGACTGGGCCACATTTGCCGTGGGCCCGGGCCACGGCATCCAGCTGCGCTCAGGCCGCCTGCTGGTGCCTGCCTACACGTACCACGTAGACCGGCGGGAGTGCTTTGGCAAGATCTGCAGGACCAGCCCGCATGCCTTCACCTTCTACAGTGACGACCACGGTCGCACCTGGCGCCACGGAGGCCTGGTGCCCAACCTTCGCTCGGGCGAGTGCCAGCTGGCCGCGGTGGACAGCGGGCAGGCCGGCCACATCCTGTACTGCAACGCCCGGAGCCCCCTGGGGAGCCGCGTGCAGGCGCTCAGTGCGGACGAGGGCACCTCCTTCCTGCCCGGGGAGCTGGTGCCCGCCCTGGCCGAGACCGCCCGGGGCTGCCAGGGCAGCGTCCTTGGCTTCCCTGCCCCCCTCTTTAGCAGGCTGAGGAATGGTAGATGGCCAGTGGGTGCCGGGAGCCACTCCTATTCTCCACACCTCTGTCTTGGAGTCCAGGAACCCTCAGAGGAGGGTACTGGAGACACCCAAGGGGCCCAGGGGCCCAGTGGGATGGAGGGATGGAGGGACAGCCCCGAAGAGCCTGGCCTGGGGCCTGGGCTCAGTGGGATCATGGCGGCCTGGACCTCGAAGGTCCCCGGCCCCCTGCTACCCTGTCTCAGAGCCCCACCTGGCTGCTGTATTCCCACCCGGTGGGGCGCAGGGCTCGGCTCCATATGGGAATCTATCTGAGCCGGTCCCCCCTGGATCCCCACAGCTGGACGGAGCCCTGGGTGATCTATGAGGGGCCCAGCGGCTACTCTGATCTGGCATCCGTCGGGCCAACTGTCAAGGGAGCCCTGACCTTTGCTTGTCTGTTTGAGAGTGGGGCCAGGGTCTCCTACGAGGAGATCTCCTTCTGCATGTTCTCCCTTGGTGAGGTCCTGCAGAACCTGCCGCCGGGCCCCAAGCCACCCGGCCTCGGGGACAAGCGTCTGGAGCGCTGCCGGCCTTCCTGACGGGCTCTCTGGTCCGACCCATTTGTACATACCTCATAGTATGCTTTGAAATAAGAAACAAAAGTGGGCAGACTTCTAGGAGACATAGATCCACAGTTACAGTAGAAAATTGTAGATACAAGTCTCAATGACTGACAGAGTGAGCAGACAAAATCAGGCTGCACACAGAAGCTTTGGCCAACTTGCCCAAGAAGCTTCACTCAGTGGACACACGCACAGCACTGCACAGAACAGAATCTACAGTCTGTTGGAGTACACGTAGGTGTGAAAACTGACATTATATTGGATTATGAAGTCAAGTCTCTAGAAGACTTCAAAGGATTGAAAAGTACAGTGAAATTGAGCTGGAAATGAAAACAAAAGGAAACTTAAAATCTTCCTTGTGGGGGCACCTGGGCGGCTCAGTCAGTTCAGCATCCGACTCTTGATTCCGGCTCAGGTCGTGATCTCGGGGTTCCTGGGACCGAGCCCTGCGTTGGGCTCCGCGCTGCGCTTGGAATTCTGTCCCTCCCTCTCCCTCTACCCCTTCCTCGCTTCTCTGTGTCTCTCAAAAAAAAAAACTTTTTTTTTCCAATCTTGTGTCTGGAAATTGAGAAACACAATTCTGAATTACCCCTGGTTCAAAGATGCTACAGTGAAAATGGAAAAAGACGTTGAAGTTAATTGTGTGAGTGCTGCAGGCGATCTGTGAGTTGAGCTGAGCCAGGTGGGTCCCGTGGGGGCGGGGGGGGGGAGGCGCCTGATGCCAGCACCTGAGAAAGTGGCAGTAAGGGAAGTCCCAGGAAGCAGCAGAACCAGAGGGACAGGAGACTTCAGACACCAGAGGGAATGGCCAGGGCCAGAGCTGGGTTTTTAGAAAGCTAGTAAAACTGATAACCCCCTCGAGGGGCTGGTCCTAAAAGACACAAAACCCACAAATCCAATATCAGGAACGAGATGGGACACACGAGGAGGGCCCTACAGATGTTCACAGGTTTCAAGAAGATGCTAGGAACCATTTACATGAATGGACAATTCCTGGAAAAATACAACTTACTAAAGACGAAATAGCCTGAAAAATCCTATTAAAGAAGTTAATCTGGAATTTAAAATCTCCACACACTGGGGCACCTGGGTGGCTCAGTAGGTTGATTGTCTGACTTCGGCTCAGGTGATGATCTCGCGGTTAGTGGGTTCGAGCCCCGCGACGGTTTCTGTGCTGACAGCCCAGAGCCTGGAGCCTGCCTCAGATTCGGTGTCTCCCTCTCTCTCTCTGCCCCTCCCCTGCTCGCACTCTGTCTCTCTCTCAAAAATAAATAAAACATTAAAAAAATAATAAAAAATAAAAAAAAATATGTGCATTCTAGGAAAACTGCAGGAGTACATGGCTTTCCCCGTGAATTCCGCCAAACATTTCAGGACACCTGCTGGTTTATCGATAGTTTCGCTTTGCAAGAAATTGCCCAGCCTGTTTTCCAAAGTGGCCGCAGCTCGTCTTTGGTGAGGTGTCTGTTTAGAGCCTTCGCCCCTTTTTTAACTGTGCTGTTTGCCTTCTCATTGGGCGTTTTAAGACTTGTTTGCATGCTTTGGCAAGTGAGCATATGGCAAGTGAGCATATTGCCCCCATGGGGAAGACCCAAGCAAAACAAAGAGCAGGACGCGATTAGCCGATCAGCGCGGCGGGTCCGGTAGGCTGACAGCGCCGCCTGCTGGCGAGGGGTGGAGCATCAGGAGCGTTCTCCTGCCGCGGGCGGGGCGGCCACGTGGGAAGACAGCGTCACCGTCTCTTACAAAACTGAACAAACTCTTGCCGTAGGATCCAGCAATTGTGTTCCTTGGTATTTATCCAAATGAGTTGAAAACCCATGTCTACACAAAAATCTGCACATGGTGTTTATAGCGGCTTTATTCAGAATTGCCAAACCTTGGAAGAAATCAATGTCCTTGAGGAGGTGAACGGACAAACTGGTCTATCCAGACAGCGGGAGATCACTCAGCGCCAAAAAGCAACGCGCTATCGAGCTGTGAAAATACATGGAGGAACCGCGAAGATGCGTCACTAAGTGAAAGAAGCCAGTGTGACAGGGTTACGTACTGTGCGATTCCATATGACATCCTGGAGAAGGCGGACCTTGGAAGACAGTGAAAAGATGGGTGGCTGTGGGAGGAGAGGGGTGTGTGTGGGGCACGGAAGGTTCTTGGGGCAGTGAGGGCAGCGAGTGCCATACTATAATGGTAGGTACATGTCACTGTACATCTGTCCAAACCCACAGAGTGCACATCACCACGAGTGAGCCCTGATGTGAGGTACCAGATCACTGCTGGTTCATCAGTTAGGACAGATGTGCCCCACCAGTGGGGGATGCTAACCTCGGGGACACTGTGTGTGCGGGGGGCATGGGGGTGGCGTACTGAGACTTAACTGCTCAGTTCTGTAAACCTAAAACCGCTTTAAAATATATCTACTAATTTGGGCGCTTGGGTGGCTCAGTCGGTTGAGCATCCGACTTTGGCTCAGGTCGTGAGCTCACAGTTTGTGAGTTCGAACCCTGCGTCGGGCTCTGTGCTGACAGCTCGGAGCCTGGAGCTGCTTCGGAGTCTGTGTCTCCCTCGCTCTCTGCCCCTCCCCCGCATGTGCTCTGTCGCTGTCTCCGTCTCTCCCAAGAATAAATAAACATTAAAACAAAATATGTCTACTAATTTTAAAAAAGTATAGCCATAAACACTCTGACAGTAAGAAAAGAGAAAGAAGAAAGTGCCTGACAATGGTTGTATAATCTTGAGAGCATCCAAGTGGCCAGTGGACTCGTGACAATGTCATCAGCCTCACTGTGAGCCAGTCAGCTCAGGAGCCTCAGACATGGGCCCCCATCATTGGGTGGGGCGACCGGACCGGAGCCAGAGGGTCCAGGGCCCCCAGGGGGCTGTGGTTGAGCAGCAGTTGAGGGGTTCCAGCGATTGGAGTCATCATGCTGACCACGCCACCTTGATTGCCCTCAGGAAGACACCTCCCCACCCCATCCCGAATTCTCCAGAATCTCAGGAGCTGCACCAGGTGCAAAGACGCCCCTGTCCACGCGGGATTGGTTACCACGCACTGGGACTGGGACCCTGGAGTGAGGGTCGCCAGCCCCTCCTTCCCGATCCCCTGGGCAGGTTGCCTTTGGGGTCTGTGCTCTTCTCCCGCCAGGAGACGTTTGTCAGGGCCCCCACCTTGGGTTTCTGGGTGTGGCACAGACTCCTGTCCTCCTGTCCCACACGACCTTGCATTCCTATCGGGAGGAGGCCAGCCCTTGCCCCCAGCTCTGCAGACCAGGAAGGGTGAGCACAGGTAGTGGGAGAGGTCATCCTCCCGGCCACAGGGGCTACAAGTGTGGGGCTCTGGTGGCCTCGGGCTGTCGGGGTGGCCACATGCCTTCCGCCCTGGGTGCCCTGTGCCAGGGTCTCAGGCCTCATCTGAAGAGCCCAGGCCCCCACCGGTCCTCCTGAGGCCGGCCTCCAGGAGATGAGCAAGGCTGGCAAGAGGGGGAACCGCTGGGGGTGGGGGTGGGGCGTGGGTGGGGATGGGCAAGTTGCCCCAGCCAGGGCCGTTGACACACGGGACTGGGGCAGAGCAGGGCACGGAAAAAATGAGTGGAGGCGGGCTGCAGGGGCCGTGTTCCGGGAAGGCGAGCATCAAAGTGCTGACTGTGCCCGCGCTCTCTCACTTCTTGTCTGAGCCGTGGCGCTGCCGCCAGTGGGTGGCCCGGCCGGTGGCTTGTGAGGCCACCGCTTCCTTCCCTCTCTGCTGCGTGCTCCTCTGTCTTCTTTTTTCTCCCCCCTCCTTCTTCTTTTTTAGAATACGAACTTATCTCTTTCAAAACGTACTCAAAATATGTTAATGTTAATTGGTATTTTCGTGCTCAAAGTGCTCCCTTGTCTTTGAGTAGAGCCCCCAGCTCAGTTCCTTGTTTTGGGGGGCAGTGAATTGCCCCTGGGGTTCCCCCCCACTCCTGCTGCCTGCTTGGGGCACGCGTGGTCCTGGCGGCTGGCTCACCCCCGGGAGGAGTTCTACAGGCGGGGCGTAGGGGTCAAAGGGCACATTTTCTCTAACCACTGGCTGGTGCCTAGTCCTCCAGTCCGGCCTTGTCGCCCCCAGCCGCTCTAGGGCTGTCTCTCCACGTCCTCGCCAGCACCGTGTTGTCACGCGGTCATAGTTTTGCCCGCGGGTGATTTGTAAGTCGTAATCTGCGTTTTTCTTATTATGAGTAAAATTGAACTTCCTTTGGTTGCTTAAGGGATCTGAGTATACGTAGATGGAACACACGCGCGCGTGTGCGGGTTACGTGCGTGTCCGCGTGCATGCGTGTGCACGTATGTGTGCGCGTGGGCGTGTGAGTTGGTGGTGCCGCCTCGTCATATCTTCTGCTCACTTTTCCATCGTACCTTCCATCGGCCTTGCTCTTTCCGTATTTTAGGTCTTTACATAACTGGAGTCTCAACCTTTTGTGTAATAATATTGCAAATACTTTCCCCTGGTTTTGCTTCTGACTTTCCTTTTGCCACATTAAAGTGTTTCCCCCAATTTGTAGAGCTGAATGTGTCAATCTCTCTAATGGTGCTGTGGTTTCGAGCCAGTGTGGGGAGGCTTTCCTGCTCCAGCGTGAAGGACCTCACCCGTCTTCCTCTGCGTCTGCTCGGGTTTCCGTCTTACCCTTGTATTTGGGATTTGTGCAAGTCCCTGGCACACGAACGGAGTCCACCTGATTGCTTTTCGAATAGCTGCTCACGCCCTCTGTTGCAGAATGTCCTTTCCCAGGGTCCCGCCTCTCGTGTGTGAGCACCACCGTTTCGAGCCGGAGGTCTGATACAGCTGCTCTCCTTCTCTTGGTTTCCTAGGTTTCTTCTTCTTGTTTGCTTCTCCATACGAGCTTTTCAGTCGCAGTGGGTTTTCACTGGGACGGTCACACCTACCAGTCAACCTGGGGGGGGGGGGTGGTGTCTCGGTGGCACCGCGTGTCCCCGCCTGGAGGGCCCACACCTGCGGCCAAGCTGTCCTCCTGTGGGTCGGAGCATTTCTTGTTAAATTTACGCCTCGGGCATAACTTTAGATTCTCTATCACTCTGTCTTCCAGGGGGCAGCTGTTTGAATGTATGAAAGCCATTTATTTCTGGGGGTTAATTTTGTGTGTGCCACCTGACTCCATTTTCTTATTGCCCTATTCGTGTTTCCGCAGAAGCTACTGGGTTTTCCAGGCATGCAAGCCTGTGCCCTCCGCAGCCTTTCCCGGCAGTGTGTTCCCTCATGTGTGACCTTGCCTGATGTCCTCGCCTTGTCCCGGACTTGGTGATTCTAGCTCCTGCCCGCCCAGGACAGGACCCCAGCGTGGCGGGCACAGGGTGTGAGCCCTGAGGGCTGGGTGGGGGGCAGCTGTGTTCCTGGCCCCTGAGGGTCTGGACGAGGCTCACGGGGAAGGACAGGATTGGGGGGTGTTCGTCACTGCAGTCAGGGACAAGAACTGAAGGCCCCTGATGGTGGTGCTGTGTCTTCTTCCCGGAGGACGGAACAGACCTCCCCTCTGCATCTGAGAAGGGCCGTGTGTCTCCAGTGGGGCTGCACCCACTCGCTCACAGCCTGGCCTGACCCCAGCCCAGGGCACTGACACTGCCTGGGAGGGATGGTCAGGTGCAGGGGGCCTGTGGGGAGGGCTGGAGCAGGACAGATACCGACGCAGCCTCTGGGCTGAGGTGGTCTGGGGAGACTTCTTGAGGGGGCCGTGGTGCATGATGGGGGGGACGGAGATGAGGGGCCTCGGGGCTCCGTGTGTTCCTGGGACAGAGAAGGCGCCAGCCAGGCGGGTGAGGGCCAGGCCCGAGGAGGGCTGGCTGCGTTCTCTATTTGAGGCAGAACCCCCCCCCCCCGCCCCGCCCACTGCCGCCCCAACAAGGCCAGGAGAGAACCTAGGCTTTTCTTAGAGTTTTCGTCAGTATTTAATTATAATATAATAGAACAGGGTGGGGGGCTCTGAGGTGTGTGTGGAACCTAAGACAGCCCCTGATGCCTGGGTACCACTGCCCCCCCCGCCGTGACAGTGGGCCCGGGGGGTGCCGGGCGGAGGCCCCCATAAATAGCACCATGCATGGGCACCGAAGGGAGGGCGACTCCCCAGCTGGGGCCCGTTCCCCTTGTAGCCCCCCTGCCCCCAGGCTGTTTGGTGGGCTGGGCTGTGCATGAGGGTGGCCCACGGACGGCCTGCCCTCCCCCACACCAAGAGCTCTTTTCCAGGCCCGGAGGGGCACGAGGTCCCGGGCCCCATGCGTGTGCCCCTCCACCCGTGTGCTGCATCTCTTGGCCGTGGGGGCACTTCACCGGCACAGTCCCCAACCGGGGGCCCTGTGCGCCCATGTCCTGGAGGTCCCCTGGGAGGCATTGGTGGGTCAGGGAGAGCCGCAGCGCCAGACCATCCCCCGCAGGGAGGCGTGTGTGGAGGTGCAGAGCAGCAGATCTGGGGAGCGGTGGGCCGGTTCGGGCCCCGAGTCCCCTCCCCACCGCCACACGGCCACACGGGACGGGGACACCTCCTACCCCCGGGTCACGTGAGCGGCGAGAGGAGAGCCAAGCTGGCAGTCCCCACAGCCTCCCCACGGCACGCTCCTCCGGGGAAGGGTCCGCCCGGGCTCCTGGCGGAGGCTCCGAAGGACGCAGGCCAGCCGAGGAAGCCGGTCAGAGGGGCCAAGGGCAGGGTCCGTCCTCGGGCCTCAGAGGCAGGGGCCCCGGGGAGCCCGGCCTGCTGGGGAAGACGATCGTGGCATACTCGGTCTGTTCGGGGGCGCAGGGGGCGGGGGGCTCGGGCGTCTTCTCTCGCCACTGAAAGTCCAGCTCTCCGTAGTCCACGGTGAACACGGGTGCCGCAGAGGGGCCCTCCTTCTGTAGGGAGAGGGCTGGCGTCGGTGGTCCCGCGGCAGACACGCGGACGCGCGCCGGCGCACGTGCAGACGCCAAGCCGGAGCGAAGCCGGGCAGGGCCCGCGCTCCGTGACCCTTCCTGGGGCCCGGTGTCCCCGCGCTCAGACTCCCTGGCGGGTTCCCAGCCCCGCTGAGCCCTGCAGCGGCCCCGGCCCTCCCCCAGCACGGTGCGGGCTCTGGCGCCAGGGCGCCAAGGGAAGGGAACTCACCAGAGGCTCGTCCTCGCTCCCGCAGGCACAGGCACCTGTGAAGAAGCGTCCGGAGTGAGCCCAGGAGACCCGGCGGTCCTCAGGGTGGGGGTTGTGGCAGGGGTCCCTGCCCCCGGGGGCTTGGGAGGGCACCACGCCTTCCACCCGAGGTGGCCGAGTGTCCTCTCCACTCCCCCCCCCCCACCCAGCGGTCTGGCTGACCCTGCCCCCCACGTGGTGACCCTGAGTCCCTGCTTGTCAACCAAAAGTCCGACTTGGACCGCGGGTTGTCCGGGTTGGCGACCACCTAGGACCCCCGGCTTGGGTCCTGCCGTGGGCGCCTACTGTCTCGGGCTGCAAACCCTGGCCGAGAGAGGAGCCCACCAGACCCACCCACCATCCCCGGGCTGGTGCAGCTCACGGTGGCAGGGGGGCGGGGGGGGGGTGGCGGGTGGTCACAGTGAATCAGTGTAGCAAGTCTCTCTCCAACTGATGCCACACAGAACTGCCACGTGTCCACCAGTGGCCAGCACACAGAGCACATAGCACATTCTCGAAAGTATCAGGAGGAAAATCATTGGAGAAATGAACTCCCACTGGAGACTGGCTGAGGTTGAGTACTGCTGCCCCGGGGAGACTGGCTGCCCTCCCTGACCCCAGCCGCCCTCCCTCCTGACGCCATCTGCCCTCCCTGACCCCAGCTGCCCTCCCTCCTGACCCTAGTCTCCCTCCCTGACCCCAGCTGCCCTCCCTGACCCCATCTGCCCACCCTGACCCCAGCCGTCCTCCCCGACCCCAGCTGCCCTCCCTGACCCCAGCTACCCTCCCTGACCCCAGCCACCTTCCATGACCCCAGCTGCCCTCCCTGACCCCAGCCATCCTCCTTCTTGACCCCAGCCGTCCTCCCTGACCCCACTGTCCTCCCTAACCCCAGCCGCCTTCCCTGACCTCAGCTGCCCTCCCTGACCCGCTCAGCGGGGAGATCTTGGAAGTCTTGTCCAGGACCCTGTGGAACCTCCTATTCTCTGGCCACATGTCCCCCCGGGTGCCTGTCCCAGGAGACCATGACCTGGAGCCTGGGGAAGAGCTGACCCCTGGCTGGGTCCCCTCTCAGTGGCTCCAGGAGAATCGACTTCGGCACCTCCCTCCAGTCCCAGGGACATGCGCCCATCATCAGAGTGACCAGTCGTCCTCGTGACGCCGGGAGGCCAGGGCAGGGGCACCTGGGGGCGAGGTGGGGGCCTCATACCACCCTGGTGGTTGTTGTCAGCAGCAGAGCCCAGCGGCTGTTAGAGTGACTTTCACTGTGCCCTGTGGACTGAGGTGTGGCCTGAGGTTTGGGGTGGCCTTGGTGCAGTCAGAGTAGGTGGCTCAGCCTGTTGGGGGGCTTCTCCTCACTTTGGCAGCTGCCTGTCCCCCCATCTTAAAACAAGGTGTTAGGGACAGGGGGCCCCGGAACCTGGGAGGCCTGCTCCAGGCCCAGCCCCTCCTTGAGGGGTCCTCGCTGCGAGGGTGCTGGGGGGAGGTGGGGGGGGAGGGGGAGGGTTGGGATCCCTGGCGGGTGAGGCTGTGGGTTGTGCCTTGGGCTCTGTCTGCGGGGAACGGCAGTAGGGTTTGGCACGATGTTACCTCGAGTGGCCCTGGGGAAGGCCGCAGCCAGCACCCAGGTCAGCAGCAGCAACAGCAGGACACCCACCAGCACGCTTGTGACTCCCACGACCAGCCCCTGGCCCTGGCCCGTGAGTCTGGGTGGGGGGCTGGGACTCTCCGTGGGGGGCTCCAGGACTCTCTCTGGAGGGGCAGGAGGACAGAGACTCACTAAGGGGAGCCAGAGAGGGGACATGGGGGGGGACCCAGGGAGGGGGGACCCAGGGAGGGGACATGGGGAGACACAGGGGGGGACCCAGGGAGGGGACTCAGGAAGGGGGGACCCAGGGAGGGGACCCAGAGAGGGTACACAGGGGGACCCAGGGAGGAGACATGGCGGGGGACACCGGGGGGGACCCAGGGAAGGGACCCAGGGAGGGAGGACCCAGGGAGGGGACCCAGGGAGGGGGGACCCAGAGAGGGTGCATGGGGGGACCCAGGGAGGAGACATGGGGGGGGACACCAGGGGGGACCCAGGGAGGGGACCCAGGGAGGGAGGACCCAGGGAGGGGGGACCCAGGGAGGGGGGACCCAGGGAGGGGACATGGGGGGGACCCAGGGAGGGGACTCAGGAAGGGGGGACCCAGGGAGGGGACCGAGAGAGGGTACACGGGGGAGGTACCCAGGGAGGGGACCCAGGGAGGGGGGACCCAGGGAGGGGACCAAGAGAGGGTACACGGGGGAGGTACCCAGGGAAGGGACCCAGGGAGGGGACCCAAAGAGGGGGGGACCCAGAGAGGGTACACGGGGGGCATACCCAGGGAGGGGACCCAGGGAGGGAGGACCCAAGAAGGGGACCCAGGGAGGGGGGACCCAGAGAGGGTGCATGGGGGGACCCAGGGAGGAGACATGGGGGGGACACCAGGGGGGACCCAGGGAGGGGACCCAGAGAGGGAGGACCCAGGGAGGGGGGACCCAGGGAGGGGGGACCCAGGGAGGGGACATGGGGGAGACCCAGGGAGGGGACTCAGGAAGGGGGGACCCAGGGAGGGGACCGAGAGAGGGTACACAGGGGGACCCAAGGAGGAGACATGGGGGGGACACTGGGAGGGACCCAAGGAGGAGACTCAGGAATGGGGGACCCAGGGAGGGGGGACCCAGGGAGGGGACCCAGGGAGGGGACCCAGAGAGGGGGGACCCAGAGGGTACACGGGGAGGGTACCCAGGGAGGGTACCCAGGGAGGGGGGGACCCAGGGAGGGGACATGGGGGGGGACATGGGGGGGACCCAGGAAGGGGACTCAGGAAGGGGGGACCCAGGGAGGGGACATGGGGGGGACATGGGGGGACCCAGGGAGGGGACCCAGAGAGGGTACACGGGGGAGGTACTCAGGGAGGGGACCCAGGGAGGGGGGACCCAGGGAGGGGGGACCCAGAGAGGTTACACGGGGGGACCCAGGGAGGGGACTCAGGAAGGGGGGACCCAGGGAGGGGACCAAGAGAGGGTACATGGGGGAGGTACCCAGGGAAGGGACCCAGGGAGGGGACCCAAAGAGGGGGGACCCAGAGAGGGTACACGGGGGGCATATCCAGGGAGGGGACCCAGGGAGGGGGGACCCAGGGAGGGGACATGGGGGGACACGGGGGGACCCAGGGAGGGGACTCAGGAAGGGGGACCCAGGGAGGGGACCCAGGGTGGGAGGACCCAGGGAGGGGACCCAGAGAGGGTACATGGGGGGACCCAGGGAGGAGACATGGCGGGGGACACTGGGGGGACCCAGGGAGGGGACCCAGGGAGGTAGGACCCAGGGAGGGGGGACCCAGAGAGGGGGGACCCAGGGAGAGGGGACCCAGGGAGGGGGGACCCAGGGAGGGGGGACCCAGGGAGAGGGGACCCAGGGAGGGGACCCAGAGAGGGTACACGGGGGAAGTACCCAGGGAGGGGACCCAGGGAGGGGGGACCCAGGGAGGGGGGACCCAGAGAGGGTACACGGGGGGACCCAGGGAGGAGACATGGGGGGGACACTGGGAGGGACCCAGGGAGGGGACTCAGGAAGGGGGGACCCAGGGAGGGTGGATCCAGGGAGGTCACATGGGGGGACCCAGGGAGGAGACATGGGGGGACACTGGGGGGGACCCAGGAGGGGACATGGGGGGACCCAGGGAGGAGACATTGGGGGGACAACAGGGGAGACCCAGGGAGGGGACTCAGGAAGGGGGTACCCAGGGAGGGGACCCAGGGAGGGGGGACCCAGGGAGGGGGGACCCAGGGAGGGGACCCAGCATCCTCCCCTGCCCTCTCCGAGTCCTGAGGGGCCTGGCTTGTAGCTCTGCACCGACCAGCCTCTCCCAGGCGGCACCTCCATTGAGCTTCCAAGCTTTCCCTACCCTGACAAGTGCCACCTGCTGCCCCCGCTGAGGGCCCGCCTTCCCTTAAGGGGCAGCGGGTGTGGGGGTGCTTCAGTCACCCCGTGGGTCGGAAGTGCAGCCTGGGCGGTCCCTGCCGCGCCCCCTGCCCCGGCCGCCCGGCCGTGCACCTTTCACAGTGAGCTCCGCTCGTGGGCTCTCATAGATCTGCGTGTTGGGGGGCAGGTAGATGGCCCCGCAGAGGTAGATGCCGCTGTCGTTGAGCTGGGCGGCGAGGATGGTCGTGTGGAAGTCCTGCCCGCTGGGCAGCCGCGTGACGCGGAAGCGCCTGTCCTTGCCGGGCTCGGTGTGGTTCTCCTGGAAGGCGGCCAGCTTGTCCGTCTGGTTGCGGGGACTCACGCGGTACCAGTTGAGCACGAAGCTCTCGGGTACGTCGGGCAGGTGGCAGACGAAGGTGGCGTTCTCCCCCTCGAGCACCGTGAGCTGGGCCGGGGAGAAGGTGAGGGGGCTCCAGGGCCTGTAGGGGGAGTCTGAGGCGTGGGGAGAGGACCGGCTGGTGAGGAAGGAGGCACGTGGGCCGCCCGCCCAGACCCTCCTGCTCTCCCCAGCTTCGCACGCTGCGGAGCCCCTGGCGGCTCCTCCCGGCCCGCTCTAGAGGCCGAGGCGCTCTCCCCGGGCAGCTCTGTGGTGGGACTTTTGTCCTTTGAGCCCACCGAGACCCGAGGCCCCAGGTCCCCCCGTTTCTCCCTGGACCGTGGTGGTTAGGCCGTCACCCCTCCCTTGCTGACTCCGGTTGCTAGTGTCCGAGGGCCTGACCCCCCACGTTCCTGGCTCCACCGTCCTGGGCCGCTGGCGCATCGGGGGCCTGGCCGGGTCCCGTGTATACTGAGGGTGGAGGGGTGGGTGTCCGAGAGGCTGGGAGGGGCCGGTGGGGGCCTCCCACGGAAAGCCCAGCCCCCAGGAGGCTCAGGGTCCAGCCTTTGGCCCGTCTCAGGACAAGCTCAGAGCTGGGTGGGGTCAGCGCGGGTCCCTCCGTGTCTTCCGCCACGACCCTGGGGACGGGAGCTCGGAGGCCAGCCGGGACGTTGCCCCCTGATATGGACAGAAATGGAGGCCCCTGACGGTCCTGGGCCCCGGTCCGCTCTCCACAAAACGAGGCCTCGCAAGAACACCCGACGGCCAGGGTTCTGGCCCAGGGACGCCGCCACGCTGGGCACGCTCAGGCCCGCGCGCACACATGCACTCGTGCTCCCACACGTCCACAAGCGCCCGAGTGAGTGTACACGCCCTCGCGTGCTCACCGCGGCAGGGGAGAGGCCCCTCCATCGAGGCCCAGGCACCGGGCCAGCAGCACCCATACGGGGTCAAGGTGACACGGGGACGGGTCACAGGCTCCCAGGGTTCCAGAGACAGAGTCACGGCCAAACCCACACGTGCTGGGCCCCCCTTTCCTTGTGGTCGGCTCACACGGGGAGGTTGCGCCACGACCCGAGTTACACACGGGGAAACCAAGGCTCGGAGGGAGGAGGCGGCTGGCCACGGGCTGCTAAGCCGGGACCCAGCTCCGGCCCTGCCGCCCCCTGCCCCGGCCCCCTGCCCCTGCAGCCCCCGGCCCCTCCAGGCCCCTGCCGCTCTGCTCCCCTCGGAGCATCCAGACCCGAGACGTGGCCCGGTGGGGTCGTTTCCTGGCCCTCCCAGCACGTCCCCCACCCCTCGGCTCCCCAAATGCTCGGGGACTGGGGACGTCAGTCCCGAGGTGAGGCCGTCTGGCTGCCCCTCTGAGCTTTTCTTGCCTGGCGAGGCCTCCACCCCAGCAACAGCGTGTGCCGGGCGAGGTTCCTCACACACGGGGCCACAGCCCTTCAGCTGGAGTCCCTCTGCCTCTGGGGACAGGGTGCCTGAGGCCGGTCACCGTGTCCTGCTGGCCGAGTGACCGTGGCCCCGGGGAAGAAGGGGCTGGTGCCAGGGCCCAGAGAGCCCCGTCGGGGCACGGGTAACAAGAGCTCTTCCTGTACGTCCCCACTGGGCACCTCACGTGGGGCGAGATCACAGAGGTGGTGAGAGCAGGGTGGGCCCTGACACGCCCGCAGCATCCTTGTGCGTCGCTGGCCCTGCTCGGGGGGAGCACGCGGGGCGCCCCCCCATCCCCCTTTACACTGGGAGCCCCGAGGCTTAGAGAGGCTGGCCCAACCAGTCTGGACCTTCTACTTCTGGCCTCCCTGGTGTCTCCCTTGGCCACTGATGGAGGGACAGGGCTGTCACGTGGCCATGAGGGTGGGCACCCCCTGGGTGTCAGGGCCAGGAGGCCGCCCAGCCTGGGGTCCCCTGGGCCCTGTGGGGGGGGGTGGCTGTCCGTGCATCTCTGTGGCCCCGCAGAGGGCCCATCCCACTGGCCAGGAGGAGGCCAGAAGGCCTGGAGGGGGCCAGGCCGGGACTGGGGGGGTGGCTGGTGCAGGCGGGAGGCCCACTGCCTTGTGGAACTGGCCATCTGCTCACGGACCCCAGCCCGGCTTTCCCGGGGGTGACACAGCACCAGGGGCGCCCGTCTCCTATTGTAACTGTGCGTCCCAGGCGCACACGACCAGCGCGGGACAGCAGGACCGCTGACCCTGGCGGCACCGACAGCCGTCTTTACGCATCTGTCCGAGAAGCGCGCGTCCACTCACGGAACTCGTCGAGGGAGGAACAGTGCCAGCAGGGCGAAGTCTGAGGCCGTGTGATCCGTGGGGCCCACCCAGCCCCGTGCCTCCGGGCTCCCTCTGGTCCACGTGGTGCGTGGGCTGCCCACTCACGCAAGCCCCCCACCCCCCACAAGGGCCCCTCGAGGACTCTGGTTCAGACCCTCACTGCCCCGCGTCTGACATGAATTTGCAACCATTTGGGTCACTTCTGTTCGTCGGCTCCTTGTGGGCCTCCCAGGGAGTCTGAACTTGGTGAGGAGGGGACTCTGGGCTGTCCGGAGCCCCGTCCACCCTGGCCCAGCCTCTCTGCCTAGGCGTCTACACGGCAACCTCCCGGTCCTGCCCAGGTCCCACTTCCTCTGGGCGCCATACGGCCTCGCCGCTTCTCCTCAGGCTCCTTCCCGGGACACACTCCCACGGCCGGGCCCGTTCCCTTCCCACCCGCCCGTGTCCTCACAGCACGCTCAGGGGCAGGGGCCGGATACAGCGGCAGCTTACGCCTGGCCCGAGACAGGTCGAGGGGTAGTGTTCCTGTGGGGAAAGCGGGAGGGGGCAGGCCCATTGCAAGCTCCAGAACAGCTCTGACCAGGGAGCACCCACCTCCCTCAAGTCACAGGGTGCGTGACCGTCGAGGGCGCTGGTTGTTTGGCCGGGGTGCAGGGCCGTAGGGGGGATCCCAGCCGGGTGCTCAGGGGCCTGTCCAGATGGAGAAAGATGGGCTCCCTGGAATAGGAGCCTGGGAGCACCAGGGGGGAGTGGGCCAGAGGGAGCACGGGGCTGAGACCTCATTGGGGAGATAGAGGGGCTAGGTGGGCCCTCGGCTCTCTGCTCTCCGGGAGCAGGAGCGACGGCCAGATGGGGCCTGGGAGTCAACCCAAACCCCTTCCCAGAGAAGGGTCGATAGTGGAACTCACTTCTGAGGACAGAGGATGGGAGTCCACTTTGTCCCTACGGTATCAACATCTGTGAGTCTTATATTGTTTGGGCTTAAACACTGAAATGTTGTCTATTTATATTCGATAATGAGATGTTTGGGGAATGGGCTCAGGAGAGAACACTGTGCCCTCCTGGCAGGGTGGGGAGCCCAAGACCTCACGCTGGGGCCCAGCGTCGCGGGACAGGCTGTGTGTCAGGCTCCCACAGAGAGCGGTGCGGCCCACGGGCCACACGTTTCACCCCCAGCTGGCGCTGGATTTAGGCAAACCCTGTCTGTGGAGTCAGAAGGGTCACGCAATGGGCTGTCGGGGCTCCAGCCACCCCCACGGGTCTCTTACTCATCAGGACGGAAACAGGGTGCCTTGGCCTCCTTGCCCTGGGGTCCCCGAAGGGCCCCAGCACGCCTGTGATCACCCACAAACAGGTGTCAGACACACCCGGGGGTGCGTGCCTGCGCCCCTGGCTTGGACCCTTTCTGTCGTCAGCAAAAGTGAGAACAAACACATGGGGCCTCGTCCAAGTAAAAAGCGTTTGCACAGCAAAGAAAACCATCAACACAGTGGAAAGGCCACCTACGGGATGGGAGAAAGTGTTTGCAAGTCACACATCTGATAATATCCAAAAGACGTAAAAACTCATGTAAATCGCTAGCAAAACGCCCAAACAATCCAATTAAAAATGGGCAGAGGACCTGAACAGACACTTTTCCAAAGAAGACACACAGAGGGCCACAGACACATGGAAAGATAGTCCACATCTCTCATCGTCGGGGAGATACAAATCCAAACCATGGTGAGACGCCTCCCCCCACACTGGTCAGAGTGGCTGACGTTAACGACCCAAGAAACAGGTGCTGGCGAGGACGTGGAGAAAGGGCAACCTCGTGCACTGCTGGTGGGATTGCAAACTGGTGCAGCCGCTCTGGACAACAGTGTGGAGGCTCCTCAAGAAACCAACAACAGAACTACCCTACGACCCGGCAATTCCTCTTATCCGCAGAGAACAGAAAGACTAATTTGAAAAGATATGCGCAGCTCTATGTTTACAGCAGCATTGTACCAACAGCCAAAGTATGGAAGCAGCCGACGGACGATGGATAAGGCAGGTGTGCTGTGTACACGACGGAATGTTCCTCAGCGTTTAAAAAAAAAAAAAAAGAACGAAACCCCGCTATTTGTGACCACATGGACGGAGCCGGAGAGCACTGCGCTAAGTGAAGTAAGTCAGTCGGAGAAAGACAAACCCCGTAGGATCTCATTTCCACGTGGAATCTAAAAACGAAAAGCAAACTAAAACTCGACCCGAGCTCACGGACGTAGGGGACAGATCGGTGGCTACCGAGATGGGGAGGGAGGGCTGGCGAGTTGGGGGGGTGTCAAGGCGCATAAACTTGCAGTTGCGAAATGCGAGAGTCACGGCGCGGGGATGCGCAGCACGGCGACGGGGACGACAGTCAGTGCCGTGTTGCGCATTTGGAAGCGGTACGGCGTGGACTGAAAGTTCTCACGACAGGAGGCGCGTTTTGTGACTGTGTGTGGGGACAGATGTTGGTGGCCTTACCGGGGTCATTGTTTTACAGTATATACACACCGCGAATCATTTCATTGTGCTCCTGAAATTAGTACGTTGTGGTCAATCGTACCTCAGTAAAAATATTCCTAATTCTGTATTCCCGATCCTAAGGCTTTCCATATCCAAAATAACATTGAGATTTGATTTAAAAAAAACAAACACCACACGCACACACAGAGAAGGGCAGGGCTGGCGGTGGCAGAGAGAGCTGGGGCCCCCAGTTGGAAGGAGCCCAAGACAGAGACATCTGAGTGAAGCAGGGGGTCCTCGGCTGGGCTCCCTTCAGGGCCGGGTAACCCAGCCTGGGGGGCCTTGGGGTGCAGGAGCATCCGGGCCGTGGGTCGAGGCTACCGTCCCGGGAGGAAGCCTCTGGAGTGTTCGCAGAGAAGTCTGACATCTCAGAAAGCGCCGTGGGCTGAGCTGTGACCCCCGGTGCGTGTGTTGAAGTCCTCGTCCTCCGCACTGCAGAACGTGACCTTATTTGGAAATAGGGTCATTGTACATGTAATTCATTAAGATAAGCTGGAGCCTGTGGGTCCCTCATCCGACGTGACTGGTGTCCTTGTAAGAAGGGGGAAATTTGGACGCAAACATACGAGAGCTCCGTGTGAAGCTGGAGCGGGGATGGGGTGATGGACCCCCAAGCTAAGAAACCCCAAGGACTGCCAGCAAACGGCAGAAGCCGGGGGAGCCTGGAACGGATGCCCCCTCCGCTTCGGAGGGGGCCAGCCCGGCCCACACCTGCTCTCGGACCCGCAGCCCCCAGGGGTCGGTATTTCACTGTGGCTCACCCGGCAAATCAACACAGAAGCAAATGTGCCAGGGTTGCGAGCTGGCCACTCTGGGGAGGGGGTCCGCTGCCTGCTTTTGTGACTTTGCTGTAGGTTTCAGGCATTTCTCAGAATTATAAAGCAGAAAAGATACATAAGCGAAATCTGGCTTCAAAGGACATCATCACGGGTTGTGCCGGACAGTTTTCATTAACGATCTGACTCCATTCTCAGCATAAGGCAGGCATCCCTGTCCCCAGCGGCAGGTGCCTCGTCAGCGATGCTGAACTCAAGCCTGCCTGTTTCAAAGCCTGTACATACCCTTACCACTGTTGTCCGCTAGCATAGGGCTCGGCCAACTCTTGGGTTTGGGATATTTCATGAAATGCAAAACAAAAAACGTGTACACGAGGAGCTGTGGGGGACACCCATGGGAACGACCAAAATAATAAATACAGAGAGTAAATCAGGAAGGGAAAGAGATGACATGGAACCAGATGCCCCACAGCCAGCAGTGCCGGAGGCCGATGGAAGAGCCGGAGGACCCCCGGCCTGTGATGTCGGCAGCGTGAGCGCTCAGTGCTGAGGTGGGGAAATGGAGGCACGCCCAGCCGCGTTCTTATCTTCCCCTGCTTTGGGAAGGGGTCCTGGTGGGTAGCCGGCCACCAGGGCTGAGTCATGGCCTGACTATGCTGGGATGACATCCGCCCCTCGGCCCCTGTTCCCCGGGCTCCCACGCAAGGACCCCCATGGGGCACCTTTTGGCCACAGGCCCTTGGACAACCGGCCTCTGTTCTGAGTTCCCTCCCTTGAACCTGAGGGCCAGGCCAGCCTGAGGAGGAAATGCAGGGTGGTTGCTGCCTGGAGGCCCCTTGGAGGGGCATCAACACTCCGGACCGGGCAGCCCCAGGGTCGGGAGGGAGGGAGCTCAGGGGCCGTCACACCTCTGAGCCCAGCGAGGTCCAGAGAAGGGACTCTGGGCCCCTCCCAGGGATCCACCTTCCCTGGAGGACAAGGGCAGCCGGGCCCCTCTCCCCGACCAGCAGACTCTGACCGGGGGCCCCCAGGGCCTGCCCGACAGACACGCCCCTAAAGGGGGCCAGGGGCCAGGGCCTCCTTGCCAGATCCTGCCGCAGATGCCCCCCCCCAAGCCGTGCCCACCCCTGCACACCCAAGAGTCTTGTCTAGAGGCCCCAGGCCATGGCAGGTGGGCTGGAGAGGCGAGAAGTCTTCACCTGAATGGCCGCACCTCGGATATAATTAGAGAAGTGTCTCTGGGCTGTCCAGCCTGGAGCCTTGCAGAGACAGTCCTCCCCCTGGGAGGCTGGTCCCATCCCCAAGAGAACGTTAGCATCTGGGCTGAGGACCCATCATCCTTCAGAGAGCGTCCGGCCTGTCCCACGGGACTCTGAGGAGGAGCTGGGAGGCTCCTGCCTGCGTATGGGCGAGGATTGGACTGGACACCAGGTGAGGTGGGCAGGCAGGAAACTGGAGCCCAGAGAGGCCCCTTCCCCTGCCCAAAGCCACACAGCGCCCTGCCAGGGGCAGAGCTGGGCCTCTGGGCCCTGGCCCCCCACCCTCCCCAGCCCCCTCCTCACCTGCCAGGGGGCATGGGCAGGAAGTCTTCCCCCTGACCACATACCTAAGAGCCATCCTGGCCACCAGCCCAGCTGCAGCACGGCCCAGACAAGAGGCCAGGGCGCCCGTGGGGTCCCCATGCCTGGAGCGGCAGCCGCTGCCTCCGTAATCTCTTCCTCCACGGCTCTGGTAGAGTGTCAGCGGAAAGGAAACTGTCCCGTGTTAGGACGAGACCCGCCCCAGCCCCAGCCCTGCCCCCTCTTCCTCCTCCTCCACGTGGGTGGAGATTGGAGGGGAGCCTGAGAGAGAGAAGGGTACAGAGGGAGACAGAGAGACAGAGATGGGGGTCGGGGGTGGGAGAGGGAGATGGGGGGAGAGATAGAAGATAGAAGTGAGAGGGTAGAGACGCAGGAGCCACAGAGACCCAGAAGTGGAGGGAGGGAGAGAGGCCGAAGGAGGAGGGAAGGCCAGCCGCCGCTCCCCCACCGTGGGGTCTGTCCAGCAGCAGTTTTTGTCCCTTTATTTGTGGTTGCTTCTTCGCCCTTCCGCTGAGGCTGGTGAGGCTGCAGGGCCCTGTGTCCTCCCCCCTCCTGCCCTTGGGAGGGCAGGTCGTCTGGGCTCAGGCACCCCCACCCCCCACCCCTCGTCTACAATGAAGGGTGGCGTCAGCCCACCTTGCCTGCGCTTGAGGGGTGGAATCCACATACCCTGCCACTGCTGAGGGGGGCAGGGGACAGGGGGCAGGGGGGAAGGACAGGGGGCAGGGGTAGGGGGGAAGGGGCTGGGGCAGGGACAGGGAGCAGGGGGCAGGGGGCAGGGGAAGAGGGCAGGGAGCAAGGGGAGGGGGAGGGGCGGGGCAGGGACAGGGAGCAGAGGGCAGGGAAGAGGGCAGGGGGCAAGGGGAGGGGGGAGGGGCGGGGCAGGGACAGGGAGCAGGGGGCAGGGGCAGGGAGCAAGGTCAGGGGTCAGGGGGCAAGGGGAGGGGGTAGGAGCAGGGCAGGGGGCAGGGAGCAGGGGGCAAGAGGGAGGGGAGGGGTGGGGGCAAGGGGCAGGGGTAGGGGGCAGGGGACAGGGGCAGAGGGCAAGGGGCAGAGGGCAGAGGCAGGGGTAAGGGGCAGGGGCAGGGGGTAGGGGGCAGGGGGTAGGAGCAGGGGTGGGGGTTAAGGGCAGGGTACAGGGACAGGGGGCAGGAGGTAGGGGCAGGGGCAGAGGGCAGGGGGGCAGGGGCAGGGGCAGAGGGGAGGGGGCTCTTCCACGGCCAAGGGCTCACTCCACCCCCGGGCTGCAAGGCCACCACTCTGGGGCAGCTGAGGGTCTGTACGAGCCCACGTGAGACCCCTCTCCTCCAGTCCTGTGTCGGGGACTGGGGTCTCCCTGGCCCCGGGATGGCTTTGGTTTGCCCGGCCCTGGGGCCGCTGGCCCAGCTTCAGGGGCCGCAGGCCAGGCGGGGTCCCGCGTCCTTCCGCAGTGGCCCCGGCTCTTCCTCCACGCAGTGTCCCGAGGACACCCAGTCCTGGAGGCTCAACCTGTCACGCAGCCCCCCTTGCCCAGCCCCCCAGCACGTGGTCCTGGGGTCCCCAGGGACCCTGGGGTCTGGAGGCGGCTGCTGGTTTCCTGGCCCGTGCTCTTGTGTCCGACGGTGACGAGCGGGAGCGGAAACGGCTGACACGGGTGGCTGGGCGCGTGGGTCTCACAGCCTGAGCGGCAAGGCAGAGCCCGCCTGACAGCTGGCGGGCCGCCCGGCTCCACTCGGCTCGGCGGCGAAGGGAAGACATTAAAGAGAACTGAAGCTGTGGAAAAAGAGCATCAAAGACGCGTCTGCAGGCGAGGGCGAGCAGAGGAAGCTTCGGTGCTGAGCAAAGGGCCACTCCCAGAGCCGGGGCGCGGGCCGCGGGGGCGGCGTGGCGGGCGGGAGCCCTGCCGGCCAGGCTGGGCACAGGGCCTGTGGCTCACCCGAAGCTGCCGGATGGCTCAGGGGCTGGCCTGGGGGACAGCCCCCGTGGACACCCCTCGTGGACAGCTGTCTCCCGCACACCTGCCTCGTGGCCTCCCCTCAGATGGCAGGCGGTTGGCCTGGGGCTGGGGAGGCGGGTCAGATCAGGTTAAGGACGGCCGGGTGCCCGGCAAGGCTCAGACCTGTGGGCACCTGCCTCGAGGCTCCGCGCTGGGGGGCACGATGCCCTGTGGGGCTCGGGGCTGGAGGGCCTGCCGGGAGGGGCGGTGTGGGGGGTGTGCTCTGGGGGGAAGATGTCGCCGGGCCCCCCGGGGGCCCCTGCACCCCAGGCACACTGGCTGTGATTCCACGGGCAGGAGCTTGGATGCGCATCTAGAGTGGGCCCCCGGAGAACCTAAGGGTGTGTGGTGCCCCTCCTTGCCCAGCGCCCTCTGTCCCCCCTCTGTCACTTCCTCTCTCCTCCCTCCTCGGCTCCTATCCCCCCTTCCCACTGATGTCCGCTGGGGCGGTGGGCTGCGTGCAGGGGCCCACTGGAGAGCTTGAGAGGGGCACTCGGACCCTGGGGGCACTGGGTTGGCAGGGGTGATATGGAGGCAGAGCGGGGCACAGAGACCGTGAAGGCTGGGGAGGCGGGGGCGGAGGACAGGGCCCAGGGGAGCCTTCCACCCCACCCTGGGGTGGGCAGGACCAGCAGGTGACCGGATCAGAGCCGGTGGAGGAGGCTGGGACAGGTGGGGGAGGGGGCAGGAGCCCCAGGGACTATTGGGGTGCCGTACCCCCAAGGGGAGCTCCCTACCACCTGTCGGCATGCTCTCCCCCAAACTTGTGCTGTCTCCCCCAAACACAGTGTCCCCTCACACACTGTCCCCGCCACACTAACTGTCCCCTCACACACAGTGTCCTTGTCAGTATCCCCATCATAGTTTCCCGACACACACAGTGTCCCCATCATACACGCTGTCCCTGTCACACACACTGTCCCCGTCACACACAGTGTCCCCGTCACACACTGTGTGTGTGCCCTTCCCCCACCATCTTTCATTGGGGACAGGAGGGAAGGGGAAGGTCAGGGTCTTCATCTGTCTTCATCTCCATCTGTCCCCTTCTGGTGGCCCCTGCTAGCCAGCCCTCTCCTCCCCGCCGTGTCCTGGCTTCACCCCTTCAGGTTCGGGAGGTCCCAGCCAGGGTCGCCTGCTCCCTGCCCCCACCTCTGGACCCTCTCCAGTAGGCAGGCATGGGGATGCCCCCTGACCCCCGGGTCAGGGGTCTCTCGTGAAGAGCGTGTTGTGTGCGGTCGCTGGGAGATCGTAGGCTCTCTCGCCGGCCTCGTACCCTGGCCAGGCTCTCTCGAGGGCGACATTCTGTCCAAGGACCGCGTGCGTGGCATGGTTAGTGCCTCACGGGTCGCCCGTGGGACGGCCTGAGCGTCCTGCACTTGGAGAGCTGTGGGGGAGCCTGGCATGTGGCCTGCCGGGCTGAGCCCCATGGGGCAGGACCCTGGCCGCGTTCCCGCACGTGTGCGCGTCTGCAGCGGGCTCCTCACTGTGCTGGCGGCCGTTCTCTGTGGAGGCCTGTGGTCTGTGCCGGGAGACTGTTAGGGCTGCGCGTGCTGGGTGCCGTGTGCCCGTGTCCCTGTGTCCGACCTGCTCCGCGTCCACTGTTTGCTTCCGGCAGGACCAAGGGGAGAAGGCTCGGGAGGCCCCGGGCTGTTAGCGAGGGGGGTGCCTCCTCCCCCCCAGGTGCTCTGATCCCAGGCCGTCTGGTCCTGCGGGGTGCCCCCCTCCCCCCCCAGGCGGTCTGGTTCTGCGGGGTGGCCCCTCCCCCCCAGGTGGTCTGGATCTGCAGGGTGGCCCCTCCCCCCCAGGTGGTCTGGTCCTGCCGGGTGTCCCCCTCCCCCCCAGGCGGTCTGGTCCCAGGGGGTCTGGTCCTGCGGGGTGCCCCCCTCCCCCCCAGGCGGTCTGGTCCCAGATGGTCTGGTCCTGCAGGGCTCCCCCCTCCCCCCCCAGGCGCTCTGGTCCCAGGGGGTCTGGTCCTGTGGAGTGCCCCCCTCCCCCCCAGGTGGTCTGGTCCTGCGGTGTGTCCCCCCCTCCCCAGGAGGTCTGGTCCCCAGGTGGTCTGGTCCTGTGGGGTGCCCCCCTCCCCCCGAGGCGGTCTGGTTCTGCAGGGTGGCCCCTCCCCCCCAGGTGGTCTGGTCCTGCGGTGTGTCCCCCCCCTCCCCAGGAGGTCTGGTCCCCAGGCAGTCTGGTCCTGTGGGGTGCCCCCCTCCCCCCCAGGGGTCTGGTCCTGTGGGGTGGCCCCTGCCCCCCCAGGTGGTCTGGTCCTGCGGGGTGCCCCCCTCCCTCCAGGGGGTCTGGTCCGGCGGGGTGACCCCCTCTCCCCCAGGTGGTCTGGTCCTGCAGGGTGCCCCCCACCCCCCCAGGTGGTCTGGATCTGCAGGGTGGCCCCTCCCCTCCAGGTGGTCTGGTCCTGTGGGGTGCCCCCCTCCCCCCCAGGTGCTCTGGTCCCAGGGGTTCTGGTCCTGCGGGGTGCCCCCCTCCCCCCCAGGTGGTCTGGTCCTGCAGGGTGCCCCCCTCCCCCCCAGGCGCTCTGGTCCCAGGGGGTCTGGTCCTGCGGGGTGCCCCCCTCCCCCCCAGGGGTTCTGGTCCTGCGGGGTGCCCCCCTCCCCCACCAGGTGCTCTGGTCCCAGGGGTTCTGGTCCTGCGGGGTGCCCCCCTCCCCCACCAGGCGCTCTGGTCCCAGGGGGTCTGGTCCTGTGGGGTGCCCCCTCCCTGCGAGGAGAGGAGTCCTGGTTTCCAAGGTGCCCAGCGGTGACGCCAGGGTGTGCAGGCGGGCTGGCGGATGGGCGGGTGGGGGGAGCCGGAACAGGAGCCAGCGCGATGGAAAGTGGGGGAGAGGGGATCCCCCCGCGCTTTCCCGAGCCAGCAGCCGAGTCACAGGGAGGTTTCCATTTATGGTAAAACACAGGAAGAAGGATCATCCCGAAACCGCCTCTGAGGGAGGCTGGGGTGATGTCACCCAGCCTGGACGCAGGCGGTGGTGGCCCTGGGAGGCAGCAGCAGATTCACAGCGATTTCTGAGGTTGGAACAGGAAATGGTTAATAGTGTTTGCAAATAAAAACTTTCTGTTCTATCCTGTTTTTGAAGCATTTCCCAGAAGTTAAAAAAGAACACCTAATTTATCTGCCCATTTTAAGAACCAAATTTTAAAAATGTGAACAAACTACTACACCATTTACTGCGCACAAGAATGAAGGGAGTTGGGTGTTTGTGAGGGTAGGAGGGTCACAGGAGATTTCCAGGTCCCCTCACTTTCTAAACTTTCTAGAATGCTGTTCGTTGTTTAAATGTGGACTTTTATCTTAAATTTCCGAATGCGCTTGTGTGTGTGTGTGCGTACGTGCTCCCGTGTGTGTGTGTGTGCTGTGTGTTCACAGGCGTGTGTGAGACACGGTTCACGTGAACGCGTCCCTGACCTCTGATGGTGGACGCCACTCGGGCTCCTTGCTGGCCACCGGCATGTAGACGTGGACGAGGGAGGGGCCCTGTCCTGCCCTGCACGCACCTGCTCATTTTGATGGAGAAACGAAACCTAACTGTCTACTAGTTTGAGGAAATCGCACTGTCAAACCAACTGTTTGCCAGTTTTTTATTTTTTCTCTTGCAAAATCACCACATGGCCGATTGGTTATGGCAGACACACTCCCGGCAAATACGTCTGTGGCCAATGTGCCAGCCACACACGCACAGCCTCATGGGTCCCCAGGCCCCTGGTCTGTCCCTTCTTTGTCCAGGGTGGTCTCTGCTCCTTGCAGGGCAAGCCCCCATCCCACCGAGGCTTGGAGGACGTGACTGGCCCCCGCCTGGCAGCAGCCGGGGGGACGCCAGGGCAAGGAACTTGGGGGCACTGGGAAGAGCCTGTAGGAGCAGATGCCGCTGCCTGCCTGCGGCCCAGGATGCCCGCCCTGCCCGCCTGCTGGGGGCTGGGGTCTGCGCGGGCAGCGTGTCCCTGGAGGTGTACAACTTCTGCTGGTGTTTGGAGGAGGGCAGGGGTGAACCCAGCATGATTATTGCCACTCGGATTTTCTCTCCTGGCCTGTCTGTCTCTCAACTTTTCTCCCTCCAGGCACACGAGGTGGGGTCCTGCCGACAGAGCAAACCAGCCAGCCAGCCAGCTGGCCTCCAGCTTAGACTCCTTTGCTGTGCTGTCCTGCCCCAAAGCAGGTACTTCTCTGGTCCAGCCTCGCAGTGAGTGGCTTTGGGGGAACCTGCCCAGGCCACGCCCAGGCCAAGAGGGGGACAGATGCTCTGAGCTCTGAGATCCACTCCCTCGGGGCTGCCCAGGGGTGAGGCCCTGCCTTCCAGCCCCCTTCTCACAAAGCTGAACTCAAGATGAGTGCCAGGCAGGCAAGAGAGGGTCCGTCGGGGAGAGGAGAGCGCCGTCTCTGTCAGGTGGGTGCAGTAGCCTTGAAATGGTGCCCCGTCACCCCTGGACTCTCCCATTCTGGAGCCCTCCGAGCCTTGGGGGTGGGGCTGGTCACAGAATGGTGGGCGCAGGTCAGAGGATGGGGCAGGCGCAGAGGGAGTTGCGATCAAGCCTCCAGAGCCTGTCCTCGGAGGGACCTGCATCCACGCGGGCGACGGCCGACCGGGTTCAGGGTACGGCACACCCCTCCGGAGTCGGCCATGTGCACACTCAGTCTCCTCCATCATCCTTTGCTAAAGAAGGGGGGGATGTTTATGGCCAACTGGCTTGTTAGTTGGCCGTGAGTAGCTGTTGCAGAGGGCTCGGTTCGTGGGTTCGGGAGGAGAGATAACCAGGCACGTGGAATGAGGCTGGTTTCCCTGGGGTTGGCCACCCAGGCCTTTTCAGCAGACTTCTAGGAAAGGTTTAAGGAAGTTTCTTAACCAAAAAGATTAATTTTGGGTTGGGTCAGTCATGATACCAAGACTCTTCCCTAAACTCAGAGGCAGGTTGTGGTCTCTGGAGGGGAGGAAACTGTGGGGTCGGCCACGCAGACGAGGCTGTGGTATGGCCCGGGGCAGAGCACGGTGCAGAAGTAGTCAGGGCCGCTGGGCTCAATCAGGTCACATACAGAGGAAAATCTCTGTGGGGACCCCCCCCCCCCCCGACCAGGGCTACAGCCATCCCCTCGGACCCCTGCACGGCGTGTGACCAGGACCACACGTGCCCACCTACACACAATGGCCATAGGTGCAGCCCCAGCATACAGGTGGAATTGCTGAGATTACCTGTGTGATAACCAAGAAAACCCAGAAAACAGTGCCCTAAGCTAACAGCGGCATCTGGGCGTGAACTTCTCTCTTGAACAATAATTCCAGAGGTGGGCAGCGCTGAAGTGATGTGGTGACTCCAACTGTCATCAAGGACCAGATGGTGACCATAGTCACCTCATGGTCTAAGAGGGCTGCAGGAGTGCCGGTCATCATCTCTGCATCGATAAACAGATGCCGGGGACAGTGGGATGGGGAATAGGTCTTCCCCAGCCAGCTGGTCCTGTATTATGGAGCCTTCCTGGAAGTGTGTCCCAATAGTTTCCTCTCCTGTCCCACGATTCCCCTTTGCTGCAAGACAGACGGATATCACATCACTGAGAGATCGAAGAAGTTTCAGAAATGCGAAACATGATGGGAACATCAAGTCACGTGCCAGGATTAGCTGCAGACTGGGCGAGCAGAGAATTCGTCAGCCGTCGAGAAGGGGAAAGGATTGCTCTGACTGAGTGCAGGTCAGCGAGACACAGAGTCCGGGGCCCCACAGGGGATGGGGCTCTGCCCTCTGAAGGCGCTGGCTGGCTTCACACCCTGGAGCTCCAGGGCCTTCCACAAAGCAACAGGACCAGAGCGCAACATCCCAACTCCTGGAGGGGTGGGAAGGGAGATGGGAAACAGCGCACTCACGGGGGAGAGCAGGGACCTGGGGACAGGCTGGCGGTCAGAGCGGAGGAGGCCCAGGCCGCCGGGAAGGCCCACGGAGCACGCTGGCCCCGGGGGTGGAGGCAGTGGTCCTGAAAGCCGAAGACGGATGTCCGACCTTCATCTGGGGGACGTGCGCGTGGACAGCGGCTTGCCCAGGTTGGGGCAGAGGCCCAGACACGCGCGCACAGTATGTGTCCTGCAGGGTTCCTTTGGCAGAAAGCTCAAAGCGGCAAAAAGAAACATTTCAGCTGGCGGAGCTCCAAGGGGTCCCCCCCCCCCCCGCCCCGTAGAGCCTCTGCAGGGGAGGGGCACCCAGAGAGTTTTGGGGGTGCCGTGCGAGATCTTTATAACAACTTGTGAAGCATTCTGTTTTAGTCATTTTTTTAGGTACACGTTTTACGTTTCTAGCCAATAAAAAGTTTGGAAAAAAACCATGGGAAAATTCACAATGATACATGTTCCGTAAAGTTCCTCACAGCCCTGTTTCTGATGGCAAAGAATGAGCACGGGTGGGGGCGGGGCACGCAGACTTGGGCTCAGCTGCGGACTGGAAAGATGTCAGATATTTCCAGACGGACGAGTACGGACCGCCGGCCGCGGTATGTCGTGGAGTAAAGAGGCCACGCTGTACGATAACATATTTAGCATGAGTTCCTGTACATGAAAAACAGATGCGAAAATTTACACATGCACGTGTGTGAAAAACATACGGATGTCAGCACCACAAGGATGATCATGTACGATTTGATTGTATTGCAGTTTTCCCTTTTTATTAATCTGTCCGTTTCTCGTTTTTTCTGAAATGAAAACGTATTGCTTGCGTAATAAAAAATGTTCAAGGGGATAAGGAAAAAGGCCTGTTTCTCATTCCTCAGAGACAAACCCGGTTGCCATGGAGACTGGATGGCTGTCAGGACAGCGATTGGCTGGTGAGGGTGCAGGATGTGGGATCCCAGGGCTTCCTTGGAGCCCGAGCTGGTGCAGCCAGCAGACTGCACTGCGGAGCCCGGCGCCAGCATGGACGGGGTGGACGTGTGGGCCAGCACCTTGGCCCAGCTGATGGCCAAGAGGAAACCCCAGGACACCTGGGAGCTGCTGCCTGAGGAGAACCTGGCCTCCGGGCACATGGAGAGTGGCGGTTTTCAGTACCGGCTGAGGGGGCTTTCCAGGTGCGCTGAGGGTGGGGGCTCCCTGTGGGGTGCTGGGGGGCGAGGGGCAGGAGCTGTTGAAGCACCGCCCTTGGTCGGCCCTGAGTCCAGGGCCCGGGCCGGCTGCGGCGGGCACCCTGTGGGCAGGGAAGAGGGGCACGCATCCAGGCTGCTCTTGGCTCCAACAGGTAGGTGGGCCCGGAGCGCGTCCTCCCTTCTGGGAAGTGGGGGTGCTGGGGGACAGCCTGTTCTGTCCTTCCCAGTGCTGGCAAGCTGGGCAGTGCTGGCCACCCCCGTCGGGGCCCTGCGGACGCGGTGGGAGGGCAGATGCTGGTGGGGTGATGCGACCACCCACGCGTGGGAGGCTTACTTGGTCACTGCAGCATCTCCCGGTTTCCATGGCAGCACTGACGGCCTAATGGGGGATGGGCAGGTGATGGTGGTCACACCCTGCCCTGCAGAGGGGCCTGAGACAGGGAAGCTGAGTCATGACTGTGACCGAAGGGGCCACAGGCCGAGATGGGGCTGTGTCTGGCCAGGGCCAGGTTGGGAACCCTAGTGTTGTGAGGGTCACTGCATGAACCCCACTTCTTGTCAGCATGATGACAGCAGTGGGGATGGGCCAGGCCTGCAGGGATGGGGTTCAGTGGGGGAGGGGGCCTCACAGGTCACCAGGGGGACTCCGTGGAAAGCCACACTCTGACACGGCGTCTGAAAGCCCCGGGGGCAGGTGTCCGGTGCCTGTCGGCTCTCCCAGGTGTTGGGAGAAACACGTCACTGTCCCACAGCCAAGCGAAAAAGCTGCCTGAAACGTGTGGTTGAGGGTCATAAGCACCCTTTAGCTGGTTTTCAGCTTTCGTGCAGGCACACCAGCGAGTGGCGGGGTCACACAGCACAGCCCTACATTCTGCAACACGTGGCCCTTGGCGTGCATGTTGATTCCACCGAAATGAAGTTGGAAGTGCGGCTCCCAGGGCACTGGCTGTATGGGTGCTCCCTGGCCACCTGTGGCTGTGTGCTGCTGGCCGGCCGATGCTCATGGAGCCCGTCCTCACCGGTGACCGCACTGTCTGGGGAATGCCCGCGTGTGGTCACTCGTCCAGGACCTGAGGGTCTGGGAGAGGGGGCCCCTGCCTGGCCCCGGGGCGTGCAGCCACAGAGACCCCAGACCAGCACCTTCCTCAGCCCCAGACAGCCCGTGCATGGCTCTCTTGCTCACGTGTTTAGAGCCAGATTGGACCCGTCGAAGAGGCTCTCTCACTGTCCTGCTGGGAGCCCCCAGCCCCTCCCGGCTCTCCAGACATCCCTCCCTGCCCCGACTTTATTTCCCTGTCACCTCCTCTCCTCTCGGATGGGGCTCTTCCCTCCAGGGCTTCCCCATGTTTCTGTGCACAGCTGAGCCATAGCAGATGCTCCCCCCACTCTCCCCACAGGTACCCATAGGGTGCTCCCCCCACCAGGTGTCCATAAGGATGCTCCACCCACCAGGTACCCATAGGGGTGCTCACCCCCCACGAGGTACCCACAGGGGTGCTCACCCCCCACCAGGTGTCCACAGGGGTGCTCGCCCCACCAGGTATCCACAGGGGTGCTTCCCCCACCAGGTACCCACAGGGGTGCTCACTCCCCACCAGGTATCCACAGGGGTGCTCCCCCTACCAGGTGTCTACAGGGTGCTCCCCCAGCCCCCCACCAGGTACCCACAGGGATGCTCCCTCCCACCAGGTACCCACATGGGTGCTCCCCCCACCAGGTACCCACAGCGATGCTCCCCCCCACCAGGTACTCACAGGGTGCTTGGCTCCTGGTGACATTTCCTCAGGGCTGTTAAGCCTGGGTCTTGAGTCCCAAAACAAAAGCAGCAGGACGCAGCAGGCAGTGCAGTGACCCCTCACGGGTGTCGGGCCGGGCTTCGTCCCTGAGCGGGTTTTCCCGCCAGACTGGTGGAAAAGAATTTGCCCTTTGGCTTTTCAGACTGCGGGCTGCAGGTCAGGGGTGTGTACCTGCCCGCTGTCCCTTCCCAGAGGGGGCGCGGGCGCTCGGCCCTGCCCGCCGCTCACGGCCCCTCTGTCCTCCTCAGGCTGCAGTGTGGCCGCTGCCAGTGGGGCTGGTCCTCGGCGCACGTGCACATCCTCTTCCACGTGTGGTTCCACCCGGCCAGCTGCCTGGGGCTGGTGAAGATGCGCCTCTGGGGCCAGCGCTGCCGACTGTGCCCGCCGGGCTCCCAGGGGGCCTGCCAGGTGAGTCTCCTGAACGTGCGGCTCTTCCTCAACAAGCTGGTTCTGTTCATCCTGCAGAAGTGCTACGGGGAGGGCCTCAGCGCGGACCAGTGCCCCGAGGTCTGCTTCGGCGAGCGCTGCGAGGCCTGCGACCTGGGGGTCTGCTTCTTCCAGAAGCCCCCAGACCCGGCCTGGGGGCCCGAGGTCCAGAGCCCCGGCTCCATTAAGGGCAGGTACACCTTGTACGGGGGTGACGGCGTGGCCTCGGCCGCTGCCGGCAAGCAGCTGCTCAGCCTTGGCAGCGGGCCCGTGGTCGACCGCTCCCGGGGCTACACCCCCAACTCTATCAGCATCCCCCTGTCCGTGTCCGACTTTATCAGGAACCCCGTGTCCGAGAGCAGCAACTTCTTTGAGCGCGACGACGACATAGTCACGGTTCCTTTCTCCCTTGTGGATGCGGGCAGGGACAGGGGGCCCGGTGCCGATGCCAGGGGCGGTGTCGGCCCCAGGGGGGGCTCCCTCCCGGCGGCTGACCCCCGCGGGCCGCTCGTCATTGGTAGGGGCTCCATCTACTTGCCTGCCAAGCCCACGGCCCCGCCCAAGGGCAAAGGGCTCCCGGTGAACTTCAAGAGCCCCATCTTCCACGGCCGAGGCCTCCTCATCAACAGCATCAGGCCCTTCCAGCTCAAAGGCTTCATCTTCAAGGGCCGGGGCTCCATCCCCAGCCCCACTGACACCGACCCGGGCGACCGGGGCCCTGCGGGGAGCAGCCGGTTGCCAGTGTCCTACATCGTCGGCCTCACGGATGACGGAGAGGGCTCCGTCACTTTCCCCTCGTCTTTGGCCAACATCGTCATAGAGGAGGACTCCTTCCCCATCGTCAACGGCTCCGTCACCTTCCCCTTCATCTTTACTGACGAAGGCACAGGCAAGGGTGCTTCTGCGGGCGTCACCCAAGGCAAAGAGGAGGGGGGCGGCGGCCAGGGCCCCGCCGTCGCTGGCCGGGAGCCCCCGCGGGGGCCCCACGCCCGCAGACCCGTCACCATCAGCGAGGGCTCCGTCACCATCCCCTTCTCGGTCTTCAACATCATAAAGTGTGTGGGCCCCAGCTCCACCGCCAGCGGCTCCCCGAGGGGTGGCCTGGCCCCCCGTGGCCAGTCCCAGAAGAGGAGGCGGCCGCGGGCCAGGCTGGGCAGGTCCTGCCCCGAGCCCGGCTGGGAGGAGGACTTGTGCCCCGAGGACGGCTGCTGCAGGCCCTGCTTCGACCCCTACGAAGAAGTGTGGATCTGGGTGTCCATGACCGTCTGCATCCTGTGGATTATGTACCTGTACAAGTTCAGCCCCTGACGGCCAGGGTGAGGCCGACGCCCCCCGTCCAGTCCCCGCTGCGCCCCTCCAGCAGGGCCGCCCAGGCCGCAGAGCAATGGGACCCCCGCCCCTGTCTGCACCCCCGGGCCCCCTGCCCCCCCTCCCTGCCCTCCCTGAGCTGAGTCCTCTGACAGCTGGTCCTTACCCTTCCCTCCCCTTCCCACTTCCGTGTGTGTTCTGTCTCTTGATGTGAGTCGTGGCTTCGTGGATGTCCACGCCGTGATTGTCCGCCAAGCTGCCCACGCGTGCTCCAGGCACTTGTCTGTGTGAGTGTTACAATCCAGTAAAATAAAAGTTAAACGGAAAAAAACCCACAGTGCTCTTGGGCTGAGTGGAAGCCAGCACCCGGAAGGGTTGGAGGTGGGCGGGTGTGGCGGGCACCTCCCTGCAGGGACCCGGTCGTGCCCAGCACTTGTTCCCCTGATGGCTTCTGGACTCCCTGCCGGGTGTGCTGGGCCGGGACGCTCTGCCCTTTGAGCACGGGGACGCGGGCCGTGCACGAGCCGCGTTCCTGTGTGGACCCCTGGGACCCTCCTGGAGCAGACCACTTGCCACACCCCCGCCGCTCTGGGAAAAGGTAAAAGCCCCCTTGAGCCGTGGTGAACTCCCTGCCCCCCGACCTGCCCCAGGACCCCGTGCGTGACAGCACTGCTGTGGTGGGAGAAGGGCCGTCCATGCCAGAAATCAGAACCCTCCCGTCAGCCACACTCTGGATTTCTGTCTTCAGAGGCCACAGGGCCCACTTCTAAGGGGCAGGGGTATTGGGCTGTGCGGTTCCCAGCCAGGTGGAGGCATGACATTGGGCATGACCATGTCAGGCCCCCATGCCCTCCTTCTCCAGGTGGGGCCCCAGGGAGGTGGGGAGTTGTCTGCAGGGACCCCGAGGTCTGAGATTTGGGCAGCGGGGGGTCAGATGAGAGGGTCTGGGGAAGCCTTGCCTTGTGGGGGGGGGGGTGCTGAGTGTATGGTAACCTTCGTCCAGGGCTCTGCCCAGTTGCCCTCTGGCCTGACCTGGATCCTACAGGTGCATGTTGGGGGAGGCACGGGGACGGGGTGCTCCTGCACCGACTACGTTGTTGGATGGGAGAGAAGAGGTGCAGGTGAGGCTTCAAATACCAGCAAACCCAGAAGGTTCTGCCCTGCCCTGAAGGCCAAACCTGTGTGGGACACAGGGTCTACAGACCTCAGCCAGCCTGAACAGGAGCCCTCACCTGATGCCACTGGGACCCGGGGCAGACCTAAACACAGACCCTCCAAGTCCCGTCTACACTGGGTGAGAGCCTCACTGGGAGGGCAGGACCCACACCAGGTGAGAGCCCTCTGTCCTGGGGCAGCTGCCACCCCGCCCCCTCCCCCTCCCCCCCCAACCCTACCCCCCCCCCTGCCCCGCCCCCCAGCATCCCATCTACACTGGGTGTGGACACCTACCCGGGAGTCTGTTAGGGAGGTCCGACATGGGCAGGTTCCCTGTCCTGTCCCCACACATGGGTCCTCGCCCAGCTCACTGGCTTCCCTGGAAATGACTGGGGGGTGGCAGTGCCCACCGAGGGATCTGCCGCTGGACTCTCTCCAGGGAGGGACACTCTGCCCACAGTCGCGGGGGTCCCAGGGCAGGACCAGCGTCCCTTTGGGATGGGCGCTGGAGACCCTCCTGCCCCACGAGGGTGGGGGTCGGGAACCCTGCCAGGGGCTGGCCAGAGGGGCCTGTCCTTCCCAGAGGACCCCCTGGGGAGCACCTCCCTCAGCTCAGGGACCCTGCTCACCAGGGCTGCCCTGGGGAGGAGCTTAATATCTGAAACCAGGGTCTCTTCTGATTGATTGAGGGATGGAAGCCTCCCACCCCACTGGGGGAGCCCTGGTGAGAGTCAGGAGGTAAGGGTCCACCTGGTCCCTCTGCCGGTTGGCCGCGTTGGGCCCTTTCCATTCCCGCTCCCTCCTCCAGCTCCCGGCCCCTTCTCGAGCCCCTGACACCCTAAACCGCCCCGGCCCCTGGCCCCCAGCCCAACCCCCCTCAGTCCCTTCCTCTTCTCCTGACGCCTGCCCCTCTTCCAGCCCCTCCCCTCCCCTCCCCTCACCCCAGCCCCGCCCCTTCTCCGGCCCCGCCTCCAGCTCCTGGCCCCCCGCGCTGTCCTGAGGCGCCCCCGTGTGGCCGCTGGCGGGACACGCAGCCCCGCGATGGCGCGACTGATGGCAGCTGTTTAAATATTTCTGTTTAATCAGACGGTTTGTTAAAACCCAGCAAACTCCATCCGTCATCGACATCATTAACATTAGTCTTTATGAATAGCTAAATTTCATTAAATTATTAATAATTAACTCATTAAGAATTAAGTTTCATTAATAAGACCGATAGCAAATGCGGAGAGCAAATGCACTCGCTCTGTGACAGATCCTCATCCTGGCATCCGCATCCGGGCACACCAGCTCCTTTGAGCGCCTGTTTACCTTCGTAATCACGGGAGACTGCAGGCTCACAGACACCGGCTAAAATGCCAAGGCGTGCCTGGGACGCAAATCTAGGACAGCCTACACCTGAGTCTGCACCTGAGACTGCACCTGAGCCCACACCTGACCCACACCTGGGCCCACATTGAGTCTGCACCTGACCCACACCTGACCCACACCTGACCCACACCTGAGCCCACACTGAGTCTGCCCCTGAGTTCATGCCTGACCCACACCTGGGCGCACATTGAGTCTGCACCTGAGCTCATGCCTGACCCGCACCTGGGCTCACACCTGAGCCCACACCTGAGCCCACACTGAGTCTGCACCTGAGTTCACGCCTGACCCACACCTGGGCCCACACCTGACCCTGTACTTGAGTCTCCACCTGATTCCACACCTGTCTCTTGTACAGCCTGAATGTCCAGGTTGGGCCCAATTCAGTATGATGTAGCAATAACTATTTTTGGGAACTCAATCAATAATAGAGACACTGAATGTCTAAAACATCTCGAAGAGAACCAAAGGCAGACACATTTTAAATGCAAGTACTGTCAGTTCAGCCAGAGCCGGGGGGTGGGGGGTCTCAAAGTGTGAACAATTTCCTGGTTTTTGGTAAATGTTCTAGTGAAGGAATGAGTCACACTTCCTGCGTGCCAGGGACTGAGCACAGCGATGTGAGCTTCTCAAGCTGGGGGAAGAAGGAAGGGCCCTGTGTGTGCGGAGGGGGGCTTCAAGGAGACCTCCTGCAGGGCAGGGGGTGACAGGGCTGCACCAGACAGACCCTGATTAGTTCATGCCCTGCACTGGGACGCAGGCGGTGGATGGGCACTTTCCCAGGCCCTCTCCCTGAGGGCAGCCACAGTGCACCGTCAGTCCCAGCACATCCCTGCCACGGCTGGCCTCCTGTAGGTACCAGATGCCCTTGCCCGAGGCCCTGGCAGGTGGCTTCGATCCCACTCTGCAAACTCTATCAGCTGGAATCCTGACTTCGAACTGTCCCATCTGAAATGCTTTTCTATCATCTTTCTTCTGAGTTGAAAAGTCAGGACAATTTGTTGATTTTGATCAGAAAACACATCTATCCTATACTCCAGCCCTTCTCATCAGCAAATGTAGTCTGGCATTGTTTTCCAGAAAATTCTGGAAGGCTCTACCATTGTAATCACAAAGGGGCTGGGTGAGTGTGGGGTCAGAGCCAGGGCAGATCTTAGGTCCTCCTTCAAGCACCAGGGAAGGGGTGGGCCTGCCTCCTGGAAGAGCTTGTCCCCAGGCGCCCACAAGAGCGCACACTTACCACTTGTGACCTGAACCTCCCCCTCCGTTTTTTTTTTTTAAAACCTTTCTTAACGTTTATTTTATTTTTGAGACAGAGAGAGACAGAGCATGAACGGGGGAGGGGCAGAGAGAGAGGGAGACACAGAATCGGAAGCAGGCTCCAGGCTCTGAGCCATCAGCCCAGAGCCCGACGCGGGGCTCGAACTCACGGACCGTGAGATCGTGACCTGAGCTGAAGTCGGCCGCTTAACCGACTGAGCCACCCAGGCGCCCCACCCCCTCCGTTTTTATTAGGAAAGTGATAGGAAACATTCTAACTCCCAGAAACGCAGGGTTCAGGAGCCGCTTCTTCTCCCTGCTTCCTGGTGGCACTGGGGCTACAGTATCATTTTCCTTAGATCACGGCAAAGTGGGACTTTCTGTGGTGTGTAAAAGTCAAAATAATTCTATACGTAACACGATGTGTGTGACAAACAGCTGATCCCTCCCTGGCGGCCCAGCGATCCCCCTCCCCCTCCTCTCTGCTCCAGCTGTTACTTCTCTGCCTGCCCGGGAGTTTTGACTTTTCCAGCGACGGCCGCCCTGGGCTCCTGGCCACCTCTGGGCTCCCCCGAGGGTCGGGGAGGCACTGGACGCTGACCGTGGGCCTCAGAGCAAAATGGCTGCGAGTCCTTTCCTCCAACGTTGACTCTGAGCTTCCTGGATCCCCAGGCCTCTCCTCCGCTGCCTGGGCGTTACTCACCCCCTGCTGCCCACGGGAAGCTTGCCGTTTCCACTAATTTTCAGCTAGGTTTTGACAGGGGCCTGGTCCCGCCAAGCACAGCCTTAGCGTAACCAAGAGAAGCTCTCTGATTTTCCTTCGGCGAGCGGCGTTAGAACGGAGCTTTTTAAGAAAGAAGGGCCACCCTCAGCGGGCACTGCGCACCTAGCCGCAGCTGCCACGACCCGGACCCTCTTCCTGACCCTATTTCGGAGCCTCCGGCGGGTGCCGGGCCCGTCACCGCCTCTGTGACCCGACGCAGGGGTAGTGGCATGTCCGTGTGGCCTCGGTTTGCATCTCCTTCGTGACTCATGGTGGCAGACATCCGTGGTAAGTGTGCCTCACACACTCGACAATGATGTGTTTTCGGCAATTGTTGGGTGCAAGGTTCTGTAAACGTGCATCCTGTCCGCCGGGCCGCCGGTGCTTCTAAGTCCTTACCTGTTGCTGAAGCGTCTGAGCCCCGCCCTTCAGTTCTGCCCGGTTTCCTGTTACATTTTGAAACTCGGGTATCAGGTTCACCAGGATTTAGGATTTTTAGGTCTTCCTGGCGGCTGATTCCTTTGTCACGATGATTCCTTTGTCACGATCCGGAGCCCCTCGTTTCCCCTGGGACGCCGCGTGGTCTGACGTGGGCACCTCAGCTCTCTGACGCTGGCCGGCCGGGCGCACCCCTGTCCCGGAGACATGCGGCCTGGGTCCCCATGCTTGAAGTGGAGTTGGGTCCTGGCGTGCGTCTCAGTCTGATGACCTCCGTCTTTGTTTCTGCCTTTGTGTTGTGTGCACTTTTCCATACAGTTGGCTCGGAATCCCCCTTTCTTGTTTGTTTCTTAACAGTCTTATCTTGGCATTTGTTTTGTATCTGTTCTGCTTTTTCTTCCTCGGTTCCTCCACTCCTACCTTTTTTCAGAATTTTTTTGGCACTTCATTTTCTAAAATGTTTATTTATTTATTCATTTAGAGAGAGGGAGAGAGAGAGCGAGAGAGAATGTGTGCCAGTGAGCGGGGGAGGGGCAGAGAGAGGGAGACAGAATCCGAAGCCGGCTCCAGGCTCGAGCCGTCAGCGCAGAGCCTGGCTCAGGGCTCGATCTCGTGACGCGGGGATCATGACCTGAGCTGAAAGCAAGAGTCAGACGCTCCACCGACGGAGCCACCCAGGCGCCCCTAGTATTTCACCTTAATTTACTTCCTCTGCTGGCCTCTTAGTCGTGCCTCTTCGTGCTCTGCCTTTTGTAGTCGTTCTGGGGATCATGACTGGGCCCGTGGCGTGCCACAGGCTGTCGGCCCCTCAGCGGGTGTGAGATCCCAGCGGGAGCACGAACCCACACTCTTCTGGCCACCGTGCTCCCTTCCGCACACACTCGAACCGTAATCGCATACTTCTGCTTCATGAGTGTGCGCCACAGGTCAGGCTCCTTGGGAGGCCGCGGCTGGCTGGGAGGTTGTGGGCACAGACCTGTCACCGCAGACAGGAGCTGAGAATGGCGAGGGGGCCGCCGTGGATGGGTGCTCAGCCACTGCCCGGGCACTGCCCCCGGGAGCCGGCGGCCTCTTCAGGCCGATCCCTCCCTTCTTCCCTCTCTCCCCTCTCCCCTCTCCTCTCCTCCTCCCTCCCTCCCTTCTCCCCTCTCCCCCTCTCTCCCTCTCCCTCCTCCTCTCCCTCTCTTCTCTTCCTGCCTCCCTCCCTCCCCTCCCCTCTCCCCCTCTCCCTCCCTCCCATCTCCCCTTTCCCCCTCTCCCCACTCCCCTCTTCCTCCCCCTCCCCTCTCCCTCTCTTCTCCCCTCTCCCTGCCCTTTCCCTCCCCCTCTCCTCTCCCTCCTCCTCTCCCTCCTCCTCTCCCTCTCTTCTCCTCCTCCCTCCCTACCTCCCCTCCCCTCTCCCCCTCTCCCTCCCTCTCCTCTCCCCCTCTCCCCCTCTCCTCCATCCTCTCCCTCCCTTCTCCTCCTTCCTCTCCCTCCTCTCTCCTCCTTCCTCTCCTCTCCATCCCCTCTCCTCTCCCTCCCCTCCCCTTTACTCTCCTCCTCCTCTCCCTCTCCCTCCTCCTCCCTCTTTTCTCCCTCCCTCCCCTCTCCCCCTCTCCCTCCCTTCTCCTCCTTCCTCTCTTCTCCCTCCCCTCTCCTTCCCCTCTACTCTCCCTCCTCCTCTCCCTCTCCTCTCCTCCTCCTCCCCTCTCCCTCCCCTCCTCTCCCCTCTCCCTCCCCTCCCCTCTCCCTCTCCTCTCCCCTCACCTCTCCCTCCTCCTCTTCCTCTCCTCTCCTCCTCCCTCCTCTCTCTCTCTCCTCCCCTCTCCCTCCCCTCTCCCTCCCTTCTCCTCCTTCCTCTCTTCTCCCTCCCCTCTCCTTCCCCTCTACTCTCCCTCCTCCTCTCCCTCTCCTCTCCTCCTCCCTCCCCTCTCCCTCCCCTCCTCTCCCCTCTCCCTCCCCTCCCCTCTCCTCTCCTCTCCCTCCCTCACCTCTCCTCCTCCTCTTCCTCTCCTCTCCTCCTCCCTCCTCTCTCTCTCTCCTCCCCTCTCCTCCCCTCTCCCTCCCTCTACTCTCCTCCTCCTCTCCCTCTCCTCTCCTCCTCCCTCCCCTCCCCTCCCCTCCCCTCCCCTCCCCTCTTCCCTTCTTTTCTTGCTCATTTGCCTCTTTCCTGCTCCTGAGTCACCAGCGTATTTTCATTTCAGACACTGAGCTCTTTCCCAAGACCCTGTCCTCCTGGCCAGGAGGGAGAGGGCGGCATCTGGGGGCTGCCCCTAACTTGTTCCTTTCTCTGGCTCCAGTGGGAGCACTGCACTTTCCTGGTCTCCGCTCTGCTCTGTTGTTGCCCGTGTTGTGTGAGAGGTCACTCCATGACATTACATGACGGACAGCCTGCAGGGTAGGTACGAGGCCAGTGAGGAAGAAGTGATCTCCTTGGGACGGGGTGTTGCCCCATGGATAAGGGCCTGGCCCCACACCCCTTGGGCCCGTTCTGAGTCCTTTTGTCTGTGGCCCTTCCTCCAGGACACGTTTCTTATTCTTAAGGCCTGGCCTTCTCAGGTATCCCCAGACTGTGACCCCCAGGAGACCCCCGTTTGGACAGGGCAGGGACACGGTGGCTTGCCCCGCACACAGGGCAGGCAGCCTCGGACAGGGATTCGGGGGCCCCAGGCTCTGGGACTGGGCCGCGGAGTCAGGTGTGTCTGGGTCTTCCTGTGGGTCCTGCTTCCCCAGGCCCCACCCCCTAGGGCAGGCCGCCCGTGGCCTACAGTCAGCTTCTGCCTGCCACCCAGCGCCTGCAAGCAACCGCCCTGTGTTTGCCTGATTTTCTACCTGTTTGCGGTGGGAGGGCGTTTGCGGTCACTCGCCACGGCCAGAGGGAGGTTCCGAGCATCCTAGCAGCTCAAGGGCACAGGTCGCCTGAGTGCCGGACGGGAGAGCCAACAGCGGGCGCGGGGAGTGAGAGCCCAGTGCCACGCCACCCCCCACGACAGAGCTCACCAGGGACAGGAACGCAGACACCCTCAGTGTGCTCCCTCCACGGGCCATGCCTGTGGCTTGGGGGACCTGGGTCAGCCCGGCTGCCTTTTCCAGCGATGCCCGGCCTTCTTGGGCAAAAATTCTGAGTGTGGGTCTCAGAGCCGCGGCGGCAGGCAGCAAGGCCTGGGTGATGGCAGAAACCCCGTGGAGGCGGGGACACACGTCCTGGGGGGGGGTGCGCAGGGCAGGGCGTCGGGGCAGGGCTGTGGGCCCGTGCGGAACGCTGGTGGATTCGAACGGGCTCATCCTCCATGAACAGACCCTCGGAGATGTGGAACCTCACCGGGGCAGGTGAAGAAGTCAGGCCCTTCCCTGGTGGATGCGGAAGAGGAGTGTCTGTCTTGCCGCCGCCCCGAACATTCCGGAGGGTCTGGACTTAGGTCGTTGGTCCGCTGTTTGGGCCACGTGGTGAGCTGACTTCTCGCCCCACCGACCTGGTCGCACGTGGAGGTGTGTTCACAATCCACGGGCTCTGGTGCACCTGTTCCGGGAGAACTCGCCCAGCAGTCCGGTCCCCGTCGCGACAGTGAGACTCACCCTTGACCCCGGGCCACCCGCTGAAGTTCAAGCTCCCGGTCTTGTCCCTTTGCACTGTCTTGTCCCGGTCTGAGCACGAGCCAGGCCTCCTCCTGGGGTGGGGCTGCGGGTGGGTGGGGGGGCAGAGGAGGGGTCTACACAGGGGCGACTGGAGGGTTGGCTGAGCTCACAGCAGATGTGGCCTGGGTCTTCTCTCTCAAATGGAGAAGGAACACTTGGAAGTTTGTAGGGAAGAACGCACGGTTCACCACGCTTGTGTTGGGGAGGGGCAAACCCTTCGAGGCCGGGCTGTGGGGGGGGTCACTGCAGAGGACAGTGGACAGTAGGCTTCCCTCCGTGCACAAGGGTTTCCTGAATGTGCTTCTGATTCTGTTACCCCCGAGCCGTGAGCCACGGCAGTGAGCCAATCTGGCAGGCGGTGCGGGGCGTCTTCCAGAGAGACCAGAGAGAAGGACGTGGGGTCTGGAAGCCGGTCAGAGAGGCATTCTCCTCCGGTCCCCCCCGGCCCCTGGGGGGGTGGCACTTGGAGTTCAGCCTGTGGGGGAGGGGTGGGCGCAGGGGGGAGGGGCCAGGGCCCCCTGGTCTAAGTGAGCGGCTCTGCAGCAGGTGTGTGTGCTGTGGACCCCGGTCCAGACCCTGGGTTGAGGGGCCCCCTTGACTGCCCTCCCCCATCCTCTGCCCTGCAGCTGTGTCCTGGGGCTCAGGCGGTTGAGTGTCTGGCTCTTGATTTCAGCTCAGGTCATGGAGCCGAGTCCCCCGTTGGACTCTGTGCTGACAGCTGGAACCTGCTTGGGATTCTCTCTCTGTCTCTCTGTCTCTGTCTCTGTCTCTCTCTCCCCCTCCCCTACACTCTCGCTTGCTCTGTCTGTCTCCCTCTCCTTCTCTCTCTCAAAATACATAAGTAAACATTAAAGACAGAAAATAAAATCTAGGGTCAGGAGGGCCGGTGCCTCCCTGGGGGCTGGGGCACCTCCAGCTTCGGACCCTGGCCCCCTGCCTCCCTCCTTCCCTAGCACCTAGCACCATTGATGACGGGTCATTGGCGAGTGACACCCTGTAAAGTTAGGGTGTCCGGCGATGATCTGATGCACGGTTACGATGTGATGTAGCCACCACAGTAAGGTTAGCTAACACCTCCGTCCCCTCCCACGTGACTCGTCACCGCTGGGAGAGGAGAGGGAATGAATATAGGGACGGTAGGCTTGGTGGCTGGTGTGGGGACAGCGACGCCTGGAGGGAGAGAACACCCTGAGTGTGAAGCCTGAGGACCCCCTCCCCTCCTCCAGCCTGAGCAGAGAAACCCAGGGCCTGCTCAGCCACCCCCCGAGTGGGGCCTGTTCCTACGACGGCAGGTGTGCGTGCGGGGTGGGGTGGGGACCTGACGGGGGGCAGGCAAGCCTTGGGGCCCCCCTGGGAGCAGGGCCCCTCCCTGTCGGGAGGCAACCGCCCTCCCGGCCACGGGCCAGCGGCAGAGGACGGTGTGTGTGAGCCTTACATTTCATTTTAAAACCTTTTCTGTTCTATGAAACTTCTGTACAGTAGCTAGCACTGAACTCCAGAGCTCAGCTCGGGGCGCTGGGACAACTGTGAATGCGGGGAGGCTCCACCCCAAAAAGGTGCAGACCATCTGTCCCCACAGCCAGTTCCCCACCCGCCTAGAGGCAGAGTGGCCGGCTGGGGGCCTGCAGGGTGGGTGGCTCCGCCTCCTTCGCTCTACACGCAAGCTCACCCCACCCACGCTGAGCCACTGGGGGCTGCTCACCTGCCCCCCCACCAGACCTGTCCTGAGCCCTGGGGGGGGGGTCCTTGGGGCTGTGGCTGCTCCTCCCCGCCCCCACCCATCCCGAACCCCTCAAAGCCTTGGGGCTGGGGTCAGCTCACCTCCCCCCATGCCTCCTGTGTCAGAACCTGCTCAGCTTTGCCCAGGTGATTAGTGGTGGGGACCCCAAAGACGTGGCCGGTCAACTGCCTGGTGTCCCTTGGCTTCTATGTTAGTGGGAGGGGTAACGGGCTCGTGATGGACAGCAAGGAGGGTGTGGCTGTTCTGGAAGGTTCCGCACAGCCTCACAGCAAGGGCTGCTGTGTGAAAAGGCTCTTCCACCCCACAATGGTCTAACTGGACACCCCAGCTCCCTAGCGTTGACAGTAATGCGTTCTAAGTTTACCATCAGATAAAGTTACCCTCAGCAGCTCTGGGCTCTGCAAGCATCAGCGAGTGACTTCTGTTCAGGAACTATTTTGGGTATTAATACCCACGCTCCCCAGTGTGTTATCAGTGGAATCTCCTGAGTCACGAGTGATGACAGACAGTCTGGGGACGGCCGGAGGGACATGGCTGGTGTCGTAAAGGCACACTCGCTGGGTTCTGTCCACTTGTTCATTTGGCCAGACACCCCTGCTCGGTGTCAGGTTCTGGGCCTTTCTTCCTGGATGTTCATGCTCGTCTGTCTGGTCTGTGCTCTGCTCTGGGGGTGCCCTACGAGGAACCTGCGTGGCTCCGAGTGTCACTTAGCTGTAAGTGTCAGTGTTTTCTCTGGGGAGTCTCCCATGACCTGCGAAGTCCTGCTCATCCTGTCTCCCTGCCAACTGGATCAGAGGGTCAAACGAAACAAAACCCAAACCCTGTAAGCAGTTACATCTGGAGAGAGGACACAGACCGGATCCCGTCCTCCGAACGGGGGTCCTGTGTCACTGAGGATGAAGTGCAGTGGTGACAGCAGGGCGGAAGCAGTGAGAACGGGGGTGGTGGGCTTTGGGCTCACACGTCGGGACGGGTGCTGGCTGCAGTCTGGGTCCCCGTCAGCTGATGTGGCCCAGGTCCTCTGGTGGCCTGGCCTCCGCCGTGTGCTCGGTTTTCTTGCCCAGGACTCCAGGGTGGTCACAGCCATAGCTGGGGTGCCAAGGGACAGGACAAGTGCGGCCAAGCACTGAACCCCGACCCTAACAACCTTCGTGGCTTTGGAAACACATGCCTTTCCTTTTTAAAAAAATTAAAACAAATTTATTTAGAGAAAGAGAGAGAGAGAGAGAGAGAGAGAGAGAGAGAGAATCCTAAGCAGACTCCATGTTCAACTGTGAGCCTGACGTGGAGCTCAACCCCATAACCCGGGATCATGACCTGAGCTGAAATCAAGGAGTCAGACCCTCAACTCACTGAGCCACCCAGGCGCCCTGAATACACAAGTTCCAATCCTGAACTTTCCAACTATAAAAATAAGGATTTTAGTTTCCTGAGATGTTGTGGCTAATGTATGAAGTATTTAAGAGAATTCACAAGCACAGAGCTCTACTCAGCATCACACGAGGCACATCCTGGGTTGAGTTTACGCGTGTATTTCGGTCAAAGGCAAGAAAGAGCCGAGTTCCAGGCTGCAGGCAGGAGGCCAGAGCCCAGGACAGGTGCCTGCGGCTTCTTAGGGGCTAAAAACACCACGGGAGCTTCCAATGTGTGTAAATGTTAAAGGTATGAAGAAAAGTTTGCACAAAACATGTAATCTGATAATGTTGGGCTTTATTGGGTACCTGCCATGTGCTGGGGGAGGATGACGCCGTGATGGGACCCGTTGGCCGCGGGGACGGGGGATGAGCAACGCCTCCGACTCCCGCTTGCGCTCAGGCCCCGCAGCCTCAGGCTGCCGTCGTGTCTCGTGCGTGGGAAGGCTGGGGGCCCAGCAGGCACGGCGCGTGGGGGCCTCGGGGGGGCACTGCAGCATCTTGTTCCTGCCCTCCAGCATCCGAGCCCACTCGCCGCGGAGCCTAGGACAATGATAATTTCGGCCTGTGAGTCAGCCGTGGGCCGGCGGCAGCCAGGCCTCTGTCGGCACCTCTGCACATGTTCCCGTGCAGCCGTCCCCTTCCAGGCGGCCAGCGGCCGTGACCTTGTGGGTCCCAGAGAGCCCTGCCACCTTGGAGGCCTGCCGGTCCGGGCGGGGGCGACGGCCCAACACGGAGGGGCTCACTCTGGTCTCCAACCCGGAGAGGGAAAATGCTCTGTCCAGGAAGCAGCTTCTGGAAACTTCTGAGGCTGGGAGAGACTGAGCCATGTCCTGAATTCCTCCTTTGTCAGTGGGCCTGGTTTGTTGTGTAGGAGATGTGTTCAGGGGGACCGGACAGAGTCCCCACGGTCGGCCGGGGCCCTCTCACCAGCGCCCTCGCACGGGCTCCTGCCGGGGTACTCCCAGCGGCCTGTCCAGCCCGCCTGCCCGCTGGTGGTGCATTGCTGTGACCACAGCATGACACACGGGGTGACTGGGTGGGAACAGACCTGAATATTCGTGTGTAGGCTTGGCCCTGCTGTGTGGTTTGGGTTTGGAGGGCGCGGTGTGGGCTGGGAGCCCAGCTCCCGAACGCCTCTGGGTCTGGAGGACAAACTGGTAGGAGTCGTGCACATAGATGCTGTTCCAGCAGCCGGAGACGTGAATGAGGAAGGTGCCTCGAAGCAGCAGGCCGTTAGGCTGGTGTCACGTGAGGGCCATGTTCCTGTCCCCTCACCAGGGCGCAGCTGCTGACTGGCTGGGCCCAGGGCCAGACACGGCTCCCGGGAGCACGTAGGATGGCTATGGGGATGCTGTGGGGATTGCTGTTGTCCAGCAGACGGGGAACAATCTTCCCGGCCAGGTCTGCGGCCTAATAACTAGCCCCATATCCCCCACAGAAGGTCACACTCCACGGTCTGTCCCTGAGCAGCCCGGACCCTCAGTGACAAACCCAGCCACTGCCGACCACACTCTCACTGTCTGACCCGGCGCCCATTCCGGGGACCCGGGTCTGTGGGCAGAAGACCCAGAAGTTTCCAGGGTCTGAAGGTGCACGTAGGACAAGGCTGAGGCCGTTGGTGCCCTCACGCGGGAGCCGAGGGCTGGCAGGAGGCATTAGTGGGAGGTCCCCTCTTCCCGTGTTCGGGCTGTGTGTGAGGTGGGGGGCTGAGCCACGCAGAGAGGAGGGACACCCTGGCCTCCCGTACTGAGCCTGTCGGGGACACGTGTGCTGGATGACAGGTGAGGTGTCCTGGATGATGGCAGCCGGGCCTCCGGCAAGGTCAGCACCAGACCTGGTCCCACTGCCCCTCCGGGAACCCTCCTTTCCAACTGGGCGCCCAGGGCAGCAGCTGCTGGGTATTTGAGGATGAAAGCTGTGGTCACTCTGGAATATCTGGCCATCTGAGCCCTTGTCTACGAGCGAATTATGTGCTAACCTGCCCTTTTAGCTGTCCCTGAGACCAGGCACCTCTGAGTCTGCTCGGGGTCACCTAGGAGACCCTCTTCTGCACCCACAGACCCTCGCCTCATCTCAGGGAAGAAAGGGGCTTTGGGTCTGCAAACGTGTGGGAAGGAGTGTGATGATTTAGCCTGCGCTCTGGTGGGGGGTGGGGAACGGTCAGAAAATCAGTCTGCGCCAGACAAGGCTTCTTTGATAACTTCTAGCAAGACCTTCCAGAGTGGGGGATGGGGGGCAGGGGGTGGGGGGAGGGAGGAAGGGTTGCAGGGATGGGGAGTGGAGGGCTGGGTGGTGGCAGGTGGGCTGGTAGGTGTTAGCGGGTGGGGTTGCAGGGATGGGGCATTCTCCTCCCCAGCCCAGTGATCAAGGTTCTAAGCTGAGTCAATGTGAGTGGTGTTCCGTGGTTGCAGCTGCTCCTCCTGTGACTGAATCTGAGGGCAGTGCCGGTGTCTGGATGGTGATGGCCGAGCGGCCCCAGGCCGTGCTCTGCAGCGAGCTCACCTGTCCAGGGCGCTCCTGCGGGTCCTCATGTCCTCGCTCTGCAGCTGTTTTGTGTGCAGCTCGATCTTTTCCTCCCAAAACTTCTTGATCACACCAGCATCGTAGGCTATTCTTCCAGGCTGCTTCAGAGTGTAGCTTTTGCTCATCTTCTGTCAAAGGGAAAATTGATGACACTTAGCCGTTTTGTGCTGTGTTGGTTGGACTGCACAGGGAGTGGGTGTGTTAACCATGAGGAGGATTCAGCCTCAAATCCCTGATTCTCGGAGCAGGGTGGTTCTCAGAACACCCACGTGGGGACCCCCACACCGAATCTGTCAGGGAGGTAGTCGGTAGGCACGCCTGAGAGCAGCCTCCGGGGTCTGACCTAATAAGGGTTAGTATCCCAAATCTAAGGCAGGGGTGCCTGCGTGGCTCAGTCAGTTAAGCATCCGACTTTGGCTCAGGTCATGATCTCCCCGTTCTGAGTTTGAGCTGTATGTTGGGCTCTGTGCTGACAGCTCAGAGCCTGGAGACTGCTTTGGATTCTGTGTCTCCCCCCCTCTCTCTCGTGATCTCTTTCTTTCTCTCTCTCTCTCAAAAATAAAAAAAATATTAAAAAATAAAAAAACACACACAAAAACAAAATCTGTAAAGAACTTACACAATTCAGCACACAAAACAAAACAAAAACCAAACAATTCCATTAAAAATGGGCAAAAGATATGAACACTTTCCCCAAAGAAGACATCCAGATGGCCAATAGACACATGAAAAAATGCTCAACATCACTCATCTTCAGGGAAATACAAATCAAAACCACAATGAGATGTCACCTCACACCTGTCAGAATGGCTAAAATCAACAGCACAGAAAACAGCAGGTTTTGGGGGGGACACAGAGAAAGGGCAACCCTCTTACATTGTTGGTGGGAATGCAAACTGGTTCAGCCACAGCCAAAAACAGTATGGAGATTCTTCAAAAAATTGAAAATAGAACTACCTTATGACCTCAAAGTTCCATGATTGGGTATTTACAACCCCCCCCAAAACAAAACCCACTAATTTGATATATACACCCCCATGTTTATAGCAGCACTATCTACAATGGCCAAGATATGGAAGCAGCCCAACTGCCCATTGACTGACGATGGATAAAGAGGATGTGGTGTATAATATACAGTGGAATATCACTCAGCCAGAAAAAAGGGATGAAACCTCGTCATTTGTGACAACCTGGGTGGGCCTAGAATATATTATGCTGAGTGAAACAAATCAGCCAGAGAAAGACAAAAACCATAGAATTTCACTTATACTTGTTATCTAAAAAACAAAACAAATAAGCAAAAAAAGCAGGAAGAGACCCATAAATGCAGAGAACGCCCTGGTGGTTGCCAGAGGGGAGGGGCGGGGCTGGAGAGACGGGCGCAGGGGAGAGGGAGGGCCAGGCTTCCGGTTACCGGGCAAAGGAGTCCCGGTGCGGGAGGCCCAGCGCGGGGACCGCAGCCAGTGGCGCTGGAGGAGAGTCGCGCGGTGACCGCCTGGAGCTACGCTCGTGGGAGCACGGTGTCCTGCCCACGCCGTCCGGTCACCGCGTTGTACACCTGAGAGTGACGTGACGTCTTCTGTCAACTACACTGAAGTTAAAAAATTACAAGAAGGAACTTGAAGTTGACATTTAGCAAAACTCATCTCCTGACATCATGCTTCACACACGCTTGTTTCGAAGCTGGAGGCACCGAGTTCCGGGAGTGAACCCTCCTAGAACCAGAGACCACTGTGCCCAGGGGGAGGGACACCTGGACACATCCGGGATGCGCTGGGGGACCTGCGGGAGCAGGGCGCAGACTGAAAACAGTGAGATGGACCAGGTGATGCCCCTGCCATCAGGACCTTTGCGGACCGGGCTTCGATGCCTCCTCTGCCTGGCCCTCCCTTCGGGCCCCGTGGTGGCACCTTGGGGACAATCACAGGGAAGAGGCTAGAGCTTCCATGGCTGTTTGGCTGGAATTTTGTGTGGGTCCCATAAAAAGAAAATGGGCTTTATGTCTTTTAAATGTCACTTCCTACAATTGATTTTGTTGTGCTTTACCAGAGTGCCAGCAAGGCTCCAGCTGGCCACTCCTTCCAGAAGCTTCCAGAAGCCTGCCTGACCTCTCTTGGGGACCCAGTCCTTTCCTCTCTCACTGTTGGGATCTCTCTTGGAAGCATCCGCAGCACCCAGGATGGCACGTAAAACACCTGCACAGTTGGGGCCCGTGGGTGTGTGCAAACATTTAAGTGAGCAGGACACGAATGAATTAGCATTGTGAAGGTGGGGGGCCTTGGCCAGACCTCAGGGTGATCATTGGCCCTCAGCCCCTCCTGCAGCCGGTGTGTGGCGGGATCCCTGGGGACCCTGTGACCTTTGGGGTGAAGGCAGTGAGGGAGTTTCCTTCCCTGACCTGCTGCTGGCTGAGTTCAGGGGTGTGAAGTTGAGGGAGAAGCCCCCTCCCACCCCCAGGGCCTCTGGGCTCACGCTGCAGGTGGGCAGGGCCCAGCTCCTGGGGAGGCCCTGGGGGCACAGGCAGCAGAGCCTGCCCCGGGACATGAGCCCAGAGGTGGGTGGAGGTCAGCTGGGGGGCTCCTGCCTCAGCCCGCAGGGCTGCCCCAATTGTGTTCACTGGGGCTTCTGAAAGCAAATCAAGACCTGTGTCCCCCCACCCCGCCCCCATTAACCAAGGTCAGGAGGAGACGGGGAGTCTCATTAAAAGTTGAGACTTCTGTGCTGGCAACAGAAAGTAGGGGACCCAAGAGGAGGGCCCCTGTGCTCTGGAGAGTGACTCAGTGCTGGCCTCCAACAAGGGTGGGGACCTGGGAGGACAGGGGTCCTGGGGAAGAGGAGCAGGGGTCCGCAGGATGGGGCAGGGGTTCTGTGGGGGAGGAGGGGTCAGGGGTTCTGGGAGGAGCAGGGTAGAGGTCAATGGGGGGGAGGGCAGGAGTCCCCAGGAGGAGTCAGCAGTTCCTGGGACGAGGGGTCAGGGGTTCCTGGGAGGAGGGGATTAGAGGTTCCTGGGAAGGAAGAGGCAAGGGTCCCTGGGAGTAGAGGGGCAGGGGTCCCTGGGAGGGAGGAGGGGCAGGGTCCCGGGAGGGAGGCGGGGCAGGGGTCCCAAGAGGGAGGAGGGGCAGGGTCCTGGGAGGGAGGAGGGGCAGGGGTCCTGGGAAGGAGGAGGGGCAGGGTCCCGGGAGGGAGGAGGGGCAGGGGTCCTGGGAGGGTGAAGGGCAGGGGTCCCTGGGAGGGAGGAGGGGCAGGGTCCTGGGAGGGAGGAGGGGCAGGGGTCCCGGGAAGAGGAAGGGCAGGGTCCCGGGAGGGAGGCGGGGCAGGGGTCCCAAGAGGGAGGAGGGGCAGGGTCCTGGGAGGGAGGAGGGGCAGGGGTCCTGGGAAGGAGGAGGGGCACGGTCCCGGGAGGGAGGAGGGGCAGGGGTCCCGGGAAGGAGGAGGGGCAGGGTCCTGGGAGGGAGGAGGGGCAGGGGTCCTGGGAGGGTGAAGGGCAGGGGTCCCTGGGAGGGAGGAGGGGCAGGGTCCTGGGAGGGAGGAGGGGCAGGGGTCCCGGGAAGGAGGAGGGGCAGGGTCCCGGGAGGGAGGCGGGGCAGGGTCCTGGGAGGGAGGAGGGCAGGGTTCCTGGGAAGGAGGAGGGGCAGGGTCCCGGGAGGGTGGAGGGCAGGGGTCCCCAGATGGGGCAGGGGTTCTGTGGGGGAGGAGGGGTCAGGGGTTCCTGGGAGGAGGGGGGTAGAGGTCAATGGGGGTAGGGCAGGGGTCCCTGGGAGGGAGGAGGGGCAGGGGTCCCAAGAGGGAGGAGGGGCAGGGTCCTGGGAGGGAGGAGGGGCAGGGTCCCGGAGGGAGGAGGGGCAGGGGTCCCAAGAGGGAGGAGGGGCAGGGTCCTGGGAGGGAGGAGGGGCAGGGTCCTGGAGGAGGAGGGGCAAGGTGCTGGGAGGGAGGAGGTCAGGGGTCCTGGGAGGGAGGAGCGGCAGGGTCCCAGGAGGGAGGAAGGGCAGGGGTCCCAAGAGGGAGGAGGGGCAGGGTCCTGGGAGGGATGAGGGGCAAGGTGCCGGGAGGGAGGAGGGGCAGGGTCCCAAGAGGGAGGAGGGGCAGGGTCCTGGGAGGGAGGAGGGGCAGGGGTCCCGGGAAGGAGGAGGGGCAGGGGTCCCGGGAGGGAGGAGGGGCAGGGGTCCCGGGAAGGAGGAGGGGCAGGGTCCCGGGAGGGAGGAGGGGCAGGGTCCCAAGAGGGAGGAGGGGCAGGGTCCTGGGAGGGAGGAGGGGCAGGGTCCTGGGAGGGAGGAGGGGCAAGGTGCCGGGAGGGAGGAGGGTCAGGGTCCTGGGAGGGAGGAGCGCAGGGTCCCAGGAGGGAGGAAGGGCAGGGGTCCCAAGAGGGAGGAGGGCAGGGTCCTGGGAGGGATGAGGGGCAAGGTGCCGGGAGGGAGGAGGGGCAGGGTCCCAAGAGGGGAGGAGGGGCAGGGTCCTGGGAGGGAGGAGGGGCAGGGGTCCTGGAAGGAGGAGGGGCAGGGTCCCGGAGGGAGGAGGGGCAGGGGTCCCGGAAGGAGGAGGGGCAGGGTCCTGGGAGGGAGGAGGGGCAGGGGTCCTGGGAGGGTGAAGGGCAGGGGTCCCTGGGAGGGAGGAGGGGCAGGGTCCTGGGAGGGAGTAGGGGCAGGGTTCCTGGGAAGGAGGAGGGGCAGGGTCCCGGGAGGGTGGAGGGCAGGGGTCCCCAGGATGGGGCAGGGGTTCTGTGGGGGAGGAGGGGTCAGGGGTTCCTGGGAGGAGGGGGGTAGAGGTCAATGGGGGAGGGCAGGGGTCCCTGGGAGGGAGGAGGGGCAGGGGTCCCAAGAGGGAGGAGGGGCAGGGTCCTGGAGGGAGGAGGGGCAAGGTGCCGGGAGGGAGGAGGGTCAGGGGTCCTGGGAGGGAGGAGGGGCAGGGTCCCAGGAGGGAGGAGGGGCAGGGGTCCCAAGAGGGAGGAGGGGCAGGGTCCTGGGAGGGAGGAGCAGCAGGGTCCCAGGAGGGAGCCTGCCTTCTGGGTTTGTGATGTTGCTGATGCTCAGCTTCCAGGAGGTCTCTGGTCTCAGGACAGGGTGGCCGTGGAGTGTGGCCATGATGAGCTGATACGTGGCGGACAAGCCTGTACCATTGGTTGCCTGGCGGACTTAGTGTCCTGGGCTGCGGAGCAGACGGTCCCTGGTTACAGCACTGCCCCCGAGGCCACCCAGGCCAGCCTGGCACAGACCACCTCACTGGACTTCCAGAAGGGGTAACCTTTGGTCTGAAATCGCCCTGACTTGGGGCCGAATGTGCCAGAACATGGCAAAGAAGTCAGTCCTGCTATTTGAGAGAAAGTGGTCTAGGCAGGCTGACTGATGTCACTTGCAGCCAATCCTTTTGGCTCCTGCTCTCAGGTCAGCCGTGAGGGCACACGGAGCCTGGGTCCTGTGGGCGTGCCCGCCACGCCCAGTCCCGGGTCTCCGCAGGCAGCCGGCCCCGTGCTGCAGCCCCAGGTTATAGGAGGAGCCGGGGTGACGGTCCAGGGCCCGGGGTTCTCTGAACGAGGGTGCATCCCAGCCTGCAGCTGCCTGAGCCCCACACGGCCCTGGGAACGTCCCAGCTGTCGGAACTCGGGAACACGAGGCCCTGCGTCCCCACTCACGTCTCGGGACAGGCCCTCCCTTTACTGCGTGACTTGCACCCTGATGGGGAACAGACACACCAGCGTCTTCCCAGTTGGGGGAAAGCGAAGGGCTCGTGTGCCCCCAGCACGTCACCCCCTTCGGCGGGCACCGTGCCGTATCACGTGGCGGCCGCCGCCGTGACCGTCCAGCCGTGGACGCAGGTACAGTGACCGTGGGGCTGCGCAGACCGTCAGGAGGGGTGTTGTGAGCACTTTAATGCTTTTCTCGAGGCTTCCGTACAGATGCAAAAAGTCAGCCGTGGGCGCCCTCTGTGATGTTCCGGAAACCTACCAACGCGCGGTTTACCGGAAGGGCTGCGAACAGCCGAGCCGGCAGCCGGGAGTCATGCTGAGCCCACGCACCTGAGCGCACCCACCCCCGGCGGTCCGTGGGGGGGCAGCGCGCCTGCTCGTGCTTCTGGCTGGAACCCCCCAAAGGAACCCCCCTCGGAGGCGCGTTCGTTCACATCAGTACAAGCGGGAGGCCCAGCCCTTGCTGCTCTCCCCTGCGCTCCTCTGCAGGGCTCCCGAGGAGGCTCAGCCCTGCCGACTCTCGTGGGGGAGAGACAGACAGACAGACAGCGGGAAATCCAGAAAGCAGGTGGAGGACCCGGAGCGAACACAGATCCCGGAGCCGGACGCGGGATGAATTCAACGCCAGCTGGCCCTGCACCCGGGGCGTCGCCACCAGAAACCCGCCTGGAAACAGTCACCACGAAGTTGAATTCTCGTGTGCACCCCAACCCCCCTCCGTGGTGCTCACGTATTAGGGGCCCCCAGATGCCGCCCTGCCTCCCGCCAGCGAGCTCGCCCGGCACATCAGAGCTTACTTTGCAGGTGACTCTCGGCCCAGTCACTGGGCGTCCTGGGGTGTCTTCCCCGTGGTGGGCGCCCTCTGTCTCTCCAGAGCTCATCCGCTGGTCTCTCCCGTCACTCACTTATATGGGCTTTGTGACGCGCACTTGGCCTCAGGTCAGTTGCTGGGACAGCGAGCTGTCTTCTGTCTGGCTGCAGATCCCGAGACGTAATTTGGCTCCTGGCACGTAGCTGTTGGCGCACACGTGTCCCTCGGTCCTCCGTCCAGAAATGTGGAGTCTGCTGGCCTCGCTCCCTGCCTCCCTGCCGGATGGCGTTACTAGAGGCCGACAGCTTGGTTTTCTTGAGACGCTGCTCCCGAGGAGCCCCGGGGGGTTGACAGGGAGCCGGAGGGCAAGGAGACAGTGGCACCCAGGTGTCGCCGTCCCCCGAGAGTGTGGGCTGCCTGGGCATCGCGCAGGGTCATGGGCCTGGTGTGAGGAGTGGTGGCCTTTGCGGTATTTTTTGTTTATTTTTTAAAGTTTATTTATTTATTCTGAGAGAGACCGAGAGAGACAGCGTGGGAGGGGCAGAGAGAGAGGGAGAGACAGAATCCCAAGTAGGCTCTGCACCGTCAGCACAGGGCCCGACGTGGGGCTCGATCTCATGATCCCGGAGTCGTGACCTGAGCTGAAATCAAGAGTCCGATGCTTAACCGACTGAGCCACCCGGACGCTCTGCCTTTGCATTTACTTTGATTTGTATTTATTTAGCTTTACTGGATCCTCATGTGCATTTATGTTACAAGCTAACTTTATTATTATTTTATTTTTTATATAATTTGTTGTCGAGTTGGCTAGCATACAGCGTGTACATGGTGCTCTTGGCTTTGGGAGTAGATCCCCGTGGTTCATCGCTTCATACAGCACCCAGCGCTCATCCCAAGAGGTGCCTCCTCAATGCCCCTCCCCCCTTTGCCCTCCCCCCCTCCCCCATCAGCCCTCAGTGTGTTCTCTGCATTTGGTCTCTTGTGTTTTGCTTTCCGTCTCTGTTGGTAACTATTCCCCCTTCCCCTCCCCCATGGTCTTCTGTTCCGTTTCCCAGGATCCACATATGAGTGAAAGTATCTGTCCTTCTCTGGCTGACTTATTTCACTCAGCATAATCATACCCTCCAGTTCCATCCACGTTGCTGCAAATGGCAGGGTTTCATTCTCTCTCGTTGCCAAGTAGTGTTCCGTGGTGTGTACAAACCACATCTTCTTTATCCATTCGTCAGGTGATGGACATCTGGGCTCTTTCCATGAGTTGGCTGTTTCACCTTTGTGTTTTTGTATGTAATGTAGTGTTTATTCTGACCCCAGAGAGGACCTAGTTTGGAAACGGAGCAAAGGGGTGATACAGACCCCCAGGGGGCGAGAGTTCTTCACTAGGGACTGAGAAGGGGATCACGTGGAGAATGAGGGACTGGTGCCATGCTGAGCAAGTGGGCTGCCTCGGGAAGACACGAGACCCGTGGGCGCTGGTGAAGGGAGCCCCCGTCAGCGGGGGTCCCGCGTTCTTCCCTCAGAAAGGCAGGGAAAGCCCTGGACCCGGGTGTTTCCTGCCCTTCCCACTAGTACACAGGGCAGCAGCGATTCAGCGGGGCTCCCGGCTGATGGTCAAGCGGTTAGAACCGGGCCCAGCCCAGTAGTCCCTTCGACGTCCCCTCGGGCCCTGACCAGGGCCTGGAGCAGAGCGCACGTGCATGACCCATTGACTCTGCGGGATGAAGGCCCCTGTGTCAGCCGGGGGAGGGGGGCCGGCTGGCCATGCATCCCCGCGGTGACTCTAGCTGACGAAGCACCAAGCCCCCGGACGGAGGGGCCTGCCTTCCCCGGGGACGGCAGACACTGAGAGCTGTCGACTGGCTCAGGAACCGAACGGAAACTCCACACCTGTGTGTGGACCCCGGCTGTGTACCCGACACAGACCCATGCATCCTGGAATGTTCTAGTTTAAACAGAGGACTTCCTTCTGAGGCTCTTGCTCCCAGGTGGTACCTGGTTTGAACAGCGAACAAGAAAAGGCAAATAGGCACCTCGAGGACCAAAGTTCTTCACTGCAGGAGAGAACGGGCTCCAGCGAGAACCCAGTGCCTTCTCCACCTCTGATCTCCTGTCGGGGGGGTAAGAAGCACCCCAGGAGACTGGCTACACCTGAGAGTGGAATTCTGCAGGACGTCTGTGTCCTTCCCTTCAGGGAATCCATGCAGCACACGTTTGCGTTTAACACGCTGCGAGATAGACACTGGACGCCAGCCAGGACACATGCGATAGGGCACCGTCGAGCTTCGTGTTGTTCCGGCCCCGTTGTTCTTCCCGGAACCACACCCGGGCCTTTCTGAGCCGACACGCCGTCAGCCTGTCATCAGGACACTTGCAAGAGCCCACTGGGCGGCCACGCCTTGGGGGGCCGTGCGTGTGTGCGGTGTGGGTATGTATGGGGTGTGTGTGTGAGGTGTGTGTGTGTGTGTGTGTGCACACGTGCATGTGTGTGGTGCGTGCGTGCGTGTGCATATGTGTGTGTGCACGTGTGGTGTGCGTGTGCATTTGTTTGCAGCCTTTGCTGTCTACTTAGTTGTAGATATATATTTTGTGTATATACACACATGTATTTTTGCACAATCATAGGTAGAAAGTTACTGAAAACCGATATAAAAAACTGTCCCAGAAGACCAGGACAGAAATACGCAACTTTCTGGATGTAAGATGGTTACAAGTATGCCTTTTTTTTTCTCTTTTAAAAAAGCTCCTCACACTGTTTTACACAAGATTCTGTAAGAAGCCTTTTTGTGTGTGCTGACTTTATATATCCTACAGATGTTGTTTAAAAATAAGATTCAGCAGCATCTGTAACAAGATAGCTACACGTACAAATACAGACATAGGTACCTAATCAACTCTGTGTGTGCATATAATTATCTCAAACGTCCGTCCATCTCTTTGTAATGCATCTCATTTAAAAATCATACACGGAGGAGGGCGCCTGGGGGGCTCAGTCGGATCAGCGTCCGACTTTGGCTCAGGTCATGATCTCACAGTCTGTGAGTTCGAGCCCTGCGTTGGTCTCTGTACTAACAGCTCAGAGCCTGGAGCTGCTTCGGATTCTGTGTCTCCCTCTCTCTGCCCCTCCCCTGCTCTCACGCTCTGTCTCTTTCTCAAAATTAAATAAACATTAAAAAAAATTTAAAAAATCATACACATGACAGTAAGAATATACCCGTGTGTTGTTCTCTCCCTGGACGGCCATCCTCACAGCTCCTGTGTGACCCAGGGTCAGGTTTAATATCCGTTTAAGGGACAGAGTGCCCTCTGTTTAAGGGACAGTCAGATTGTCCTCTGTTTAAAGGACAGAGTGTCCTCCTCTTAAGGGACACTCAGAGTGTCCTCCATTTAAGGGACATCAGAGTGCCCTCCATTTAAGGGACAGAGTGTCCTTTCTGAAGAAATCAGCTGAGCTGTTCTGTATGCCCCCAAGTGGTCCACATGTTCAGGACGAAGGGTTCCCACAAGGTCATTTTTCATATTCTCGTGAATAGGCTGGTTTTAAAAAATTCAAGCTGCGTGCGTGTCCGACGTGGAGGTGGGAGCTTTCCTTCGGGTCCTGTGTCCTGCAGTGGCCAGCGCCTTTGCACAGCACGCCTGGCTTCTTGGGGACGCTGGGCAGGAGGCTGGCCCCAGGACGGTATCGGGACGTAAGGCCACCCAGCCCACCACACGCAGAACACGGACACACCGGAGAGGCAGACGCCGCTCAGGCGCACAGGGTGACAGACACGGACGGGGACCCAGCCCGGTTTGGAGCATCACTAAATAGCAGGAGCGGGGACAGGGCTTGAGACGACGAGGGACCGACCAGGAGTGCCTGGGCCACGACCGTGTTCTTGTAAAGCGAGCGGCGGCGGGAGCCCTCACCGGTGCCTCCGTCTGCGCCGAGCCTGCGAGGGCGGGAAGGCCCCAGTGTCCCAGGCCGGGTGCTCGTCGTGGAGGAGACGCAGGGGACGTGGAGGTGCCCGTCCGAGGTTAAAAGCAGACGAGTGTGAGCCTCCCTTGTTTTAACGAGGATGTGGTGGGATCTACGCAGCCATGGTCTCCACACGGTGCACGAAGGCGCCAAGGTCAAGGTCGAGGTCAGCAGGTGCAGTTTTCTTTCTCTTTTTTTTAGCGTGTTGTGAAGTGTTTGTGTGGAGCGTGTGTTATTTGCGTCATCGGAGGCCAGAGCTACGGGGAGGCTTTGGGGAGAACACGTTCTGCCCCAGGAGGACGCCTTAGCTTCCCTTGCTTCTTCCCTGACCTTCCCAAGTGCAGCGTACGGCTCAGGATGACCCAGAGGTCCAGTCTGTGACATGCTGAGTAGACCTTCCCTGCAAACCCGCCCCCGCCCCCCAATCAGATGAGGGGGTCAAGTGAAAACAAGTTGCAGTTTTCAGCTGCAGGGAGGCAGGGGCAGAGACGGTCGGCCAGTGATGGATTCGGCAAAAACTTGCAAAACAAATGCCAGGAACATGGCGGATGTCTACAATACGCAAAGAGCGTTCGCAGGCAAATAAGGTAAAATCCACTTGCACACAAAGGAGGAAAGGACGGGAGGCTCATAGAGGAGCAAGGCGATGGCGGACGAGCGCCAGAGACAGGGCCCTGGGTACTCCCGGCAACCGTGAGGACCAGGCCTCCGCGAGCTGCCGTCCTGGGAAGCTGGGCGGCACTCAGGACGGTCAAAGAATGGCAGCGACGCGGCGCTTTGTTAGGAGAAAGGCCTCTCGCCCCGAACATTCTGGAGTGTTTGTGGTTGGCGGACGTGGTGGCCTGTGGGGCAGGGGGCCCTGTGGCTGCCGGGTCACGTCCACAAAGGCTCACGTCTCCTCTTGGTTCTGGAACCTCCGCCGACAGATGGTGGTAGGGGGCCTGGAAACAGCTGTGTCCCCCACCCCCTCAGGCCCTCCCTCACAGCCGGGAGCCTCAGCTGCGTGATCTGCTGTGTTTGCATCAGCTACCCCCGCCTGGATGGAGGGTCCCAGGACCCCAGCCAGCCACCCTCCCTGGTGAATCAGCAAATGCAGGAAAATACATAAAACAGAGGACTCTCAAAGGGAAGCCACTGTTGGTCAGAAAGTCATCTGGGAAGAAGTGCCTTGGACAGTGCGGTGTGGTCACCAGCAGACAGAGTCCCAGGGTGGGGCGGGGTGCCTGTCCATCCCCGAGTGCTGTCCCCTTACAGGTGCCGTTTTTTGGGCTAAGGCTGTGGTTTCTTAAGGGACCAATGGCAGGCATCCTTGTTCAGGGCGTCCCGACTTTGGGCAGGCATACGGGTCCTTCGTGGCCCCCTATTTGAAGCAGCAAACTGTCCCTCTGACCCCACCCCACTGTCCCACTGGAGCGCAGCTCCCAGGGGCCGGGGTTTTCTGTTCATCAGAGTGGCCTCCAGGCTGCCACAGTCATTGGTCATCGAATGAATGAGTGTGCGGATGTATTTGCCCCCACGGAAGCAAATCTCCAAGCCGTGGTAGCACGAGGTGGGGAGAGAAATCCCAGGAGGCCCCATGGAGGAGGCGGCATCCACAGTGAGCTTGACAGACAAGGGGATTTCAGGGGTGGAAGGAGGAGGACAAGGCGAGGGAATCTGGGGGAGGAGCTGAGAAGGAAGGGTGGTGGGGGGTGGGCAGGACGCCCCCTTTACTGACCTGGCTCAGCGTTGGGAGTGCTGGTGGCCAACGGAGACCCAGCCTTGTGGAAAGGGGCAGTGGATAGTCAGCCAGGCTCGCTGCTGCTCTGGGGACCCCTTGGCCACAGAAGCCCCAAGTCTGGATTTTTTAGGTGATGTGCCTGGATTTTCAGTATAGACTATATGACTTAAGTCTGAGCCGGCCAGCCTCATGGGGGACACAGCAGGCCTGGGGAGCTCCAGGTGCCAGGCTCCTGACCTTCTCAAGGCTTCGCGGAGAGGTGAGGGGACAAAACCCCTGCCTGGAGATGCTCACAGAGGAAGAGCCCACGAGTGCCTCCCCTCCAGCTGTGCTGGGCCGGGCAGTTGGCAGATTATGTGGCCTTGAGTGGGAAAGTGAGTTTTTATTATCAATTTCCTGACCAGAACCACCCGAAAGGGATTTTTTCCTAAATGCTTTATTTTTTTCTAGACCATTATGAATGGAGTTTAGCAAGAACTTACGGCTGCACGGTGGCCAAGCACGTGCCCGGGACCCCATGAGCGCCACCAGCCCCCTCCTTTCTTCTCGTTCCTTGCCTCCGGGCAGCTTTCACGCTCTGAGGTGCTGGTCTGCGAGACCCTCCTTCTGGAATCTTCCCTGGGTGGACTCTGAGCACCCCCCCCCCCACCAGGCGCAGGGACTGTCCTCAGCTTGGTGTCAGGGGCCAAGGTCGGGGTCAGCCCGAGGGGATACGGTCAGGGGTCAGCCCCCGGGGGACACGGGAGGGGTCAGCCCCCGGGGGACACGGTCAGGGGTCAGCCCCCAGGGGACACGTCGTACTGTCTGAACGGCCAGCTTGCTTCCTCACCCCATGGACCACTGGCCTTGTTACAGCACTGAACGTGTGCTGAGTGTGGGCCGACATCAACCCAAGAGGAAGAAGGGGGTGTGTGTCTGTGTGTGTGTGCACACGTGTGTGTTTGCCTGTAACTCAAAGTGGGGCCAGGAGCCTCACTCTTGAACGTACAGGGTCACACGTCCATTTAGGGATCTTCTTTCTGTATTTTTCATCTTTTCTTGGACGGAGCTGGCATCCAGAGGCTCCCCCCGGTGTGGCCCAGGTCCTGCTCACTGTCGCCCTGACCCCGGGCGCCAGAGGCCCTTGTTCCGCAGGCCCGGAGCTCCCCAAAGTCTTACCGAGAAACGTGGGTTTGCCTGATGTCAGTTTCTCTTTATTTTTTTATTTTTTATTTTTTTTTCAACGTTTATTTATTTTTTTGGGACAGAGAGAGACAGAGCATGAATGGGGGAGGGGCAGAGAGAGAGGGAGACACAGAGTTGGAAACAGGCTCCAGGCTCTGAGCCATCAGCCCAGAGCCCGACGCGGGGCTCGAACTCACGGACCGCGAGATCGTGACCTGGCTGAAGTCGGACGCTTAACCGACTGCGCCACCCAGGCGCCCCATGTCAGTTTCTCTTTAAATCTAGTTATGATCCCCCACACTTATTCGTCCGCCCAAATCTCGCTGCGGGAGCCCGCCGGGGCGGAACTCATCCGCACCAACATCATGCCAGTGGCCTGGGTCTTCTGTGGGGCGCCTTGTGTTCAGACTCCCGTTTCCCTCCCTGGAGTAGGGGGGCAGTCACGGCCAGCACAGGGCTGTTGGGGCCACACCCTGAAATCCTCAGGGGTGGGGACCGTGGTCAGGCCCTCCTCACTCCCCGAGCGTCCTGCCTCCCCATAGACGGACCGAGAGGCAGGTCTGGGGACAAGGGGACAGGACAGTAAGGACCGCGGGTTCAGATGAAAGGCAGATACAGACTAAGTGTCCCGCAGGCATTTCTGTACCGCAGGGGAGGGACAGGCACCTGCTGCCGGGGTGCCTGGGACAGAAGCTCCCTCACGGCCTCACTGGGAGCCCGGCCTGCTCACACCTGCTTTCGGGATTCTGGGGTCCTGACCCTGAGAGAATGAACTTCTGGTGTTTTCAGCCACCCGTGTGTAACCACAGGAAAGGCGCTCAGCCCCGGGGAGGCCTCCTGGTCTGTCAGTGGGTCTGCAGGACGTGAGCGGCTCGTCCCAGCCCCCAGCCCACACCGGAGGCTTCCTGCTCTCTCTGAGGGTAGGCAGGGCCCACGTAAATAGACAGAATCCGTCCCAGGTGCCTGTGATGCTGTGATGCCCCCCAGGGGGCCACCTGAGGGCCACCTTCCAGACGCCGTGGGGCCGCCTGCACAGGGCAGAGGGCAGGAGAGGGGCTAGAGAGGGAGAGGGGTCCAGATTCGGGCTGAGCTCTTGGGGCCGGGTGAAGGCCGGTGTCCTCCATAGAGGGAGGGCCGGCAGGGGGCCCCCGGGGGGTGGAGAGCAGGGCCCAGGCGGACACCCGAGGACAGTGTCTCTCCCCGAAGCTCGGGCTGTGCCCAGGGCCAGGGGGTCAGGGCGGCCGGACAGATGGGGTGCCGAGCACAGGTGTGGCCTGGGCCGGGGCTGACGGGCGTGTGGGGTGCTCAGGTGGCATCTCCGGGTCCCTCGGAGGCTGTCTGTCTGCACCCCTTCCCCGGAGGGCTCCATGCTGATGCAGATGCCCAGCTGGGCACTGACTTTCTCCCCACAGCACCGGTCGTGGGTTCGAGGACATGGTGTGCCCGGGAGAGTTTTCAAGACGGAACTGGTGCAGGAGGCATTTTATCATGAGGGGAACTTACCTGGGAGCATGTGCTCACCTTCCGGCCAAGCCCCTGCTGATTCCTGCTGGGAATGCTGGGCCCTCCCGCCTTCTCCTCCGGGACCCCACGCATGGGGCCGAGACCCCCCCCACCCCCCTGCCCACCGCTCTGCCGGCTGTCTGTGCACCGGGACAGCGTGTGAGCCGTGCGTTCTGGCGTGCCCCTCCTCCTTCTCCGACTCCAACCACTGGGCCAGCACTTTCGCTGGGGGTGGCTTCTGATGACTCACCGTGCAGCTCTCTTCCTGTCTCTTCCGTCACCTGTGACGCCCCCCTCCCCCAACCCCAGTGGATCCTGGCGTCTGGGTTCTACTTGATTGCTGCCTCTACTTTTCACTGCCGCTGAGTTTCCTTTCTTCTCATTCGGGACGAGCCCTGGGCCAGGGGTGGGTTCCCCTCGCTCCTTTGCTGAGGGTGACGGCTGGTGGTTCCCCTTCCTGCGGCCTCTGGGATCGCAGCCGGGCGGGCGGACCATGTGTGGAGACGGGCACCACGTGGTCTGCCCTGAGTGTCGGGGTTTTGTTGACTTAAGTGAGTTCTGTCTCCCTGTTGTCCCCACCGTGTGTTTGGGGGCCGCGGCAGATCCGCTGCCCCCTCTCTGGCTCCTCTTTCTGGGACCCCCCCACCGCTCGGCCCCCCAACCCTTCTCTGGTTCTTCACACCAGCTGGATGTGGGTTTTCTACCGAGGATTTTGTCTCCCCATGCGGGGCCGGCTGCTCTCAGGCACAATGCCCTGAAAAAGAGAAAACACACCCACATATGCCTTCTGCCAGTACCACTGCCTCGTCAGTTCCTGTCTGCTTTTGGCAATTTTCCAGTACTTTCCGATAGCTACTTTTTATTTTATTTTATTTTATTTTATTTTATTTTATGTTTAATGTTTATTTATTTTTGAGAGAGAGAGAGAGAGAGAGAGAGAGCAGGGGAGGGGCAGAGAGAGAGGGAGATACAGAATCCAAAGCAGCTCCAGGCTCCCAGCAGCCAGCACAGAGTCCAATGTGGGGCTCGAACCCACAAACTGGGGGATGATGACCTGAGCCAAAGTCGGACGCTTAACTGACTGAACTACCCAGGCAGCCCTTTGGTAGTTCCTTTAACTCTGCCCAGTGGATGCGGGAGGGCGCTCAGCTGTGACAGGCAGCGGGCCCCCAGGACACCCCTTCTGGCCCCGCTCTCGCTGGGTGACCGTGAGGGAGCCCTGCCCTCTGGGTTCCGTCACAAAATCTGACCGGGACTCCTGGCCGGTGCTGCCCCGGGAATGCAGCGCTTGGAACCTGGTGGCATTCCTGGCCTCGGTTTCCCCATCTGTGCAACGCACAGGATGCAGGAGGGGGCTCCGCGTGTGGTGATGCTGGAGTTTATTTCTCTGGTCATGATCCTTTGTCTGGAAGTGTTTGGGGCTGGGCAGCCACTGTATTGGATAAAGGACCCACCTCTGCTCTTGTGGAAACCCCACCAACATGCTGTAACAGGCTTTGATGCTGACGTCATCCTACAAAATCTGCATTTCAGGCTGGTCCCATCCGCTCCAAACTGCTGCCCGTTTCTGCCTTTATTTTCCCTTTACCCCCTGTTTTCATATATCAGGTTTTTGTTCTGATTCAGCATAAATCTTTCAAGGCACCCCCTCCAAAGCAGTTAGTGGCTATAAGTACAGACACCAACGACTTTCTGGGGGAAGAAATAGAAATGCTACTTGCTACGACTCAGGCTGTAGAGAAACTGGAACGTTCCGCAGAGCTAGGTGATGTCAGTTGTCCAGGGAGCCGGGGCAGGCTCACTGCAGAAGCACACAAGTGGCTCCTTCCCGCGGACGCTGTCTCCACGCGGCAATGCGCTTGCAGGGAGGGGCGCGTGGCGGGCTGGCGCTCACGCTGTGCGGGCGGGAAGCATTGCTGAAGGGACAGACCCCACGGACTCGCGACCGCCGGCTGCCGCGGACAGGTGAGCAGCCCCGCACCAAGGTTGAACAGCGCCCGAACTGTAGGCGAGCCGGATGGGAGAGGACGTTCCACGCCTCCGGCTGCAAGGACCCCCACCCCGGCGCAGGACGCACGAGACCTGGAGCAAATCAAGCAGACGATGCAGATGGACAAGCGGGCACAGGGCAGAGCGCTCGCCTCATGCCGGCTCGGCCATGGCCGGACCCCACGACCCGCGAGCCGGCACGTGGCGAATGGGGAGCAGTGGGGAACGTGGAGTGTTGGCGGGAGGCCGCCTCCGGCACCGGTGACCAGCTCGGCGCCTGGGGCACAGCCCGGTGAACCGCGGACCGGAATCACACGTGTGCACGGCCTGCCCCCGATGCCCCTGCTCGGGCGCCCCCCACCCCCACCCTCCTAACCCCCAGAGTGATGGCAGGTGCAGGTGGGGCCCCTGGGATGGGGTTAGAGCCCTTCCAGGGGCCCCACAGAGCTCCCTCACCCCGTCCCCGCCAGGAGGGCGCAGCGAGAAGCCGGTGGCTGTAGACTGCACGCTGGCCCTCGCCAGAAGGCAGCCCTGTGGGCACCTAGATCGTGGGCGGCCAGCCCCAGAACCGTGAGCAGTAGATGTGTGTTGTTTAAACCCCTCCCACCCCCACTGGTGAGGACGTGATGGTAAGCCCTCCCAGACTTAGCCCTGGAACCAGCTGGCAAGGTTCCACACTGAATGTCACTGAGCCAGAATGCATGAGCCAGGATGTTATTTATGGCTTCAGATCATCACCAAGATCAACACACGGCCAGACTCCCTGACCCCTGAAAATACATCCTCAGATGTCCCAACCTCAGAACGGGAAGTGCTGGTGTCACTGTATTTCCAAATTACCACATTGCTGGAATCAAAGAAATAGAGTCTGTTTAGAATGGAATAGAAGTCAGGATAATAAGTTACATAAAACCAACTCAAAAAAAAAATCAAGTGATAAAGAATTTGTTGGGTCACCAAGCTGAAAAGTCTAGGTAGGCATGGGCTGCCTTCAGGAACGGCTGGATCCAGGGGCTCAATGCCATGGACAGCAGCTTTCTTCTTTCTGGTCTATTTGTTCTGCCTCTTTCGGTGAACATTCTCAGGTATTTTTGGCTCTCAGCCAACCTCTCCTTGTCCAGACCCAGCAGAGAAGAGAGCCGTTGTGTCCCAGCAGACCCAGATGGGTCTTGCTGCCTGGCTGTCTCACCAGGAGCACACCACTGGCAGGGGAGAAGTGTGTCCCTAGCCTAGCTGGCAGCCAGAAAAAACAGGGCTTGGATATTGGGAGGCAAACCACAGGGCTCCCCCACCCTGTGAGGGGTGGATTTTGAAAACCCAGGCCCACTCCCCTGGGTCACTCAACCTCTCCACTTGCCCGTATTTACCAGGGCTGCCTAGAGCAGGGGCGCTTCTGTCCCAGGTGGTCACCCCATGCCTGGCCCACCGAACCCTTGGCAGACAGTGACTGTTTGACGGGTGGACTGGCCCGACAAATCGCAGGTCTGAACGGCACATCTCTCTCTCTATTGGAAAGGCCGTGTGGCATCCCAGAGGAAGTGAGCCTGGAATCAGGTCCCCACACTGAAGATGCGCTTCTGGGGTTTTGAGGAGTGTTTGCTGCTCAGAAACCGTGAAACTGGCTCTTGCCTTGTCCTGATTCTGCAGATCTTAGCAGGACATGCTGGCGGGATGTGCTGTCCTTGTCCTTCCCGCGGGGCGGAACGCAGCGCAGATCCACAGACGTGCCTCCTTTGGCCGGACCACCGATGTCCGTCCCCTGAAAGGGCTGGATCCAGGGAAGGAGACTGGCCAACGGGAGCCGGTGCATCAGACCGCTGAGAGCTTCTGTTAAGATGTCGAGGAAGCACTGACAACATCAAAACAAATCTTCTGGGTGTCTAAGAGTCAGGCCGTGATTTTATTATTTATTACTTTAAGCAAATGCAACACAGCTGATAGTTTCAAGGGCCCATTAATTAGCGGGTGGGGGATGTTCTGAGATTCAGCAACAAGGAGTCAGGGTCCTCACATGGTGGTGCCCCTCGTGTGACCTCCCAGAGAAGCCCTGCAGATGAGTGCATGCCCTCCATGGCCAGGAACTGAAGGGCTTGTATGTGGGAGCAGAGCTACAGGCTGGGTGCTGGTGCGTCGACGCTGGGCTGATGACGTACTGTGGGCGGCAAGAAGCCAGAGGGCTGAGTGGTGTTCTCATCTGGTCGGAAGTCCAGCCGTGTCCATTCTGATGAGTTTAGAGATGACAAGGACATTCTGTCAGACAGCCACCTCTGACCGGGTCTCAGCAAGAGAGAAGCAGTTGATGTTCACCAGGCATGCATCAGTCAGCTACGGCTGCATAACAAACCACCCACAAAACTGTTCATTTCTCACAAGCTTAGAGATAGGCCAGGGGGGTCTGCTGGTCTGATCTAGGCTGGGCTGACCTGGAAGGGCTTGACCGTGCTTCTGAGGTCGGCGGGCAGTCGCATGAGGGCAGGCTGGTTTGGGCTGGCCGTCCTGTGTCCTCGTCCTCAGCAGGCCAGCCTGGATTGCTGCGAGTCGTCCCAGCACATCCTTGTGGTGGTCACAGAAAAGCAAGCGAGAATGGGAGGACTGCTGAGGCCAGGCCCACCCTGGTCTGCTGTAGGGGCCGGGAGACAGACTCCACTTCTTGACGAGGGGAGCTGAATCGCCCTATTGTGTGTGTCGGGGGGCTGGGGCCACTGTTTCCTTTGGTCCCCAGGCCTCCTCGTAGGCCGGGCACACGGCTGCTGGATTTCTGCATCGTGTGCTGTTGGATTGCCCACCGTTTGGGAGGTGGACACAATCTGACCTCTCGGTTCTCCAGCTACTGAAGGGGAGGCAGCGAGAGTGTCAGCCACCTGCCCGAGGTCACGCGGGCAGTAACAGGGAACCAGGGCTGGTCCCACACCCCTGAGGCCACAGCTGGTCCAGGTGGCAGGAACTCTTTCACTTTCCTCCTTCTCGGGGGCCATTGCAGAGTTAGTTTCTTTTCATCGGAGTTGTGTCGGTGACCAGGTTGATCTGGCTTCTGGAAAGGGTTTGCTGAATGACTTCAGGTGCTGCTCTGAGCTCTGGTGCCGGCCAGGGCTGCCCAAGCGGATGTAATGTTTTGATTTCATCGCTCTGTGTCAGGATTGGAGCCCTGAGCTGTGGGGTGTAAGTACTTGTCACATATTTTTATGGAATCCCGGTTTTATCGGAAAAGAGATTTGGACTCAGTGGCAACTGTAGGTCATATGGTGAGACCCAGGTCTGGGTGTGAGGCTCCGTCCCAGGTCCCATACACAGATGAGAGATGCTCATCTCTCCTCCAGCTGGGCTCCAGGGTGAACAAAATGGAGACTCTGGGGGGGAGGGGAAGGGAGGGTCAGGGGAGGGTCGGGGAGGGGAGGGTGAGGAGGAGGGTGTGGGGAACGGGTGGGGAGGGTGGGGGAAGAGGTGGGGAGGGAGTGGGGAGGGGAGGTTGAGAAGGAGGGTAGAGGGTGGGGGGGAGGGTGAGGAGGAGGGCAGAGGGTGGGGGAAGAGGTGGAGGGTGGGGGAGGAGTGGGGAAGGGAGGTTGAGAAGGCGGATAGAGGGTGGGGGGAGGGTGAGGAGGAGGGCAGAGGGTGGGGGAAGAGGTGGAGGGTGGGGGAAGGGAGGGTGAGGAGGAGGGTGTGAGGAAGGGGTGGGGAGGGGAGGTTGAGAAGGAGGGCAGAGGGTGGGGGAAGAAGTGGGGAGGGTGGGGGAGGGGAGAGTGAGGAGGAGGGTGTGGGGAAGGGGTGGGGAGGGTGGGGGAAGGGAGGGTGAGGAGGAGGGTGTGGGGAAGGGGTGGGGAGGAGAGGTTGAGAAGGAGGGTAGAGGGTGGGGGAAGGGGTGGGGATGGTGGAGGAGGTGGGGGGAGGAGTGGGGAAGGGAGGTTGAGAAAGAGGGTGGAGGGTGGGGTAAGAGATGGGGAGGGTGGGGGAGGGGAGGGTGAGGAGGAGGGTGTGGGGAAGGGGTGGGGAGGGTGGGGGAGGGGAGGGTGAGGAGGAGGGTATGGGGAAGGGGCAGGGGAGGAGAGGTTGAGAAGGAGGGTAGAGGGTGGGGAAGGGGTGGGGATGGTGGGGGAGGTGGGGGGAGGAGGGGCAGCCCCTCAAGCGTCCCTGGCCCCGTGTCCCTCATCTCTCTTCTCACTGAGGACAGCCGCGTCACCCCGCGTGTCACTTTCCCCCGTCTGGAGTGTGCCCCCCGCGCTGTCTCAGACCCTCACACACATCAGCTGCTCCGTGTTTGACGTCACCTGCTTTGGACTCTGCCAGTCGCCGTTGGCTGTCCAGGCCGGTTTCAGTGTTTCGCCCTGTCCACACTTCGTACTCTTCCTGCGCCCCAGGCTGTTGTATTTATTCACTTGTCAGTTGAGCCCGGCGTGGGGGTGGGGCGGCTTGGAGGCTGTGCCGGACCCCAGGGGGAGGAGGGGGGACCTTGGCCCTGGGGGAAGAACACGGGACTTTGGAATGACTGGTTGAGGTGCTGGCCGTCGTTCAGTGCACCCCAAGGTGAGAAAACAGTAAAACAGGGGCGCCTGGAGGGGGCTCAGTCGGCTAAGCGTCCGACTCTTGATTTTGGCTCAGGTCACGATCCCCGAGTCGTGGGTTTGAGCCCTGCATGGAGCTCTGCGCTGACAGTGCAGGACCTGCTTGGGATTCTCTCCCTCCCTCTCACTCTGCCCCTCCCCGGCTTGTGCTGTCTCTCTCAAAAATAAATAAATACATGTTTAAAATCAGTAAAATAAACATGTTCTGCCTGACTCACAGGCACAGGGAAGGCAGGAGGCAGCAGGGACTGGGTGCTGGTTCTGAACCCGGCCTGCGTCTCTGGCGGAGGGGACCCTTCCGCTCCCTACGGGACCATCTGTTAATTCAGTGACGTCCTCTTTGGCCTGGTGCAGGGCTGCCGTGTCAGACCCCGGGCCCCAGGACCTCGGAGGAGCTCTGTGTCTGACCCGCCCCGTGGGCACTCGTGGGCCCCACTGGCGGGAAGGGCCCGTGGCCCACAGAGCGCGCTCCCACTGGCCCTCCCCACCCTGCGCTGTGCAAACTGGCCCCCTCACAGCCATCTGCTGGCTCATTTCTGTTAGCACGGGACCGCTGCCTCTGGCCTTGTGCTCCGTGAGCCGATGTGTAAATACGAGCTTAAGGTCGTTGCCGTTTTTAGTGGTGAGGACAGAGGAGGCACTCGGGGCTCACTGACGGGCGCAGAGTCAACCCAGCGGCGTGGCTCCCCGACCACGGCTTTCCTTTAGACAACGGGTCCGGCCTCACTTCAGACAGAGATCGCTTGATTCATTGCTCCCGCCTTCCGAGCTCCACGGGGCCTGCTGGTTCCCGTTGGGGGCAGGAGATCTGTGCTCCTTGCCGGCCCAGCAGTCCCGGCCGTGACCCCCCCCAGTGCTGGGGTTGCAGCCGTGATGGCGGGGGCGGGGCGGGGGGGACCCTGGTGTTCATGAGTCGCAGACGTCAGGACTATGTTTCCTTTCCGTTTTCCTCTCTCTTGTGAAAAACAAGGCAATAGGCCCGGAAGCCCCTCATCACCGTTCAGTCTCGGCCCCCTTGCAGCTGGCCTCTTAGCCCAGTTGGGCAGGAACGCCCTGATCAGTGCCCCTCAGCTCCTCTGCCTGCCGGGGCTCTGCCGTCCCCTCAAGGAAGTGACCTGCCCAGTAGAGCTTCAGTGTCCTGACCCCTTCATCTTGTGCGGCTCCCTGAGCCCTTGCCATCTGCTGGACGGGTCACCGCCTGATTGGTGATTCACTGAATGACGCTAACGGGATCTTTAACATGCGTTCAATTGGATTTTGTTTTCCCAAAACTCTGTCTCTTCTGTTACAGCTCAAACAGTAGCTGATGCCCAGGTGCCAGCAGAATGCCACAGGATCGCGACACAGTGAGCTTTGTTTCTGCGAACCAACTTTTCTCTTTGGGATGGCGCACAGACCACGCCCCCTGGAGGCCTTCCTCCCTGACCCCGGCCGTGGGCTTCTCCAGAGAAGACAGGGATCTCAGTCCCCAGAATTTACGCCCACGACATCAAGGGTCCTCCCAGCAGAGTGCTGGACATCCAGTCCTGGAGAAATCAGAGAAGGGCTCCTGGTCCGTGAGACCGGATGTTGAGGGGCGGGACAAGGGCGGTCCCCACACACAGCTTATCAGGGTAAGAAAAACCCACAGTCCTGGGTTCGAGCTGGAAGCCTCAGACACCAGCACGGCCTCAGAAACCCGCCTTCTGGAACCCTGTGGTTGTGGGCTTGGACGAGGGTGTGCAACTCGGCACGTGTCCGGGGAGGGGAGCCCCGGAGCTGACTGAGCCCCGAGCCCCGACCACAGGAGATACAGGGCAGAGGATGGGGGAGGTGGCCGCCAACCAGGCAGAGTCGGGCTGAATCTGTAGGGCAGAAGGCCCCACTGTCTTCACCACGTGCTTGAGGGCGGAAGGAGGGAGGCCGTGGCCTTGGTGCTGACCCCTGGTCCCTTCCAGCTCCCTGTGCCGCAGTCTGACCCGGGGAGGCCGGCATTGGGTCCATGTCGGATCTCTGAACCCCCGGGCCCATGTGCCTGGTGGACAGGAAGCACCTGGGAATCCGTCCCTCGGGGCAGCTCCTGTCAGTGACCACTGGGCAGGGGCACATCACATGCCGTTTCCAGAGCCGGGCCAGGGGTTTATGGAGCTGCCTTTCCAAACACATCACGTGGTCTCTTCATGCGTGGCTGTGGCAGATAAGTCAGGGACACAGGACGTCTGTCCTTGCCTCTGGGCTAGCATGGGGCAGGTGTTAAGGGACAGGAGGGTTAAGGGACGGGTGTCCTCCGGGGGCAGATGCCTGATGCCCCAGCTGGGCCGTCCTTGGTCCCCAGGTGGAGCGTGCTGGGAGCTGAGGGCCCGACCAGTTACCTCCCCCAGACCCTGGTGCCAGGAAGGTCCCAGCCCTTATGTCTGGTGTGGGGGATTCCAGAAACTCCCAGACGTTGGGCTGGTCGAGCCACATTGGCAGCTGGACCAGAACATCATGGCCTCTTCTTGGGCCAAGTGACCGTGTCAGATGCCTGGTCCACCAGATGCGCTTTATCTGAAGATGCTGGGATCACGTGCGTGGACACTCTGACCCAGGACGGGCTGTGCTGGCCCACGGTGGGTCACAGGAAGCCCAGGCAGGCAGGTCCAAGGAGCTACTGATGCGAGAGTTTTGGCTGAGGAGGGCACATCGCACAGCCTCAGTCTCCACCATGGAGACATCTTCTCTCTGTTCTGTGGTGTGGGCCGTCAGCCCAGGTCTGCAGCCAAGAGCAGGGGTCGTGGCGGGGCGGGGCGGGGGTCACCATGTGGTGGGGCAGGGGTTGTGGTGCGGCAGGGCACCGGTCACCGTGTGGCGGGGTAGGGGAGTGAGGGAAGTGCATTTAGAAGCAGGGCTCGCCAAGGGAACATTCTACAGAGAACACGACTCATGAGAACCGTCCCAAAGCCAGGGTTGAAACCACAGACATGTATTTAAAAATATACATTCATTTTACCTTTAGTGCTTATGCTGACAAACGTTACAGCCGGCAGGGAGGGTAGGACACAGACAGAAATAAAACGCACTTTGTCCAGCTGGCTGTGTTTTTGTCCCTGAAAGCTACTTTGCTGACGGGGTCCTGAGACCCCTCCCCGCTGAGAAACAAGTCTGTGATTCCTCCAGTTCCGCTGTTCCGCGTGTCCCCCATCTGGGGCCCGGTGTCGGTGCTCAGAGGATGTCTCACGGGTGGAAAGAGACTCGTCAGGGGCTCCTCGGCCCTTGGACAGAATGAGGCTGCCATTCGGCCGTCCCAGGAGGCCGTGCGTGCGGCCTCTCCCGTGAGGGTCAGAAGACAGCCAACCCAACGGCGCCCAGAGGCCAAGTGGAGACCCGCCCGAGGGGCCCTGCCGCCCTGCCTGCCCGTCTCCAGTGCGAGGAGGACGCCCTCGGCCCGAGAAGCGTCTCAGCCTCCTGCTTCGGATCGTAGAGCCGGGAGGGTGAGGTGGTCAGGGCAGCACCTGTCCCTGCTCGGCTCGCCCCTGGTGCTGTGTGCGAAATATGTGTAAAGGTGCCCTCCCATACGACTCGGCAGTTCCAGCCGCGGTGTCCGCCTGGGGACATGAGAACAAGATGCCCAGACTGGCCGTCTTCACAGTAGCCTCTCACCGGAAACAGCTCGGATGTCTGTTAGCGGGCTCGGAGTGGACTGATGGATGGGGCACGTCCGCACGACCGAATACCGCCCAGCAGGGAGAAGGGACGCCCCACAACAGGGACAGCCCTGGCAGCGGCATGCGAGGAGCTGGCGGGAACTGCCTGTGACTCCAAGAACGCGCACCTGCAGGGGGCAGTGGGAATTAGAGCGACAGAGCGCGCCAGGGTTGTCTGGGGCCCATTCGCACAGCTGTGTGCTATGGGACGTTAGTGTAAAGGACACGTTTTCTGAGCCCTGCCCTGCGGTGCTCCACACAGAGATGCGGGGTGGCTGCCGCAGACCGTGGATGCCCCCTGAGCCCACCTGCATGTGCAGGGGGAGGTCTGCCGGCTCGTGGGCCCGCGTTGTCCCTGCTGCCCGGCCTCAGCTCTGGTTTGGAGGTGCTCAGCGTGACGCTCCCTGTCCCCTGCCCGCAGCCATGGGCGGATGATGCCAAGATGGGCGAATCCCAGTGGCTCCGGGAAGGTCCCGCACCCCCACCCCCACTTAGGCCACTCTTTTCCCTCCTGCTTGCTGGGACCAGGGAGTCCCTGATTAGGCAGCCCCACCCACATCTGCTGACGTAGTTTGAAATAAGGCTCATGGCAGAAAGGGGCTTATTTAAAAAAAGGTGCATATTGGGGTGCCTGGGTGGCTCAGGCGGTTGAGTGTCCGACTTTGGCTCAGGTCACAATCTCACGGTTCGTGGGTTCGAGCCCCACGTCGGGCTCTGTGCTGACAGCTCAGAGCCTGGAGCCTGCCTCGGATTCTGTGTCTCCTTCTCTCTGCCCCTTCCCCGCTTGTGTTCCCTCTCTCTCAAAAATAGACATTAAAAAAAAGTGCATATCTTTTATTTCAGTTTATATTCAAAACAAATGTTTATGATTTGTAATGTTTTAGGGCATTAAAAACCACTGGGCTTTTCCACTGGATGGAACATGATCTCAACACCACCCTCCCACGTTTGCTGCATGGCAAGTCACGTCCCAAAGTGTCAGACCTGTGAAGGTTCACGACGCATGCTTCTCGTCTGGAGGGTTCCCTGGCGGCCTGTGACGCCGCCCTGGACACAGCAACCCGCCGCGGGCTACTCGGGGGCAGGGGGACAGTCCCGGGCCCGTGCTGGGGTCTTGATTTCCTGTCTTCTTTCTTTGTCCTCACGAAGTTTGGGTTTCAGCTGCTACGGTAATTGTACAGCACACAGCCCCTGGCGGCCTCTGACTCCTCTGGGGACAGGCCTGCGCTCTGTCGGTGTAGCTGGGTCGGCCACCGGCAAAGCGGGAATCTGCCGCCATGGGCAGGCGGTGTGTCCTTGGTCCGTCTGGGACCCAACTGGGCCGCCCGGAACACCCGCTTCCCAGCACGCAGGACGGTCCCACCAGAAAATGTCATAATCTATTTTTGACAGAGGGAGAGAGAGTGAGTGAGCAGGGGAGGGGCAGAGAGAGGGAGACACAGAATCCAAAGCAGGCTCCAGGCTCCGAGCTGTGAGCACAGAGCCCGACGCGGGGTTCGAACTCACGAATTGTGAGATCATGACCTGGGCCGAAGTTGGACGCTAAACCGATTGAGCCATCCAGGTGCCCCTGTCTTCATCTTTTAAAAGTGTTTTCTCTGTGAAACCTTTCCAGGAGAAGAAAAGAGGCCACCGTTCTCTGAGATCTCTCTCCTTCAGTTTGCCTTTTGAAGCTCATGACAGAGCCTCATTACCTGTGTCTCAGTTCCAGATTTTTCTGACCCAAAGTCTGGAGGATGCGGCGTTTGCCTCTGAGAGCAGAGGGCGCGTGCGGTGTGCTTGCTGGGTTTTCTCTGAGACTGCTGATTTCTGTCTGTCGTTCTGTATTTCTTTGAACTTCAAAAAACACTCAAACTGTGAAGCTGGTAAAAGCTGAGAACAAAATGTTTTAGGAAGAGTTAAAAACCAGGAGAAAATAAATAAAATATTCAACAATTTCCTGAATGAAAAATTACTATCAAACTACTCATAATCAGAAACATGGAAAAATAAGACGCTGCATCACAAAACATCCCGCACTCGGGGATTAAAACAAGAAAGGCTATTGCCCGTTTGTGAGTCGGTTTGGAAGGTGTGAGCGTCTTCGGGACGTGGCTCTGGGCCGTCAGCGCGACAGGACCCTGCCCTAGGCCTGCACTACCTTCTCAGATCTGCAGCTCCTTTGCCAAGGGCGGAAGGACAGCGCGCGAGAGACGGGCCCAGCCGCTCGGAAAGTTCACTAGCCAGGCTGGCTCACAAGGTCAAGCCCTCCGTCGAAGGGGCAGGGGTGGGCGAGCCATCTCTGGGGCAGGGACCACGGCCACCATGCAGCACAGGGCGTGTGTGCAGGGCGTGGTGAGCGTCAGAAAAGCAAGACAGCTTGTGGGCAGAGCTCTTTGACAGACCAGACCACAATGCCACGGTCACACCTGAAAACGAACAGTCACCTGTGGTAGCATTTCAACCTCAACTCCAGTTGACTGACCTTTCCATCCAGTCTCAGGAATGTCCATTCACCCGGGTTTCTTTCTTTCTTTCTTTTTTAAACTTTTAAAAAATGTTTATTTGGGGCGCCTGGGTGGCGCAGTCGGTTAAGCGTCCGACTTCAGCCAGGTCACGATCTCGCGGTCTGTGAGTTCGAGCCCCGCGTCGGGCTCTGGGCTGATGGCTCAGAGCCTGGAGCCTGTTTCCGATTCTGTGACTCCCTCTCTCTCTGCCACTCCCCCGTTCATGCTCTGTCTCTCTCTGTCCCAAAAATAAATAAACGTTGAAAAAAAAAATTAAAAAAAAATGTTTATTTATTTTTGGGAGAGAGAGAGAGAGAGAGAGAGCAGTGGAGGGGCAGAGAGAGGGAGACACAGAATCAGAAACAGGCTCCAGGCTCCGAGCTGTCAGCACGGAGACTGACAGGGGGGCTCGAACTCATGAACCCCGAGATCACGACCTGAGTCAGCGGGCTCTACAGCCCACCATTTACTAGTTTCTCTTTTAGGAGGAGAAACGTCTCCTTCTCAGTGGTTTGGTTTCCTTGGGGTGGTTGGCGTTCCAAAGGCCTGGAAAAGCTCCTTTCTTGCCACGGATTTACCGACTTGCCACGATACTGGCGCTCCCCTCGCTCCCTCTGACGGCGAAGTTGTGGATGTGGCGTGCTCCCGGGCTGCACCCTCTGGTGTCCCAGCTGGGCTGGCTTCCCGTCCTGTCCCTGAGCTGCCTGCTACTGCGGTGACAGGACATGTCCAGGACCCTCCTGCAGGTTTCTGGCCACAGACCCCAGACCTCTGTCATTTCTGCACAACTCCGGTTCTTCCGAGTGAGAAACTTGGAGGCCACAGTCCGGGCGTGGAGCCCGTGCTCCTCGGTGGCCGCTGTTCTGAGCCTTGCCGGTGGGCAGAGCGGGCACCTGTTTTCCCCGTGACCCGAGCACATAGTGAGTTCATGGCGAAGTTTCCAACTCAGATCAAGGTCACAGGCTTTTCTCAGCCTCGTTGGTCTTCATCGTGGCTCCTTTTGTCGCGCTGAGAATCCCAGTTCCCAACATTTAACCGATCTGCTCTGTATTAACGCAGTGAGCCTCAGTTTAAGGAGGCTGTGCCCCAAAGGTCTGTTCTCACTCTTTAGGTCGGTCCGCTGGGGACATAAGCCAGATTCCCACCTCCTAACGGGGTGGGTGGGGGGGTGGTCATACCGGCAACACCACACACTGTTAGGTTCATTTGCTTAATGACTCCTTTTCACGGGTATTTACCTAAACACCAGCCTCGCTCCTGACCTTTGACCTTCGGTTCAGTGCAGATCCGGTCTGGGAAGCATCTGCCTCATGTGCTATGTGTGTTTCCTTGAGCTGAAGCACCGAGGTGGATGCCTGAGTTGCTCAGAAGGCAGGGAGTCTCCGTGCCCCTCCCTCCCCTCCCTTCCTCCCCCTGCTTGCAGCATCACCCCCTCCCCTCCCCTCCGCCCTCTGTTTGCAGCATTACCCCTCCCCCTCTTCCCCCTGTTTGTAACATCACCCCTCCCCTCCTCCCCCTGCTTGCAGCATCACCCTTCCCCTTCTGTGTCTGCAGCATCCCCTTAAGCCAGTAGCCCCAGCTGTGATTAGCAGGGGCCAGGAGCTCATCAATGGCCCGATGACCCCTGATGGTACGGGAGGCCCACGTCACGTCGGGGTGTCCCTCCACCCTGCCCTGCCCCTCTCAGACCTTGTCTGTGCCCCAGCAGACCTCTCCTGCCGTTCTGGCTCCCAGAGGGGCTCCTGCCAGTGCCCGGTGGGCTTCTAGGTCCAGCTATGGGGCTTTGGGGCTTTTCTTTTGCGTTTAGTACCCAGTTCACTGCACTGTAGACTGCACCATTAGGGGACTCTGCAGCTTTCTGCCTGCACACTACTCTGCACAATGATGGGTGTTCAGGGTCGTTTCTGTAGACACTTGCTGTGGGGTCTCTGCTATAACCAGCTTTCCCTGTGCAGGTGGGGCTACGTGGTGCCATAATTGCTCCTACAAGCGTGTTCTAGAAGCTTCTAGAAGTGTGTTCCAGAAGCCTCAAAGCCTAGAAGACCCAGAGGAGTGAGGCTGTACTGGGGCTGAGCAGTCGCCCTGCATGGGGATGTCCTCGAGCGAGACAGGAGTGGAGGCTACACAGTGCTGTGAACGCACCAAATTGTTCGCTGGGAAATGGTTAACTTTTGTTATGTGAATTACACCTCAACAAAAGAAATGGAAAAAAATGTATAAAACTTTTTCGTGAGTGAGACAGCACCCCTACCACCTAACCTGACGAAGATCAGGACCCATGTAGAGACAGAGGAACAGAGGAAACAGCAAAAGGCCAGGAAGGTGCAGGTACACACAGAGCAGTTGAACTGCCTCAGTTTCCCCAGCTTAACTAATAAATCCAGACTTGGCAATCAGGAGTTCACTGCGCCACATTTCTGTGAGGGAGGGCTCAGAGGGGGTGACAGCGGACTCGACGGGTCATCACCCGAGTCCTGGGTCATGCTGCGGGCAAGCCGGGTTCTCTCCTCCTCCCTCGGGCACACAGCTTCCCACAGCCCTGGACCCCTCGTCCGGCCTTTTTAGATGGGCTGCTCAGACCCTCCCTCTCTGGGGTCAGTCCTGCTCTCCCAGGCTCACACTGTTGTGGAGGGAGGTGTGTTTCCACGTGGGCCACCACTACTGATCTGGCCAGCCTGTCTGTCCACCTTGTCAACTGAGATCTCCGTGGGCCATTCCCTGGAAACTGCCACCCGGGTCCGCTTTGTCTTCCACCCTCTGTCGGGAACTTGAACTTTCCCCAAAGCCCAGTCCCTTACTAATGTTTTTTGCCTCCTTACGTATTGTCTTCTGGTTTCTCCAATTTCTTTTACCAGGTATGGAGGATAGTTTAATAGGGCTGGAGGCCAAGGGTGTGCAAACTATTAATGACCAGTCTGCTCCTCATGGCAGTGAACAGAGAGAGTCCAGCTTTGGCGATGGGGGTTTCTGGGGTGGTTTCAGGGTAAAGAGTAACACCGTCCAGCCTGTCAGGGTGCAGAAGATAGAGGGGATTTAGACACAGGTCAAGACACCTTCTAAATGAGCCATCCATTCCCATGTATGCTCTGGAACTATGAGGCAAGTTCTTTCACCATTCTGATTATCCATCTACCCACCTATTCTTCTGCCCAGCCATGTATCTATTCATCTGTCCATTCACCCATCCATACTTCGACTTGCCACCCATCTATTTATCCATTCACTCGTGTATCCATTCATCTGTTCATCCATCTTGTCATCCATCCACCCATCTATCCACCCATCTACCCACATGTCCATCCATCCATCCGTCCATCCATCCATCCATCCATCCACTCATCCATCCACCAATCCAACCATCCATCCACCTCTCTATCCAACAAACATAAATATTCATTTATGTGCCTTTTTGGTAATAAGTAGCTGACTTTCTTGGTTAAGTGCTGGTTAATCCAGTGTGGACTATTGATTGGACATGCTTACTATGGATAATTCTCCCAAATGGGAAGATCCTGGAAGATTCTTAGAGGGGAACTCACCTTAGTAGTTTGGCCAACCATATAGAAATATGTGCGAATGGAAGAAAACTAATGTTTGGGAAAATCATAATCCCCCTTGCTGAATGGGAGTGCAGGCATAGAATTAATGTGCAGACCAGGTGGAAATACAATTTCCACGGTAGAAGACGGTTTTTCCTGGAGGAGGCGGTGGCTTCCACTCTGTCACCACTGTGCTTCTAATCGCTGCAGAAGTTCTGGGCAATTAGTGCTCGTGGGGCTGACCTCGGGCAGCTCACGAGCCTGGGGCCCCACTCACCCAGCTCTGGGACTGAACCTCCTGTGAGCACGGTCTACGCCGGATTCCGGTTCCAAGCCCAGCTGGTAAGTGTGGTGTCTCTTTTTTGAGGAGCAGAGGGTCTCTTCATGGGTAGAGACAGTCTCTTTAAGAAATCTTCCATTATTTCTGATAAATAGCGGCTGAGAGATGCCTTATGCGCACTTTTCCATTCTGAGAATAAGCTCCTGGCCTTTTCACCCTGTGAGTCATGAATAGAAACGTGCTGGAATCTAGAGTAGGCAAAATGAAGCACACAGAAATAAGAAGTAAAAGAATTAAAAAAAAAACAACAAGATACGGGCAGTCTTGAACTTCCAAATTTATATACAGTTTTTCGTTTTTTATTACTTGCTGCAGGAAACTGAGGGGCACATAAAAATCTATGGAAGCTGGAAAGATTTCTTATTACCAGCCCTGCGTCAATCTGGACACTTTTTTTTAAGCTGCCATAAACTGACAAATAAATGAGACGGATCACCTCGTAATATACACCTAGCGGGAGAGCCGAGCGGGGAGCAAAATGAAAACCCAAAGGGCTCTCCCAACAAGTGTGGGCTCAGCTGCAAAGGGCTGGGCTCTGGGGCCTCCGGCTCTGCTGGGGCTGGGACCTGAGGCCTCGAGGTCTCCTCCTGCCGGGTCACACTTGTGCGAGGGGCACCTGGGGGGACTGCTGCAGGGAGCCCGCGTTCTGGCTGTGCAGAGGACTGGAGGATGAGACCCCGCCAAAAATCGTTGAAGCGTCAGGCACAACATGGTCGGCCTGGCATTGCCTCTCTGCTGAGAAGATGCTTTTGCCCCTGGGTTGGCCATTTCCCTGGGTCCTGTGGGGACCCCAGCCGTCTCAGACACCCTGCTGCATCCTCTGTGGGCCTGCACTGCGCACATCCCGAGCACCTGGCCCTCGTGGGTCCTCCTGGCTGTGCCCACGGGGTCACTGCCCTGGTCACGGGTCTGTTAGCAGGACCGGGCAGAGCAGAGGACCCCCGGGGGAGATAGTCCCTCTTCCCCACCTCGGGTCCCTGGCCTTTGAGACTGGAGAATGACGCAGTGGGGGGCAGCCAGGGACCGGGTCTCTGTGTGACGTGGCAGCGGTGGGACGGCGAATTATCTGCCCCTGTGATCTTTGCTGGAGACATCTTTCCAGTTATTATGGTTTCCTCGCTCGTCATCTGGCCTCGCCTGCCACTGGCGTCCCGCACGGCTTTTGTGGGCTCGGATTCTCCCCAGCTTCTCTGTGATGCCTGCGCAGTTGGTCACGGTTGGTGAAGCTGTTCTCCTTCCGAGAGTGAAGATGTTTGTCCTGAGTTTTCTTCTAGCATGTTTACGCTTTCCATTTGACATTTATTATTATTATTTAAAAAATTTATTTAATGTTTATTTTTGAGAGAGACAGAGACAGGATGCGAGTGGGTTAGGCACAGAGAGAGAGGGAGACACAGAATCTGAAGCAGCTCCAGGCTCCGGGCTGTCAGTACAGAGCCCGACGCGGGGCTCTAACTCGTGAGCTGTGAGATCATGACCTGAGCCAAAGTCAGACGCTCAACCGACTGAGCCACCCAGGCACCCCAACTTTCCATTTGACATTTAAACCTTGGTGCTTTTGGATTTTTCTTCTTCCTGTAAGGTGTGAGGGGTGGATTCCACCCAATTTATTATCCCAAGTGACGAGCTGGGTTTCTGGGCACCTGTGTTGAAATAAAGTCTGGTTTTCCCTTTGCTGTTCACTAAATCACTGAGGGGGTGAGCACTTCCCCCTGATGACATCTGGAGATGTTTTTGGTGGTCACCACAAGGCAGGGGCACTCCCAGCGCCCCCCTGCTCTCAATGCCAGGGTCCAGTTCTGGGAGGATCATTTCTGCCCGCGTGAAAATCAGGACCCACCCTTGCTCCGAGAATTCTCGGATGCAAAACATTTATAGCAACAAAGAAAGATGACGTCGCTTTGATACCTGACTTGCATTCTGGTTAAGAGAATTTCCTTTTTTAAAAAATTATTTGATTTAATTTTTTGAGACAGGGAGAGACAAAGAGAGCACGTGCACACAAGGCGGGAGGGGCAGAGGGAGAGAAGGAGAGAGGACCCCAAGCATGCTCCGTTGCCAACACAGAGCCGGACTCTGGTCCCCGTCGGGCGGGGAGGGGTCTGCTTCTCACCCCCGCCCCCCCCCCCCCTTTCCGTACACTGTTTTTTGCAAATGTCTGTTTCTCTGTTTTCCAGACCCAGACGAGCCTGGCTTTTCTAGCTGTGAGTTTTGAGCCGCAACATCACCACCTCTCTTCCGTGCTGAGCCGGGAGGCCCAGTGTCACTGTGGTCCTGTCCCCAAACTCTGGTGCAAACAGCAAGTGTTCATGGCTGCTCACCCGGGTGGGGCTCCTCCCGCATTGGCCCTCCGGGTCTGATCAGCTGCACATCAGACCTTCCACTCCGTGCTGCTGCTGGCCGGAGCAAGCCCCCTGCCCGGCACCCCAGGCTGGAACCAGACTCTCCTCTGGGGCCCGAGCTGCAAAGCCACCCACAGACGCTGGCCGACAGGAGGGGTGGGCAGGCACCAGGCTGGGCCCCAGGAGGCAGGGGGCACGCCGGGTGGACGGTCTGGGGACAGGGCCCATGTTAGTCCTGGCCTCGCTGGATGACACCCACCTCGCACCAGTGACCCACCTGGGGCACCAGGTGAGTCCGTACCCGGTGGCATTGTCCCGGAGAGGTAGCGTGAGCAGAGAGAAGAGCCTTCCTGACAAGGGAGGACACGGGCCATCCCCAGCTGTGGGGGTGGGGAGAGAGGCGGGGTGGAGCAGGGAGGGGTGGGGGCTGCCGAGGGTCATGGGGTGTGGGCAGCGGCTGGCCCTCAGGAAGGTTGGGCCGTGGTGGAGGGGCCATCAGGACACGTGGGGGGTCAGGACATGCCTGGTGCCATCAAGACACTGCCGCCAACCAGGTTCGCCATGGCGATAACCACCAACAGTTTATTGAAACATAACCAGACGGGTTCCAGTCACCCTGTCCCCACCCACCCCTCCCACTCGCTGGGAACACGGCACCCTCCAGCAGGGTCTCCAGGCACCGTGCTGGGTGTGTCTCGGGGACGTGTCCACATGCAATCACGTGTGTACATGCACCTGTGTCTGTGGGCACACATGTGTGGATGCATGCATGTGTGTGTATGGTGTATATGTGCGCACGCATGTGAATGTGTATGTATGTGTATGTGTGTGCACACGCGTGAACGCGTGTGTATGTGCACGTGTGTGTGAACGCACGCATGTGTGTCTACGGTGTGTATGCATGCGTGTGAACGCGTGTGTATGTGTACGTGTGTGTGAACGTGTGCATGTGTGTCTACGGTGTGTGTGTACATGCGCGTGAACGCATGTGTATGTGTACATGTGTGTGAACGTGTGCATATGTGTCTATGGTGTATGTGTGTGCACACGTGTGAACACGTGCATGTGTGATGTGCATGTGTGTGAACGTGTGCATGTGTCCATGGTGTATATGTGTGCATGAGTGTGAACGTGTGCGTGTGTGCATGTGCACGTGTGTGAACGCGCGCATGTGTGTCTGTGGTGTATATGTGTGCACACGTGTGAACGCGTGTGTATGTGTATGTGTGTGTGAACATGTGCATGTGTATCTATGGTGTATATGTGTGCACGTGTGTGAGTGTGTGTACACATGTGGAGACTAATGCATGCTGTGCCCCCTGAGAAAGGAACCTTCTGGCTTACAACCAAGGGAAGGGGGTACTCCGTCCCTTGAGAAGGAGGACACCCCACCTCACAAGGCCTCGGGCAGTGATGTTTGACGTCCCTGTGATGTCACCATTCTGTAGCAGGAGCAAGAAAGGGCCCAGAACTCGGTGTCCTCGCTGACGCTGAGCGTGTGGGTCTGGGGCAAGGATGGCTCCTTTCCTTCTGTCCCCAGAGCCGAGAGGGCTGGGATAGGGGGCCGGGGCTTTCTGTGTGCCCATGGACCCAGGCCCAGCCCTGACCGTGGGCACCAGCACCAGGAACCGGACGGGAGGCAGCTGAATGACCGTGTGCACGGCCAGTTTCTGCCTGTGCTGTCGTGTTCTCTTAAGGAACGTCATTCACCTGACCCATCTCCAAATGTCCTCAAACATCAGAGGCCGTGGGGTGGGGGATTCACAGACGCTGAAACGGCATTTTCTTCCTAGGGGAGGTGAGGGCCCTCCCCGCTGCTGACCCCCATGGCCCTGCTGCATTTCTGACCGGTGGGGACGTCCACTCCACTGCTATATTTGTGGGGGAAGCACTTCTCAACCGGAGGGGACCCTGGGGCTGTCACATGTTCTGGCTCGCTGACAGACCTCCATTAGCAGAATGGGTGGTGGGAGTTGGGGGCTGCCTGGGAGACTCGGCTGCGCCGTCCACACGGCGGCCACGGTGGCCCCCACAGGGTACACTGAGCTGCCCGAGCCTCTGGAGGGCTGGAGGCCACGGGGGCCTGCGTGGCCACGACCGTGGGGCGCAGCCCAGCTAGCCGGGCTCAGACGTGAGCATCCAGGGGTGGCTGCGGTCTCACGTTTGCACATCCGTAACCCCAAACGTATGACATAACCCGTTATTCTAGCAGAGCAGGAAGCAGATCTGGGGGCTGCGTGGACCTAGGGCATCCAGCTCTGGAGAGAAGCTGCC